>NC_140165.1:55408440-55790940 GCF_963971535.1 Notolepis coatsorum | reverse complement strand
GCACAGCCAGTGAAGGTCAGGTTAAAGAAGGGTTGTAGACCACCCTTTATCAGACAGTATACAATGAAGCCAGAGTCGGATGAAGCTATATCACATCAGATTGAGGGACTGTTAAAGGGGGGAGTGCTCGTCCCTTTCAAATCCAGATGTAATACACCTATCCACCCAGTGCTAAAGGCGGACAGGGCTAGGTACAGACTGGTACACGATTTGAGGGCGGTGAACGACGTGGTGTCTGGACCAGAGGCGGAAGTCGCTAATCCACACACCCTCCTGACAAACATCCCGAGTAGCTCGCAGTACTATACGGTCATTGATCTCACGCAGGCATTCTTCAGTGTTCCATTGGAAAAAGAGTCTCAGTATCTGTTTGCTTTTACCCACAGGGGGAAACAATACTCTTACACCCGGTTGCCACAAGGGTTCGCGCACTCGCCGCATTACTTCTCGAAGGCGCTCAAGGAAGACTTGCAAGGAGTGTGCGACACACTACTCAGCACGGTTTTACTGTATGCAGATGACATTCTAATCTGCTCGGATACACGTCAGCAGTGCCATGAGGACTCCATCAAAGTTTTGAGTGGATTAGCCGTGGGAGGCCACAAGGCATCCCGTTCAAAACTGCAGTACTGCCAGCCAAAAGTTGAGTACTTGTCTCGCGTCATTCAAAAGGGCATAAAAAGCATCTCACCCACGCAGCTCGAAGCTGTATCCAAGGCACCTAGGCCATTGACGGTCCGACAGATGATGACGTTTTTAGGGATGACTGGGTACAGCTCTGAGTGGGTGGAGGACTATACGATAGCGACAGCGCCGTTGAGGATGATGATAAAAGAGGCGGGTACAGACAAGCTTCGCGCTCCCTTGACATGGACCGAGGAGGGGGAGGACGCGTTCATAAACATTAAGCGTCTGCTGTTACAGGCCCCTGCCCTGGCGCTGCCGGATTATGAGAAGTGTTTCCACCTATTCGTCTCACATAGAGCGCAGCATGCGACAGCTGTCCTGACTCAAACACAGGGGGGGAGTGGGAAAAAACAACCGATAGCATATTACTCTAGAGCTCTTTCGCCGGTAGAGCAGGGTCTGCCACCTTGTTATCAGGCCCTGGCCGCAGCACATTTGATGTATGAGAAGGCAACGGCCGTGACAATGGGATATGACATTTGCATTTGGACACATCACAAATTGGCAAACTTGATTGAAAGAGGCAAATTTGTTCTGACCAGCCAACGGCAACAGGCTTACATGAGGCTCCTGCAGTACTCGGACGTTACGATAAAAACATGCCACGGCAGTAACCCGGCGGATCTGGTACCACTCCCGAGCGAGGGTCAACCGCATGAGTGTGAGGTGGAGGTACAGGCTTTCGTGAAACTCCGTCCTGATTTGGGAGTCGACCCGCTCGCGATAGCAGAACTCTCACTTTTTGTGGATGGGTCCTGCTATCGGGAGGGGGAAAATTTAAGGTCAGGATACGCCGTCGTACAGTGCAAACCTAACGGAGAAACACTAACAAGAAAGGCCGGACAATGCATGCAACCATGTTCGGCCCAGCTTGCAGAACTAATAGCACTAACAGAAGCATGCATAATAGCTAAAGATCGCACGGTTAACATCTTTACAGACTCTGCGTATGCGCATGGCGTATGCCACCTATTCGCGGCCATTTGGAAGGCAAGAGGCTTTAAGAAATCGGACGGCTCACCGATCCTTCACCACAAGCAGGTTGTGGCGCTTATTCAGGCTGTAAAGTTGCCCAAAAGCATTGCTATCGTAAAGTGCCAGGCACACAGAAAAGACCTGTCCTTTGTGACGACGGGAAACAACGCGGCGGACGAGGCCGCGAAGGCGGCGGCTGCGGTGCCGTCCACGGCTGTTCTGATGTTTGCGGCCGAACTGACGACTGAGGTAACTGAGGATAATTTGAGTGATCTTCAGGACTCAGCCACGCAGGCCGAGAAACAGTCGTGGACGGAGAGGGGGGCTGTAAGGGGGGCAGATGGTCTGTGGAGGAGTCATAACGGTTTGATAGTCGCCTCCATCGATCTTCTGTCCTTAGTGATACCTGAGGCTCATGGTGTTGATCACTGTGGAAGAGCAGAGACCCTGAAACGAATCACGAAAATGGGATTTTGGTCCCCAAAGCTTCAGGCACAAATTGACGTTACACTAGCCAGGTGTTTAACATGCTTACAGGGCAATGTGCGCAAAGGAGTACCGACAGTGGCGGCTTACACACCCCTCCCTGAGGGACCATTCAGACATCTGATTATGGACTATACAGACATGATAACGCCAGTGCAGGGCAAACGATACCTCCTGGTAGTAGAGGACTGCTTTAGTCGCTGGATTGAGGCCATTCCATCTAAACACAAGAACGCGGACACAGTGATCAAGTTCCTGTGTCGCGAGGTCATTCCGAGATTTGGAATTCCCACGATATTACAAAGCGATAATGGCCGCGAGTTCATCGACAAGGTGGTTAAAGGGCTGATGCAGAAATTAGGTATAAGACAGCGCCTTTCCTGTGTCTATAGTCCCGGGTCGCAGGGGAAGGTGGAAAGGGCCAATCTGGTCATTAAAAACAAACTGTTGAAAATCTGTATGCAAACTAAGCTTAACTGGATTGATGCTTTGCCACTTGCTCTGATGGCTATTAGAAGCAGCGTAAACCGCCAAACACAGCTAACACCGCATGAAATGCTTACAGGCCGCAGCATGCCAGCACCGCCATTTAGACACCTGGCTAGGGGCCCGGCATTAGATATTTTTGAGCAAGATCTGAAAAAATATCTTCAGCAAGTGACTAAAATACATGAAGCTGTGTTTCGACAGGAGCAGAGAAAGGAGAGAAAGGGGGAGAAGGAGGCGGAGAAGGAAGCCACCAAACCGAGACTGATCCCTGGGGACTTGGTCTTCGTAAAGGTCCACAAGAGAAAGTGGTCATCACCCCGGAGAGAGGGCCCGTACGAGGTGATCCGATCGACTGGAACGGCAGTCCAAGTCAAGGGATCAGCGACCTGGTTCCACTTCAATCACTGCATAAAGGCCAGCGGCGATCTCTTGGGGGATACAATCGATCGCAGTTATGCAGAACCCGACATGGAGGGTCCGAGACGGCAACTGGAAGGTGCAGTGCCTGCTGATGCTCCCGCAGATGTTGGCAGCAGTGTGCGGACGGTCGGCCGGGCACAACGACGTCATTAAGAACCGTCACGGTCGACCCGTCCTTGAGGATGACGGGTTTGAGTGGGTAGGAGTCCCACGGGGTCCCGCTCAGGCTCAAGTACCAGCAGACTTTCATGACCAGGCTCAGAATCAGGCGCCCCCTTTTCCCTCCATCGAGGAAGGGGGGGAGAAGATAAGACTACAACCAAACGGGGTGTTTCCCGTAGGACCGCAAGGGCATGTTTTTGATTTTGACCATTCCCCCGTTACAGGCGGGGATACTTACCATTATACTAACGAGCATCGGGTTGTGGGGGTAGATAGGAGAGTTGAGCCTGTCCCGAACCAATCACAGGGGACAGGGGTGAGGGGAAAAAGGGAGGTCAAGGACACTGAGTCGGAAGAGGTGGGGGGACAGGATATGTTCCAGAGGACAGCCGGAACGTTGAGGGACTCAGTGGGCTCACTCTGGGCCAGGTTGAGGGGTTTGCTTCCTTCCGGGGAACAAGATGGGGGCGACTATGACTATGACGAGGAAGACCCGGAGGCTGACCCGATGTATAGGGCGGCTTTAGGGAATGAGTGGTTTAAGTGGGTCCAGTACACGAGCGCGCAGAATCAGATAGAGGATTGTTATGTCTGCTCCAAGGCACGTCCGGATAGGCTGCTGGTGAAGGGCACGAAGTTCAGTTGGGCTCAGTGTGACAGGGACGCAGAGGCATGGGAGGGGCCCCATAATAGTCGCCCTTGGTGCGAGGCAGAGTGTTTGGGGTTTCTCGGCTCTAGTCGTTTTAAGGCGGCAGGAAACGTCACGGATTTCAAGGATGTCACTATGCGGGAACGGTGTAGGAAATTGGATGTACGTGTGCAGGGGGTAGCGACGGGGTTGCCAATACCCAGAGGTGTCAAACTATGGCTGACCAAGGATTTCGAGTGCTTGCAAAAGGAGGGGACCCGGGATGTAGGGGAGGTGGCAGAGGGGCGGTGCACTACTATTTGGAGCATCACGACTAACTGTACGAAAGAAGGAAAGTGTGGACACGGGGTCGTGTTAAAGGGAGTGGATACCAACCCACGGCCTGTAGCTTGCCCTTTTCATGTCCAGGATATGGCACTGGCGGACCAATACTGGCTCTGCGGCGGTAGGAGGTTGAGGAATACACTTCCTTTAGATTGGTCAGGTAGATGTGCCCGGGTTCAGGCGATCATGCCAATGGTGGTCCTACCATTATCAGTGACGGAAGGACCTTCTGAGTCTCCTATCTCTCGAACGAAGCGTAGCTACAAGGCAGACCCAAGGGTGTATCTGGACAGCATAGGACAGCCAAGGGGCATTCCAGCCGAGTTCATGGCTAAGAATGAGATTGCGGCAGGGTTTGAGTCTATTCTGCCATGGATATCGGTCAATAAGAACACCGGGTGGATCAACTATTTGTTTTACAATCAGCAGCGGTATCTCAATTACACCGAGGAGGCGTTGGATGCAATGGGGGACCAGATGCACGCGACCAGTACGGTGGCGTGGCAGAATAGACAGGCTCTGAACTGGTTAATGGCGGAGAAGGGTGGAGTCTGTTCCATGTTTGGACAGTACTGCTGCACATTCATTCCGACGAATGTGGGGCCAGGGGGAAAGTTCTCCGAGGCCATGGCTAAGCTGAAGGATTTGAGGGAGGAGTTGAGGGGGAATTCTGGCCGGAATGAAGAATGGTGGGGGAGTGGGGTGTTGGAAAGATTGGGACAGTGGGGAAGCATAGTGATGCAGACGGGGATATCCATCGGGGTGGCAGGGTTGATATTGGTTCTCCTTTTCTGTTGTGGTATGCCTCTCTTGGGTAGGCTGGTAACTTCACACGTAACGAGCCAAATGCTGATGGTGGGACAGAAAGAGATTGAGCCACAAATCGGGCCATATCCTCAGCTTTATGCTGCCTTAGAGGGAGACGAGGGGATAGAGGATTAGGGGTATGGTGAGGTAGGGACATTTTCTTTTTGTTGGTTCTTTCCTTTAAGAGTGACGGGGGATGGTCTGAGTGCAGTTTTGTTGGTTTATTCCTTTAACTAGGAATTTTAGTCTGATTTTCTAATGATCCTTCGGCATAGAGATTGCAACCATTGAAAATCATTGCATTGTTTTTTATTTTTTTTATTATTTTTTGTTTATTTTACTTGTGGTCCTGGTCAAACCGGAATGGGAAGGGGCATCGGCAGAGTGTCGGTTCTGAGCCTGAGGAAGCATTGAGAAGAAGTGGTCGGGGGATCGGTTCTGGGGACTGGAGGGACAAAGGGGGGGGCTAACGCAGTGGGCAAGATGGGCACCTCCCGTCGAAGATGGGGGGACACGTGGTGAGGTCGGTACCAGCGCCTCCCGTCCAGGCATGGGGACATGCTTCTACGAGGACTGGAGGTGTGGCGTGGTGGTTGCTGTATTGGCAAAATGTGACTTTTGGCAATACGGTGAGGAGACTATGGCGTGGGCATGGAAGGGGGGCTGAGCGATGGACACTGGGACTCAATGTTATGGAAGAGACAATGTCATTTTTTTAGGAGGGATGTTCTATGTTTAGTTCTGACGGTCAACTTCTCCTTTCCCTGATGAGAGTCGCGGTTTCCGGCCGGAACTGTGGCTCATTTGGTAAGCGGTGGAGGTTGGGGGGATTTGTCTGTCAGGTTAGGATTATAAATTGGGGTATTTTTTTTTTGATGTTTTATTATTACTCTTGTTTTGAGCGGTTTTGTGTTTATTGTGAGAACGGTAGTCAGCCTTTGTTGGTCCGTTAGGGGTCCAGTGAATGAAGTAAGGTTTCTGGTTTAGATTAGGCATTTAAACTTTTATTATATAATTGTGGTTTCTCGTTTAGTTAGACGTTCACATTTTCTTGGTTATATGATTTGGGTGGGACTAGGGATAGCCCCAAATGGGGGAATGTTGTGGAAAATGTGTATACGAGGGTGGAGGTAGGAAAGGGGTTAGTCTTGACTAGTTTAATATAGGTCAACTAGCAGGGCTCAAAGACACTAGGGCGACAGTCTGGCTGATGTTCTTAAAACAGCCTCAAGATAGCAGATGGACATTTCAGTACATCATATCGTGTGCTCTAATCTTGTGTCTTTTCTCTCTTTCATACATACACAGCACACACACACAGACACAGCACACACACACAGACACACACATACACAGCACACACACAGACACAGCACACACACACAGACACACACAGTCACACAGACACACACACACACACACACAGACACACACAGTCGCACAGACATACACACCGACACACACACACATTCCCTGTGTCACAATACACACATACAATACACACACGTCTGTACACAGACGCACACACACAGACACACACACACAATACACACGTCTGTACACAGACGCACACACACACAGACACACACACACATACACACACACACACACAAACACACACACACACACACACATCTCACTCTCTCTTCGATGTTCTTAATGTTTTACATCATATCGTGTGTGGATATCATATCTTGCTTATCTCTCTTCATGTTCTCTCTCTCTCCGATGTTAAAATCTACGTATCATCTTAATGTACGTCATGTCAGATCTGACATGATGTGATACGTCATCATATCTGTCATGGGGGCAGGACTGAGAGGGGATTTAGGGACAGGCAAAGGGATCCAGGACAGAGTGTTTTTTGTTCAAGCCGTGGTGATCTTCTTTGACCCATAGCTCTTGCTGTTAAAGAACTTCTTTTCTTAAATAAATTACCTATTTGTTACAATTGGAAATATCGTCTCCTGCTGTGTTAAACAACCTTTCCACAACAGCAATCAAAGTGTTAATATAGAGAGATGAAAACAATACGTTATTTATATTGATGTGATGTCGACTGATATGAATAGCTAGTTACGTTAACACTTTCAGAGCCGGCCGTGTTCTCCTTTTTACCCCCTTGAATGCCCACATCCACTTCAATGTTAGCGTTAATATCGCCTAAATGTTTTAAATTATGGCTATGTGTCTAATCTGCCCGTCGCTTATCAAAGACTCATTTTCCAGTCAACATTGTCGAAGCGGATTGTTTTTTTATCGGTTCATTTCCGTTTTCTAGCATTTTGAAAAGCCCTAGTTTTCACGGAAAAAAGAAGAGATGCCATGATAATCGCCCTGTACTGTAATATTCTAGAACGTTGTAATTTTTCTGCCTATTTATGAATCGTTTTCAAATAAACGCTAGATTATCTATAGTATATGTGTACGAAAATCGATTCTCTCAGTTCCTGATCGCTCTTAGAGTCAAACAGCCATATCACATTATAGGGGAAAAGCTTATATCTCCGTGAAAATGGGTCTGATTATCCTAAGACTAGTCAAATAGATTCCTTACCTGAGATCAGATGGTATCCAAATGGATTATTCCAATTCCTGATCGCTATTCCAAAAATCGATCATTTTATTGATCCCACGAGTATACTGTAAAACACATAATCCCTGCTGCTCTGAGGGTCCAGCATGAAGCTGATAGGCCCCGGGTTACATGAGTGAGAAGTAAAATGTGGATTCCGGGTTTTTTTTTCTCATTCATTTTCATTGAGTCCAATCCAAAAGGGTGAATTACCATCTGGGAGGCGATAGGGGGCGATTTTTTCACATCTGAGCGCCTGGGGTGGCTGATTTACCAACGGTAGACTCGGTTGATGAAATATGAATTCAGATCACTAATAAAAAAAAAATAGAGAAAAAAAGAATATTCTCGTTATGGGCATTCAACCCGCGGGGGGTAAACCCGAGAAAACTCGGTTTGGGCATTCAAAGTGTTAATATAGAGAGATGAAAACAATACGTTATTTATATTGATGTGATGTCGATTGATATGAATAGCTAGTTACGTTAATATAGAGAGATGAAAACAATACGTTATTTATATTGATGTGATGTCGGACTTGGGCTGTGGAACTGAAGGACTTGGGCTGTGGAACTGAAGGACTTGGGCTGTGGAACTGAAGGACTTGGGCTGTGGAACTGAAGGACTTGGGCTGAACGACTGCGCGCTTGTTAAGAGCCAATCGCGCAGTAGGTTGGGAAATACCTGACCTGTCACCTATCTCTCTCTGAAAGGTCCCTGTGGCTAAAACCCAGAGTGCGCTCAGAACTTGTAGGTGTGGAGGCACAGGATTTGACCGGTGTGTGTTGTGTCTGAGTTGAGGCTCCAGAATATTGCATACATCTAAAAGGACCGCTCTTGGCAATCTGAAATAGCTAAGCAGCCACTCATCTGGCTCTGCTAATAGATCTAGAAGATCTCTAAATATGCGTTCTATGTCTATGCCAGAGCATCTAACTGTTCTAACAGCAATATATAATCCATTTCAGAAGCAGAATGCATGCAATAAGTTCTGTTTTTTTATTATTAATATTTGGGGGCAATTTTCATCTGGGTAAGAGTTTCTTATCTGGGTAAGAGTGCTCTCAACCACTCTTAAAATTGGGTCTTGCCTAAGAGAAAAGCAAAAAGGAAACATTGCTGAATCCCATGTAAGAACAAAATAAGAAAAAATGCTAGTTAAGAACAAAATAAGAGGAAATCTGTTCTTATATCGCTTCGTGAATGAGGCCCATTGACTTTCAAGAATCTGCACCATTTGTCCAGGTAAATTCATAACCTCACACATCTAGAGACCTAAAAAGATCTACATTGTCTTCAATCAGCAAGTCTTCAATCTCTGGACCTAAAGATTTCCCTATGGATTTATTCCTGACTGTATTCGGCCAGGAACCAGCCATATACAGGAGGGTCTACCGGATAGTGCAAGACAGTCAGAGCTATTCTCTTTATAAAGAGTAATTAAACACATGGCCATTTAGCTTATTTTCTATCTATCAGACTCTTCAAGAATGTATGTGAAAATACCCCACTTTGTAAACAAAATCACAGATTGGGATTTTATGGAAAGAAAGAGGAGGGAAAGCTGTGGACACAGAGACAGAGACATACAACTATGCTGCAAAAGAGGAAGGACAACAAGAGAAAAGAAAGACAAGAAAAGGAAAAGTAACATACTGGTATCCTGATGGTCTGTGGGCTCCTCCTTCAGCCCAGTTGAAGAATCCATGGGTGGGTCCAGCGTGTCCTGAGAGCCTCTTCTTTTTTAATCATCAGTAGGTCGCTGGGTGGATCTGGTGCAGAGGGAGACACAACTAAATGTTTACAGTGGCATGATTTGCCCACTTTCTGAGTACAACCGTGAGTGAAGCGCTGGCCAGGGGGTATTGCAATCACTCCTGTCTGTCTGTGTCAGCTATAACTCCTACAATTCGGATCTAATTTGGATTAAACAGGATAATTACGTATGTTAAACACCTTTAATTCAGGCCTGCAAAGTGGTGTTTAGTTTAACAGCTCAGGCGAGGTATGTGTGTGTCAGAATTTTGAAGGTTTTGGCGACCGGTGGCCAGAGATATGTTGGAGTTGTCAGGCGACGACACAACTAGAGATGTTCCGATATACCATTTTTTCCTTCCCGATACCTGAACCGATACCAGTGCATATAATTAGGGCTGTCAGTTTATCGCGTTAATTAGATTAATTAATTACACAGCAAATTATCGCGTTATGAAAATTAACTCAAAATTTATATATATTTTTTTTTATAATAATTTTTTTGTATCTCATTCATTCCATAAGAATGTAGAATACACATTTACAGACTTTTTTTTTAATATGGTCCATTTGCATGTTCTTGGTATCTGATTCTAGGGACATCTATGAATCTCAGGGAATGTATTTCCCAGTGTCAGAAATACTGTGTGCTAGATACACAAAGAATGGATTGCACGGTGCAAGTTGCACCCTTACTTACAATTCATTATGAAGTGAAAATGGGGGACCCTGATGTAAACAAGACGAAAGTCTTTCTCTGGTCTGCATCCCCTTAACAATTGTATATATTGAGCCGTACTGTATTGTACCCATTCTGCAATCTGTTAATAACATTTTCATTCAATCAATCAATCTGCGCGGTGATTGATTGAATGAACATTTTATTTTGAGTAAATTGTAATGAACCAAATGAGAATATCAATAAATAATTTTTTTTATCTTTGACTGTGAATAACACCATGCTCAAATTGACCAGACCTGAAAAATCTAAGCAAATTAATAGATGGAAGATGATTAAACAGAATGTTTTGTAGATACAGTACTGAATTCTGCCATCCGGACACATGCAATTTGAAATATGATTATAGAATATAGAATATCAGGCATAAAATCGTTATGCGATTAAAATGCGATTAATTAATTACAAATCCTGTAATTAATTAGATACATTTTTTTAGTGCCTGACAGCACTACATATAATATATATATATTAGTGCTGTCAATCGATTAAAATATTTTATCTGATTAATCGCATGATTGTCCAGTTAACTCACGATTAATCGCAAATTTATCACATTTAAAAAATTAAATGTGTATCTACCTAAACGGATCTTTTTCAAGTTTTAATACTCTTATAACATGAGTCAACAAATGCTTGCTTTATGCAGCCATTTATCACAAAATGATGACCCTCATGTATTGCAAATTTGCATAAAATTAAAAACGGAGTGATGCACAAAATAACTTAAAAGAAAATAATAATTTAAAACAATGAATAAAGTGTGCATGAAATAATAGGGGAAAGAAAACGTTAGGAACTTGTTACATTCACCCACACAGGGGCTGAGGACTTGCATACTATCATGGAGAACCCCTACCACCCCCTCTACGACGAGCTAGTCAAGATGAGAAGCACGTTCAGCCACAGACTCATACCCCCCCCGACACTCAACTAACCGCCTCGGACAGTCCTTCATACCAGCGGCCATCAGGCTCCACAACAGTGGGCAGCGACTAGCGGCCTCCAGGCTCCACAACAGGGGACTGCCAGACATTGACCTAGGACTAATAGGAACCCAAGGAGGACAATAACACTACCTTAGGCATACTGCACCTTATGTGGATACTGTGAATAATGTATATTTCAGTGGATACTGTGATACTGTGAATAATGTATATTTCAGTAGATAGTAAATTATAACACTACCTTATGCATACTGCACCTTATGTGACACTGTGAATACTGTGAATATATTTTTCAGTTAGTTAGATAGTAAATTATATTGACCTATTTGTTTACACTGCTTGTGTTGTTCTTACTACCTGTACCCCCCCCCCCTTCCCCATGCTGCTATGATGCCTGAATTTCCCCAAGGGGATCAATAAAGGAATATCTTATCTTATACCCGACAGCTCTCTTTCTCTCTTGCCCCTTCCTCATCTCTCTCACCCCCCCCCCCCTATCTCTCTCTATCTCTCACACACACACACACACACACTTTGAGTCAGAAACAAACATAGTATCAATGAGAGTATCAATAATACACCTGAGTGAAGTCGAGTAAACAAAAAACGTCTAAAGCGGTAATCGTGCGTTAAAAAAAAAGTGCCGTTAACAGAATTGTGCGTTAACACGTTAACTTTGACAGCCTTAATATATATTTTTTACAGCTACATATACTGTTTTACATATACTGTTTTTTAGTAATAACTAGAAAGTAATGGTATTTATTCAACAACAGGTGATTGTAAGGATTAGTATCATTAATTTACAACTGTGCTCAATGAGTTAGGGAATTTGCCATGTTGTATGGCAAAACACATCATGGGAATACTATGACTAGCTTGTGGTGATTTCTTTTTTAATATATTTTATTTTACATTTTTCAGAACATTGTACAAACATGACAAACAGTATACCAACATGACAGACAAACACACTGAGACAGTGAAAGTAAAAAAAAATGCATTCAAGAAAAAAAAAAAAAAATGTTTTACATTTGCTATTACAACACGGTTACCAGCCATACATTACTGAGAAATATTGTGTTTGGGGTCCCTCATAGGGGGACTGTGAGATCAGACGGGCGAATCAGCTGCCGCCTCTAGCCTCATCGAGATAGGCTAAGAACGGGTCCCAGATTTTTGAGAACCTTTTAAGTGAATCGGTTCTCAGGAACCTTAGTCTCTCCATCCGTAGTTACGGCGTAGGGCGGCACGGTGGTGTAGTGGTTAACACTGTCGCCTCACAGCAAGAAGGTCCAGGGTTCGATTCCCGCTTGGGGACCAGGTTTCCATGATGCCAGGTACCCAGGTGGGGTATCTCCCAGGCCTTTCTGTGTGGAGTTTGCATGTTCTCCCCGTGCTCGCAAGGGGTGTGCTGACTTTTTTTCCACAACCTTACATATCTATTTGAGTCAAGCACCCGTGACTATACTTTGGATGTGCGTGAGTCTTTTCTACTACTATAAATACTGGCAAGGCCAGCCCTCGCTCAGATTTAGGTTTTTGCACGTGCATTTTTGAGATTCTGTGATTCTTATAATTCCAGATGTAAGACAGAATTACAGAGTCTAGTTCTTTGAAAAAAAGACTTTGTGAGAAAGATGGGAAGATTTTGACAAAGGTATAGGAATCTGGGGAGAGAAACCATCTCGACAGAGTTTATGCGGCCTATCATGGAGAGGGGTAGCACTTTCCAATTTTCAATGCATTGTTTTAGCCTTGAAACATAGTCGGCAAAGTTCAATTTAAATATTAATTCAGGATCTTTGGGTATGGTCAGACCAAGATAGGTGAGGCGATCTTTTGCCAATTTGAATGGGAGATTTTCCAGGAAACCGGGAGTGAATAAAGTCACTCTTTGTCCAGTTAATTGTGTATCTGGATAGCTTACCGAAAATGGTAATTAATTCTAAAAGAGGGGGAATCGATATCTCTGAATTGTGTAGGTATAATATTACATCGTCAGCATACAAGCTGATGCGTGTCTCGAGGCCTCCAAATTTCAAGCCTACAAGACTTGGGTGACTGCATATTTTTAGGGCAAGGGGTTCGAGCGCGACAGCGAACAGCGCCGGCGAAAGAGGGCAACCCTGCCGGACAGAGCAGAGCAGTGGAAATCTGGTTGACTTCTCCCTGTTGGTTATAACTGAACATGTTGGACTGGCATATATGAGCTTTACCCAGGATAAGTATCACCAAACCCGAATCTATGCAGTGACTCAAACATATAAGGCCACTCAACCTGATTGAACGCCTTCTGTGCGTCAAGTGATAAAATCGCAGTACCCCTAGCATCCGACTATGACCAGCATACATGGTGTTGAGGAGGCGTCTGACATTGAAGAAGGAAAATCTATTCGAGATGAACCCTGTTTGGTCAGGGTGAATGATGGTTGACAGGTGTTTATTTAGTCGAACAGCCAGCATTTTAGTAATTACCTTTCTGTCGAAATTTTGGAGTGCTATGGGTCTGAAGCTGGCCGGGTCTACTTCCTCCTTCCCCTTTTTTTATATGAGGGCAATATTAGCTTCGTATAATGTTTTGGGTAGGACTCCGTCCTTCTCAGAACTGGATATCATTCTGAGGAGGAGTGGTGCAAGAATGTCACAGAATTTCTTGTAAAATTCAGCACTGTATCCATCTGGCCCAGCTGCTTTACCTTATGAGAATGATTTAATGGCTGAAGTTATTTCTCCCAATGTGAAATCACAGTCTAAATCCTTTCTAGCATCATCACTAAGTTTGGGTGTTTCAAGAGGGTCAAAGAAGTCGTTCAAATCAGATTGAGTGGGATCACATTTAGATGAATAAAGTTCACTGTAAAACTCCTTAAAACGGTCATTTATCTCCCTGGGGTTAGTCAGCAGGGTGCCACTCTTAGACTTGATGGAGAGGATTGACCTAGAGGCCTGAGCACCCTTGAGCTGTCGCGCAAGGAGACGCTCAGGCTTATCTCCCATTTCAAATGGCTTTTGTCTGTTTTAAAAGGAGAGTGTTTATTTGACCACCCAGTATACAGTTATATTCATATTTTAGCTTCAATATTTTATTATAATCTTCAGGGTATTTTGAGGCCTGATATGCCGTCTCGAGGGCGGGAAGAGCCTCGTTAATCTCAATCAGTCGCCTCTCTCTCTCTCTCCCTCTTGGCAGTGGATTCATACGAGATTACATCCCCACGAATTACAACTATGTTTCCCATAGTGTGGAGTCTGACACTTCACCATTGTCGTTGAATTCCATAAAAGATGTTAATTTGGTGGTGATATACTCTACAAATTTCCCTTCAGCAAGTAAGGAGGGGTTGAGACGCCAAGAGTAAGTTTGCTTGGGGATGGAGAGATTTAGGGACATTGACAGGGGGCTGTGGTCAGAAATCAATATGTTGTTGTATTTTGTGTTGGTGACATGGGAGATTAATTGGGAGTCTAATAAAAAATAGTCTATTCTACTACTTATGGGGATGAGAGTAGAATGAGTAATCTCTGTCAGTCGGGTGCTGAACCCTCCAAATATCTACTAGGTTCCTGGATTTAATCAGGTTGTTCAGAACCCGAACTGATGAGATATCTGGAGGTGGGCATGTAGATAGTCTGTCCATGTATGGGTCTAGTTCAGTTCAGGTCACCGCCAATTATTACATTTGAGTTAGTAGTGTCGGGGAGCAGGTTGAAAACACTTTAAAAAAATGTGGGTCATCAGTATTTGGACCATAGATGTTAAGTAAAGTCAAGGGGAATGAATTAATGGTGCCTGAAAAAAATTATATATCTACCAAAAGGGTCAGCAGTCATAGAAGTCAATTGAAATGGGAAATGTTTCTTAAAAAGGATTTCATTTCATTTCAAACCTTTATTTATACTCGTGAAAGCACTGAGGTTTCCCTCATTTACAGTGATGACGAGTTAACAAAGGACACAAATATCATAACAGTTAATAATTACAATGAATTACAATTACTACAATGATGGATTAAAAACAATTACATGATTCAGTACATAGGTCAAGTGCAATGCCTTTAAACTCCATGAATGACGGGAATGTTCCGAGCTTTAGAGTCTTTTGCAGGGTATTCCATGTGTATGGAGCATCGTAGGAGAAGGCAGATTTTCCAAGCTCAGACCGAACTCGAGGCACCCTGAGCACAAGCCGATCATTCGAACGAGTTTGGTAGGTGACAGCACTCCAGACCAACAAAGATGTAATATAAGGTGGAAGTTTGCCAATAATTGCTTTGTAGATAAAAAGATACCCATGATAACTATGTCGCAACGAGAGAGATGGCCAGCCTACCCTCTCATACAAAAGACAATGGTGAGTATCATATTTGTCACCCGTAATAAATCTTAGGGCGGATAGCCACGCCACAAGCATGGGAGGAGAAAGGCGAGTGATAGACCTGCAAAATCCAATTACACCTCAGGCTACGTTGTTGTGTGGCTTTGACGCGTGTCTCCTGTAAAAAAATCACGTCCGCAGACAGAGATTTAAGGTGCCTGAAGACTTTTTGCCTTTTCATGATATTGCCTAGTCCTTTTACGTTCGAAACTAACCTGACAGCTTTACCTCCGATCTGGATCTTATTCTGAGTTGCTGCCATATATAAGCAAGAAAAGAAAAACAATTCTGCTAATAAGCACAGACATATATAGCAAAAAAATTGAGCGGCTGATAGTTATATAAAGGTAAGAAATTAAAAACAATTTCACAAACCTGTCTGAGTGTAACATAGAAAACAAAAAACAGAAACCCTCCCTACCCCCGTGTCCCCCTGAGCTAGGCACATAATGCCCCTTTATATCAAACCAGTCTGTGTTTAACACAATAACAAACAAACCCTCCCTCCCCCTGAACTTGACACGTGATGTCCTGTTTTAATCAGCACAACCAGTTACTGTAGTTAGGACGACGTTTGTAACCCCATGAAATATACTATATTGTAACATACACTTCTGATATGCAAGTCCTTGCACATCACACATCCCATAAACAAAGCCTGTAGTGTTCCCAAAGACAATTTATAACATATAGCCTAATGAGTAATTAGGGAAAAAGGCAAACAAACAAACAAACTATAAATAATTATTCGAATGGGATATGTGGGCAGTCCTGATAATTGGTCACTTACTGCTAATATCCCAGTAAAAAAGCTCTGCTTCCTCTGCGGTGTCGAACATGCGAGTCAGTCCGTTAACGGTAACCCGGAGGCGGGCTGGATAAATGAGGCCGAAGCGTATCCCATCTTTGTAGAGCTGGGATTTCACTTTGTTAAAGGTGGCCCGTTTCAATGAAGTGTCGGGATCCTTGCTGCGGTTTTCGGGCCCAGACTGCGGGTGTGCACGGTCCAACTCCAGGCTGGGATCCAGCTGCGCGTCTCTTGCCACCTCCATGAACAGCGCTGCCATGAAGCGCCGGGGGTCTTCTCCCTCCATCCCCTCTGGGATGCCGATCACACGGAGATTTTGCCGCTTAGAGCGTGACACCAGATCCTCGATGGCTAGTTGCAACTTTTCATTCATCCGAGTAGTGGATTCCAGTTTGGACTTCAACACGGTCACATCACGTCCCAGTGTGGTAATATCATCTGAATGTGCACTGCAGAAAGAGCCATCTCCATTGCAGTCATCGTGGCTGTGTGTGAGGCTACCGTGTCAGTAATTTGTTGAAGAGAGGCTTAGAGTGGGGCTAAGGCGGCGTTCATGGATGTGGTAAGTTCACCTGTTACATTTTTTTTACACAGCTTATCAAGTTCACCGACCAGCATTTCAAGTGTTAGCTGCGCCGCGTTAGCATTAGCTGGTGACGCTGCTACTGTTGGAGTCTTGCTAGTAGCAGACCTCTCCTCGTGCGGGCTAAAGTGTTGATGAATTAGTAGTTGGCTTTGGTTCTTGCGACCACAACCCGCCATGCTGGTACTGGGAAGAAGTTATGGTACTTAGTGTACCTTAAAGAGTGGAGGATATTAGCAAAAATCGAGGTGCAAATGCTTCAAATTATCAAAAGTTTCGGGGAGCAAACGTTGTGCGTCCTATCACCCCCAACGCCATAACCGGAAGTCCCTAGCTTGTGGTGATTAGACATAATTCACCCACGGAACTGTTGTTGGGAACTTTGACTGGGATGACGTTTGGACAAATGTATGCATGTATGCAGTGATTAGGGTGATGCAACCCTAATCACCAACAAATTTATTTGAATTATATTCATAGGACGTATCTCACACCTAGGAAACTATTTGCTATGGGACTGGTGGCCGACTCCCGGTGCAATTTATGCTCTTTGAGAGCCACCGGTACATATGGTCTGGGATTAGGGTGACCAGATGCAAAAAGTCCAAAAGCAGGACAACAGTACGATTTTGGTGGGACAAAGTGGGACAGATGGATAATGTAATTTTTTTAATTAGAATAACTGGTCTTCACCGAATAAATAAAGGTTCAATCAAAATAAATACAAATTAAATACAAAATGATATCTCTCCACATTCGTCTTGGCACTAGCAGCCGGCTTGTTACCACCTAACATCTGTTTTAAATATTCAAACTTTATCACTTGACAGGAATGTCTTGTGTTCGATATTCCCACAGAACTAGGTTATAGACGCTTGCTATCTCAGCTGCAGTGACTTTGTCCGTCTGGCTATCATTTTTGGGTTTAAGAAGAAACATTTCCATAGATCTGGATGTTTCTTTTTGGTGAGCCAGTTTCATGTCCACTGTGGCGCTTCAAGTCGTATTCTCCTCCACGAGCAATTGAAAACAAACTATGACACAAAACACAGAAAGATCCCTGAGGATCGCCTAACATCGGCCTCACCCAGGCATGTGTCGTTTGCCATTCTTGGTTGTAAGTGCAGGTTAGTTTCTTTTTACTGCTTTCCATCTTGATTTCTAGTTCACTTGTAATGTTGTTGTGTGTTTTTTTTGACAGCGCGCTAAACGTTGACAGCGTGCTACATTTTGACAGTGCGCTAAATTACTACCTAACTAATCAGATCTGCGATATGAGGTAGCATCACGAGCAGAGCGCTAAATTACTACCTAACTAATCAGATTTGCGATATGAGGTAGCGTCACGACGAGCAGAGCAATGTGTGTGGACAAGAGGCGGGTTGCTACGTTTACTGTAGGGAGGGGCTTTTTAGACCCATGTCTTTTGTTTGCTTCGAAAAGAGGGACATCCTCTCAATATGCGGGACGCGGACATTAGGTCAAATGGCTGTGCAGTACAACCAAAAGCGGGACACCTGGTCACCCTATCTGGGATTCCCCACCAGTAGCCCATTTTTGGAAATCTATAGCAGCTAAACTCTCAAGCATCTGTAATATATCAATTCCACTCACGGCAGCAACATTACCTCGAAACGATATATCTCTACTACCAACATCCATACAACAGAAAATTATTATTCTGGCAGGCGTTACAGCAGCCAAAAAGCTTATGAGATGGAAAGAAACTGAGAAACTCATAGTAACCAACTGGTCCCTGACATTGCTGGATGTTATTTATTTGGAGATCTCGACTGCTTGTGTGGTTGGGGTGGGACAGGCAGGTATTGAATTGTGGACTGCGGCAGCCGAGGTGGTCAAAGGCACAATATAGCGGCGGAGTGGGGGTGGAGTGTTGGTCCTGGGGGATCCGGCGGTCTTGGGGGGGGGGAGTGGGGGAGGAAATGTCCAATGTCTATTGGGTTGTTTGTGTTTTTATTTTTTACTTGGTATTTTGTATTTATTATTTAAGTTTTAATCTGTAAGTATTTCTTATTTCTTATTGTCTTGTCATTATTATTGTTGTTGATGTTGTATTGTTGATGGAAATTGAAAATAGAAATGTTTATAAAACAAACAAAAAACATTCTCTTTTGAGACTCCGCTTCAGACTCCTATCCTTCGGCACTACAAGCTAAACATTAGCATAGAATAGAATAGACTTCATTTTCATTGCACACAAGTAGGGCTGTCCCCGACTAAGGATTTGGATAGTCGACTATGATAGGCCAACATTTGCCGTTAGTCGACTATTAGTCGACAAAAAAAACAAAAAAAAGTATAATATATATATATTTTTGTATCATTCCATTTGGGCTGTGGGGGGTGCTGTCTGAAGGAGTCGACTGAAGGCTTCTTGTCCTCTGCAAAAGCATGCAATTGGTCCACTGATGGATACATCTTGATATTTGTCTAGTCTAGTGTGTTCATTAGATGGGTGAAATCCTCTTTCAGTGCCTCTGTGCCTGTTTTCGTAGGCAGTTAGCCTCTGGTATGCGTGCCATTAGCGTTAGCCACGCTTCTAGGCCTAGAATGATACAAATAATAATAATAATAAAATATATTTTTATAATATTTTTAAAAAGATTATGTATTCGACTAAGAGGTTGGCAGTCGACTACGGCTCCTTTCAACCGATTAGTCGACTAATCGACTAATAGGGGTCAGCCCTACACACAAGTATACAATGAAATTTCAGGGGAGCTCCCACAGACCGTAGCACAACATACATGTAACACATAACACTGTACTAGGGATGCTCGACGATATTGGCATTTTTACCGATATCAATATACCGATATTGTCCAACTCTTAATTTCCGATACCGATATCAACCGATACCGATATATGCAGGGTTCCCCCCCCCCCAGAAATTAATAATTTCAGGTAATTATTACATATCTCTTGTTGTGGAATTAACACAACAGTATGCATACTTTTGACAATAAATAAAATCAGAATTTGTTCTTACTTGCTTGCCTGGGTAAATAAAGGTTATAGAAATGTAAAAAAAAAGAAAAAAGAAAAAGAAATTGAAAACCGATACCGATATTTTCCGATATCACATCTTAATGCCGATATCGGCCGATAATATCGGTAGGCCGATAATATCGGACATCCCTACACTGTACATATAACAGAATATTTTAAATAATAAAGTGCATGATGAGCGGTAAACATAGTGGTTATCAAGTCCAGGTAAAGTGCATGGTGCACGTGAGGAGACAGTCAATGAGAGTTTAACAGTCTGACTGCTTGGGGGAAAAAGCTGTTCATAAATCTTGAACTCTTTGCATTTATGGACCGGTATCTCCTCCCTGAGGGAAGGAGCTGAACGAGGTGATGTGCTGGGTGAGACTGGTCCTTGATGATACACTTGGAGCGGTGGAGGCAGCGGGAGGTGAAGACGGAGGTGATGTTTGGTAGAAGAGTCCCGACGATCCTGCCTGCCGCCTTCACCACCCTCTGTAGAGCCTCTTGCTCTGCCTTTGTGCAGCTGGAGAACCACACAGACACACCGTAGGTCAGCACACTCTCAACCGCACAATGATAGAAGTTGACAAGGAGATTTCGTGGCAGGCCAGCCTACTTCAGCTTCCTTAGGTAGTATAGGCGTTGCTGAGCTTTCCCGATCACTGAGGCGGTGTTGGTGCACCAGGACAGGCTCTCACTCACACTGAGACCCAGGAACTTGAACTCAGTGACCCTCTCCACTGCCTCGTTGTTGATGAGCAGAGAGGAGTGGTCAGGCCTTGATCTTCTGAAATCCACTATGATCTCTCTTGTTTTCTTTATGTTGAGCGCCAGGTTGTTGCTGTCACACCAGGCTGTAAGGTCTTCCACCTCCCTCCTGTAGGCAGACTCATTGTTGTTTGTTATGAGACCCACAACTGTGGTATCGTCTGCGAACTTGATCATGTAATTGGAAGGGTAGGAGGGGGAACAGTCGTGTGTGAGCAGGGTGTACAGTAATGGGCTGAGTATGCAACCCTGCGGGGCGCCGGTACTGAGAGACAGGGTGGACGAGGTGTAGTTGCCCAGCCTGACGGCTTGTGTGCGGTTTGTGAGGAAGTACAGCACCCAGTTACACAGTATATTACACAGACCCAGTGTTCGGAGTTTTCTGATGAGTTTACGGGGGAGTATAGTGTTGAAGGCAGAGCTATAGTCGACGAAGAGCATTCTTATGTAGGTGTTTTTCTTCTCCAGATGTTTTAGGGCGGTATGAAGCACAATGGCTATAGCATCTTCAGTCGATCTGTTCTGCCTATAAGCAAACTGGTATTGGTCAAAGGAGGCCGGGATGATGGATGTGATGTGTTTCCTGACCAGTTTCTCTAGACATTTAGCAGGGAGGGGGGTGAGTGCCACGGGTCTGTAGTCGTTCAGGCACGTGACAACTGACATTGTCACCGGTATGGCTGTCCGGATGTCATTAATTGCGTGCCTGTGTGCGAGAAGTCGGTCAGTGACAACACTTAAGTTAGCCAGTTAACGTGAGCTAGATGGAAAGACAATGTAACGTTACTGGGGAAAACGTTTCTTTCCTTGGAATACTCCTGTGCCAACTTGCTGTACTTTGCTTGCAGGTCTGCAGCCATTATTGATGGATTAGGAATAGCCCCAACTGTGGCCAACTTTAGCCAAGGTACCGTTATCAAGCTAAGCTAGCTGACCCTCGTTTACTAGCTCGTCTTCCCCACAAGGTTCTTCACATTGACATTTGATAATGTTAGTCAGCTAATGGTAGTCTGTAGCTACTTGGCTTGAATCCGATTCACCATGGGTGCATTATTGTTGATAGACGGCCAGTGTCAGCAATCATCCGATTTGATGTAACGGCGGATGTTGTTTCAACTAACTAGCTTTTCCGCTAATAGTAATAATAACAACTATCTAGCTTTTCAGCTAATGCTAATAACACCAGCAAGCGAAACACATCCAAGCTCCCCGCCACACCGCTCTGTCGGGACGATGGCATTTAAGAAAGCGATCTGCTGTTAAAATGACAAACAGCATTGACACTTTCATTCACTGTCGATTAAAAACACGTTCATTTTATAATCCTCACTCTCCGCTAACACAGCACGTCTGAGCTATCACGTGATAAATGAATTAATAAATCGGATCGGAGCATAGACTCGCGTACTCGCCGATACCCAATCCAGCATTTTTGGCTGTATCGGAGGTATTTCCGATACTGGTATCGGTATCGGAACAACTCTAGTCACAACTTTTGATAAAGTTCAATCTGGGTCAAAGGGGAGGGCGCTTAGCAATGTCAAGATAGTAAAATTATTTTAAGATAACACAGGACAGAAGCTGTGGGAGACACACAGAGGGCCAGTTGTTTTCTCAACACAGGAGCAGAGAGAGACAGAGAGAACAGCGGTCCCTCCAAGTAGGGGAGGGGCGAGGCGGGACAGAGAGGTAGAGAGAGAGAACAGACAGCGAGAGATAGAACAGAGCCTTAATCATTTAGTTTCTTTTCATGGACCTTTTTTACCTTTAACCTCTTAAGCCAGAGCGGTCCGGTGGTGGACCGCAAATGACATCATGCCATAAATCCATCTCTACAGACTGTATGAATTAATGTTGCGTTTTTTTTATTTTTTTTTGTAGCCAAGAGTAAAGACCCTAACCCTGTCAAAACAGCAGTCAACATGTATATTTTCAGCAATACTTTTGTTTACCAATAGGTTAACCTCTTAACTGGCGCCCAGAAAAGTGGCAATTTTTTACTTGAACTTGAGGACTGCATACTTTTTTTGAAAAGCGTATCTTTATACTTATATAGAAATATAACATTCTGAAGTTTCTGATACAATAAATAAATAAAACTTTTAGTGCTAATGAAATGGAGTAACATAGGTCTGAACTTGAGTTGTAGAAAAACTTGTTACTCACGTTTTTCTGTAGTAGTTGCAATATCCAAATATACTATTTCCAAAAAGATTGGTATGAGCTGGGTCCATAGCCTGAAGTCTTATGTAGTACATGTCCAAATTTCATAAAGATCCGTTCAGAAATGAGTGATTAGGAGCGGTTTTGGTAATTGACTTCAATGCATTCTGCGTCTTTTTCCTGTTTTCGCTTGTGACTTTTCACCTAGATCCCTGATTCGCAGATCCCCATGTGGGGTACCATTGAAAAGCCACACTCATTGACTACAACCCTATCCAATAATGATCAAGATCGCCAAATGATTGACGGAGCTAGAGCCCCGGGAGTCGGGGGTGGTAATCAAAGAGAAAGATATAAAAAAGAAAGCTCTGCCGTGTACTTTGGCGCACGCCTCACATATCGGCATGTAACTCGAGAACCACTGAACGGATTTTGTCGCCTGAAAAGGCAATCGACAGGCAACAGATAGGGCTTTAATTCCATATATATTGAATTTAAAAGAAAGACCTGAGCCGCTAGAGGTCGGCAAAGTGGCGCATCGCGCCAGTAGGCAAATCGTCCTCAAAACGTCCCGGGGCAGAGTCTGTGCCAGTTAACACATCCAGTGCCATTCACCAGAGGTCACTGTGGGCCATGTGTGCCAGCGCTTTAAGCAATGGGGATACATGCCGGTGTTTGCAGTACTAAAACTATATTAAATATTATAGCTATGGATCTAATAATATAGTCAATTGTCATTGAGTTTCTTCCGGTCAAGATGCAAAAAACAGATAATTCTTTCATTCATACATTCCCCTTTTATACCGTTGTGAATATGAGTGTAGTTTCAGGGTGGTCTGGTGTCATTTCCAAAATGCTCCGTAATGGCCGGCAACGTGTATTAGAGTAAAATCGTTATCGTTTCTTCCCTGGACTAGCTACTGTTCTCAAATCAAATTTAGATTATCGGTATTATGTTTCATCATGGATCCATGAAAGGGGGGGGGGCCCTCCGTGCATTGATCGCAACCAACGGAACACGCCACACACACACGCCCCTATAAGCATGAAGGATGAACGATCCAGCACTGAACATGATCCGGGGGGGCCCGACCCTCATCGATGCATGCTTTATAAGCGCTTGCCCTGCCCGAGTAGTTAGACTCCGCCCGCAAGCCGCAGAACGGCCCACACACCAAGCCACATCGTTTCAAATAGAGTGCAATAGCGGCTGCAAGGCGTTAGGTGGCGGTATTGGACTTTTGCGATCTCAGACCCATCCCCAGTGATAACACACAGGTGCTTGCATGTTTATGAATGGAAATAGCGAATAAAAAAATAACGACCCAGAAACGAGCACTGAACCGTTGGGCCACAGAAACGAGAATTCTCGTGAACGGCACCCAAAGGGTTAAGAGGTTAAAGTGTTATTAGTGAAATATGAGTTTTGGAAATCTAGTCGGATACAGGCGAATATTAACGCTAGGAAATGCGCGCCGCCATTTCGTTTGAGGTCATATGAGGAGAGGAGACCCAGGGCTTTCAATGGGCTTTGGAATTTCAAAAAACGACACTACCCGGTCCCAGCCCCCTGTCAATCATATGACTTCTGGAATTACTTTCTTATTTATCTTATATTTCGGGATTATCTTCCACAAACCTGAACGTTATTGGCATAAATTAGTTTCTCTACCTTTCTGTGAACGTCTAGAAAAAAACAGCGTTGCAATCTGTACTTACGGTAGATTTCATTCACGGTTTTAGCTGCACGCCTGGTGATACTAAATCCAGATTGAACTCTGCCATTGGAACGGGGAGATTTGGCCCGATCCATGGATGTGCGACTTTGCTATAATAAGGTAATTTATAGGCCTGATGTTCTATATTCTATAATCATATTTCAAATTACATGTGTCCGGATGGCAGAATTCAGTACTGTATCTACAAAACCTTCTGTTTAATCATCTTTCCTTTATTAATTTGCTTCAATACAGAAAGAATGGACTGTATACATTGTTGTAGGGCTGGGCGATAAAACGATAGCGATAACTATCGCGATAAATTATTTCCTCGAAATAAACATGAAACGTGGTCGCAAAGTTTCGATATATCGATTTTCCAAGCTTGGATATCAGCGCACACGCACTAACAACCAATCAGTGAAGGAGATGGCGACAGCGAAGGAGACCCGCGGTGCACCTCTGGGTAGTAAACAAGGCTGGCTAGGATCATTAACTTGCACGCCGCTATTTTATAGTTTACGTGCGGAGTGGGTGTGTGGCGTGAATTCTGAGGGTAACGGTTAGAGTAGTGTGGGGTATGCTGCGCCGCGGTGGACGTTGTTGCAACGTATTGGGGCGGAACGGAGTATTTTAGGGTGATAGTTAGTACATTGGAAACAAGGCTGGCTAGGATCATTAGCTTACACGCCGCTATTTTATAGTTTATGTGCGGAGTGGGTGTGTGGCGTGAATTTTGATGGTAACGGTTAGAGTAGTGTGGGGTATGCGGTGGACGTTGTTGCAATGTATTGGGGCGGAACAGAGTATTTTAGGGTGATAGTTAGTACATTGTCGTGCTCTGGCTAACTGTTAGTTCCATTCTTATAATGCATATGATCCAGTGGCGGTAGGTTGCCCCCTGGTGGAATATAATAATCTATGCAGCAAAACAAGTGAGTCTATTAATAGCCCGTCCGTCGGCGCCGGGCATAAGAAGTTAATTAAACTTGACATAAATTATATCGACGATAATTATCGATATCGAGTGATATGAAAATAATTTTATAATTTTATCGCGATAACGTTTTTGGCAATATAGCCCAGCCCTACATTGTTGCCTATCTGTATCTTTAACTCATTCAGCGCCAGGGCGCTGTTTACTGTGTGGTTGAAAGGCCAACGCTTTAAAGTATAGGAATACGTGGCGGTGTTTGCAGGGCTAAAACTATATTATAGCAATGGATATAATACTATTGCCCATTTGACATTGAGTATCTATCGTTCAATATGTGATTTTTTTTTAAAAATCATCCATACTGTAACGGCAATTTTTCATGTTCCAATGTCCAGTTTTACCTTGCACAATACTTCACAGGTAGGGTATGGGAGTGATCCTACGCAGTAGACACAGCAACACACACAGATGGATGTCCAGTCGTGATTCCAGGTTTAGGTGTATTTATTGCTTGAAGTTGCAGTTGTACATTCCATTAATGCCAGTGTGGGTTCTGTAGGGATTATATGTTCTTCTGTATTTATTTGATATCTCTTGGCTTCTGGTTGCTGAGCTGCTGAGCTTCTGTTACTGAGATACTGGTAAGAACGGTGTGCTCCTCACTACCTGTGTCCTAGTTGATTACTGCACCTGTGACCCTAAATACCTAACCAGTGCTGTCAAATCTAAAACCCGCCACCAGGTGTCCAATAATAATATTACAAATAATAAAATAATATGCCACCATCATAATGGCTCCTACACATACATTCCCGTTTTATACCGTGGTGAATATAAATATAGTTTTAGAGCGGCCTAGGGTAATTCCCAAAAGGCTGAGTAATAGCCATATGCGTGTATTCTACTAAAAGCGTTGTCGTTTCTTGCCTGGACTACTATTCTCAAATCAAATTTAGATTATAGGTATTATGTTTCATCATGAATGCATGAAAGGGGGGGGTGGGGGTTGTTTTTTTATGCTTTGATCATCACCAACAGAATACGTTACACAGTACATTACACACATGTATACGCTCCGATCGCAATGAAGGAATTCTTGGATCAACGCAAGATTGATACCATATAGCCCTTACCTTGACTAGGATGTAACCTGCCGTTTTATTTGTTTGATCTGATACCAAACCGTCAGTTCGCTGTGTGTCAGTGTTCAAATGATACGATGCAAGCTGCTCTTCTTGGAAAACGATATATTTATTTTGCTTCACTGTGCAAACAGGATATATTGGGCTCCATAAACAGATAAATAATAATTAATACAATAACTAACTTGCCTACAAACATTTCGCCCTGCGGTGTGTTCAAACAGCCGTAACCTGCGACCTGTGGTCAAAAACCATTGCCCTTTCCGGGTCAAATTCCTAACTTCACCCAGTGTACCTGGCACTTATATAAAACGAAGCGCCAGCCCATGGTCACATAAATCCATTACACATTTAATCCATTTTGGCCCTTACACAGAGGATTTATCAATATTTTGGATTTAAACACAGCAGCAGCTCGACTGGAGAGAAATTAAGCAAAAGTATGTTGTGCGTTTTTGTTTTTTCTCAGATCAGCTGTGAGTGAAAGTCACGCGGAAGAAAGTTGGTGTGTGTGTTATTTGGCGAACAAGAAAATTATGAACATTTTCAGTATTGACCCTGCTGTGTTACAAACATATTTTAGGAAGGGGTGAATTTGGAGTTTTGAATTAAATTCTGCATGCAAGAAAAAGTTCTGCACGTGCGTTCCGTTAGTGTTTTTTAACGTACCGTTGCATTTGTTCTGTACACAGCGCGTACTGAACTGAAGGTCCAGTACTGAAACGGTTCGGTACGAATACGTGTACCGTTACACCCCTAGTGGATAGTATTTACAGTATATTTTACAGAATAATAGATCTATATACTTAACTGTATTTAAAATCAACTATACTTAATTCCCCTCCATTACAACTGTGAGAACTGTCAAGACAAAATATAATAAATTAAATATAAAACAGTCATTTGACATGCTAAATATCAGATATACATTGGATCTAGTTCTCACATCAAATGCTCAAGTTTCAAGTTTCTTTAATAGTTGTCATACAGAAGTACAGAATACTTTTATACAATATACTGTGTTTCTACCTCTAACAGAAATCTGTGGGTCTTTTCCTTAATTTTTCTTAACATACTAAATAGAGTGGTTAGTCATTAATGTATAAGACCCACAGACAACCCAAACAAAAAAACATTAAATGGATGTTAACGCTGTAGCCGCATATGTTTGACGGATTTAAAAACTGAGATTTCAGCTCAGCTAATACTTTGCAAGCTGTAAAGGAAATTATAAAATTCCACTGTGGAAATGAATGCGTTAAAAATATCTGGACTTGCTGTAATGAAAGAAAAGGGCAACTTAACAGGAAGCAATCAGAACTAACAAAACAAGACCACTGACCCATTTAGCTCATTCTAATACATCACAAGCCTTCTATCCGCTTAGCTCTCCTGGCTGAAATTCAATCCAACAGGGGGAACACAGGACACAGATATTCCAGAATGAAGTGCTCCAAATAGTTAGGCTAAACATGAACACATAAATTTGATACAATGAAAAATTAGGAGAGAAAGCTATGGAGACAAACAAATATACCGGAGCAGAGGAAGGAGAAGACAAAATCAAGAGAGAAAGAAACATGACATACTGATATCCTGGTGGTCTGTGGGCTCCTCCTTCAGCCCAGTGGAAATATCCATGTGTACTGGGACTGGGTCTCTTCTTTTTTAATCATCAGTAAGTCTCTGGGTGGATCTGGGGCAGATGGAGACACAACTCAACATATAAGATGTCAGCAAGTTAAAATTAAGACTTTTTAAGACCTTTTAATGCCAGTTTAATTACATTTTGGTCAATCTTGCATTAGAAATAAGAACCAAATGTGAAAATAGGTATTTATAGTAAGTAAATATGCATATTGTCAGTTTAAAATGATCATTAAGGACAAAAAATATATTTGTCCTTAATGACATTAATCACTACAATATTCTTACAACCAGTGAAATTAATTTACAGCCAGTGAAATTACCAAGTGAACCAAGGGCTCCTGTAGTCCTACTTTTTACAAGAGTGTATTGGGCTACTTGTGTCTTCTGTGGTTGGTAGGGTTTATTCAGGCTAAGTCTATATCAAGGTAGAACAACCATTTCCATGCTGAAGGTCATTTAGAATAGATCACAGCTGTATTCTTATGGTGGTTCTCATACATGGCTGTTAAATAAACAGGTAAATCCCACTCGGGGGAATCATAGTCACATTTTCCCTACTGCATTAACGTCTCTTTTCAATTTCCATTGTTTGGTCCACTGCTTCAATAAAGGCACATTAGTCTGGTGTTTTTCCCTTCTCCCGCCCACCCACCCCCTCCAAAATGTACAGTCTCCTCCCCATCATATGTATATATTCTGTTAGGATCTATGGGTAACAGTACTGTATATTTGCATATCGTATATGTCACAAATGTAACAGTACTATATATCTGTATGTCATGTATGTCCCTATGTCATGATGTCATGTGGACCTACTCTAGCGAGGCCTTTAACCTTGAACTGGAGAGTCTGGACTGGTCAGATGAGCTCAATGATACACTGGTTGAAGAAACATGGCTTGGTTTCAAAACCAAATTTTCAACGATACTAAACAACATGGCCCCCCTAAGAACCACCAGGGTAAAAAATCGTGCTGAGCCGTGGATGCACACTGAAATGACCGCTATGAAAACCAGAGACAAAAAAATGCTCTGAGTTTCGTAAAAGTCAGTCAAAGCTTACTGTTGTGAAGGGCCAGATTAAACCGAATATATATATTTATTTATATATATATATTTAATTGTATTTGTATATTCTCTAATATTCCCTGATATCCCTTGTATATTCCTTGTACAATATGCATTGAATATCCATTCTAGCCTACTGAACATCCCATAATAGTCTCCATTCTACTATTGGTCGAGACCTTGGTGCCAGGCTGCCATACCCCTCAGACCCAGTTCAAACGTACCGCTCCACATGTACGAACAAGTCCTAGTTCCGCGTAGGAATCTGGCTACCGCACCACTAATGGGACTATTTGTTCATAGTGCGTATATATACTGCGCTACTAAAGTAGGACTTCCTTTTCAGTCCAGTTTCTTACCCTCCAATAGAGTCGCAGACGTAAAGCCTCCCCGCGACGCCACGTGTGGGAGTAAGGCCAAGTTCGCCTACCATCGGTATTGAGACATCGTGTATATTAATATTTGAATAGTCATATTTGGCACTATATCGTCGAGTTGGACGTAGTCTATTAAGCTAATAATAGTCTGTTAATATATAGTGCTTCGTGCGGTGAGAACACTACCGTAGTCAGTACACCATCGTTTCGGGCAGAGAACTGGCTGCTTACCCAGGGTGGTTGACCCCATGTGAAGCTGCACCTGAGGAGCCCCAGAGCCGACGAGCGAGTGGACCTGTATACCGGATTATTCTACCGACGACAGCCCGCCTTCCCAGGCACAGATTATGCTTTGTATACTTTGATTATTCCATGGATAAAGACCCCCGACACTGCCGTGTGTTGGAACCCCCCCCCCTGGAGAGGACGCAAGGTGAGGAGACGCTCTGCAAGACGAGGTCGCTTCACGTCTCTCCCCCGTGGACCGGAGAGAGCCGGCCCACAAAGAGTCCACCTGCTTTCATCTGTGGTCCAAGGATCGCCGGCGCATTGAACGGCACTACAGTGGGTTCACCTGGGATACCCTTGGCCGGACGAGGCAGCCGGATTCTACCCCCCCCCCCTCCTACTCCTGTCGGCTTACAAGCGACCGGATTAACCCCCCCTTAGTGTATCTAGTATATAATCATTAAAGTATCATTGCTGTTATTCCTTAACTATTCCAGGTCGTATATTTACCACCTGCGCCATCAGAGATTGGACATTCTCTATTGATATACCGACGAATACTCTTTGCCATAAAAGTGCATACTATTTCAATTCATAAATGTAATTAAGTGATTAAGTGCTTGCTCTACACACCATTGCTGTGTAGTAATAAACGCATACTTCGACTTCGTACATTTGTGTTGGATCCGTTTCATCTACGTGAGAGTGTTTATGATAATATATTTATGCCGTGTACTGGGTGGCCGAATATTAAGTACAAAGGTAGTGGTAGTAAGTATCATATCTAGTAATACAGTCAGGGAATTGTACCCCTCAGTTACAATTGGTCCTTCGAGCCGGATGGTAATCAGTGTAATATTAATATAGTGTTATTAATATTGAAATGGCCTATGATGAACACTCCACGAAACGATCCTCCTAACCAACGCCCGCAGCGCGAACGACGGCTCCCTCAGTACTTAAGGCCTCTGCATGCTACAGCAAATTCAAGGCAACTTCGACACAACATCGACAAAGCAACGGTGTTGCAGACACTCTACCTTTATGCTTCTGCAAAATCAACGCGCAGCCTATGTAACATTGTACCCCGTATGTAGCTAGGTTCCCTAGATAGATGACGCTTCCCTTCTCAACCAACCCATTGATAAAAGCAGAAAAATAAGCATAATTTTTACTTCCGGGCGGGGGGTTTCAAAATAAAAGAGCGAGTCTAAAAGCACCGTAAATACGTTTATTTTTTACAATATCTAACGTTACACGAACCTAAACTAATCTAAAGTTAGTTTAGGTTCGTGTTAACTTTGGATAATGTACAAAATAAACGTATTTCCGGTGATTTTAGACGTCGCTCTTTTATTTTGAAAACCCCCGACCGGAAGTGTTATAGTGTCTGTTGCTAGCAGCTTAACTTTCTGTGCTTTTCGAGCTAACGTTACCGTAACATCATTAGTTTCCAATGGAGAGGACCTCGGCTCACATGCAGCTCAAACTACCTATTGGAATAAATTACTTGATTGATGTTTAACTTGTCCCTGTGTGTGTCCAGTCATTTCGACTAGCAAACGTTATATTTAACGTTACCTCAGGACGGATACCATTGTATTTACTTGGTTAGCTGTGTAGCTAATGTGGATAGCTATATGAATTGAAAATGGGGGACCCTGATGGAAACAAGACAAACGTCTTTCTCAGGTCTGCATCCCCTTAACAATTGTATGTATTGAGCCGTACTGTATTGTACCCATTCTGCAATCTGTTAAATAAAGTTTTCATTCATTCATTCATTCATAGCATTTTGAATAGACCCAATGCTAGCTGGCTACAGCTTTATTTACTAAATTATGGAGGCTTTTTAATCGTCAAGGTAAGAGAGGATTTGTCATGATCAACTGAAGGCGTATGCTATGGAACAATATGTGCTTGGGTTTTCAGAAAAAGGCGAGCTATGTGACGCTAATTATTTAGCGTCAACGCTGGCTTCAACAATGGAGGATATTATTCTCTGCGGGACTAATATTATTCTATGACAGCCCCGCCCCCATTCGCTAACCAACCAATCACTGCTACGCAATATCAACGCAACGGTTGTTCAGATTAGATTCTGGGGACATGTACGCAACGTCCAAGCAACACAGTCTACAAGACCCTCTAAAACAACCGCGCTGAAATCGCGCCGATGTTGTGTTGCAGTTGCTTTGAAGTTGCTGTAGCATGTAGAGGCCTTTAGAGGCTTACGCTGTCAGTCAACAACCTAGTCTTCTACTAACAGTAAACGCGGTAAAACTAGAAAGTAAAAGTATGTCTAACCCCAACGCCCAGACTACCCCGACCATAGAGGCCCCTACGGGCTCTAATGTAACTGACCAAGTTCACGGTGGGGACCAGTGGGAACCAGACATGACTTCACACCCCGCCAGTACTGAAGAAGTAGTCCCCGATGAGTCCCGGGAGGAATACAACGCTACCGAGAGAGAACTCGGCACGGAAGAAGACGGGGAGAGCACCGTGGAGATAGAGCTCCAAGGCTCCGCAAGGAGTACCCCGAGGGAAGGCTCCCCTATACAACCGCCTTCTCCCAGCGAGGCAGAGAGGACCCTACAGCAGGCCTTCCTCATCAGCCTGAACGCCGCTGCTGAACGCGACCGACTGCAGATCCAGCAGCGAAGCGAACACGAGCAGATACGTCTAGAAATAAGACGCATTCAGATGGAAGAGAATGTGGCCCGAGAACGAGCCGGTGCTCAGCAGTCGCAACTAATAGAACAGCTGATCAGACGGACAACACCCTCTCCCTCCGCCAGAGGCTCCAGGAACTCGTCTAGACACACCTCCAGGGCGGCATCCCCTAGCCGAGTAAACAACCCTGAACTTGACCAACAGACGAGGTCTATACCCCCCACAGACCACCTCCCCCCACCGGTCCAAGCGAGACCTAGCAACCGGGAAGGAGCAGCATATCCTGTGGAGAGGCTAAACCAGAGACTACAAGCACTGGATGACCTAACTGAAGACGAAGAGGAAGAGGAGGAGAACCACGCCCGAAGACAGCACAGTACTCTACCGGACCAGGAGGTCCGGTACAGCCCAGGCTATACTCCCGCGGAGCTGCGCTACAGACCCCCGACTCTATACACGGGTGAGCACGACGCACGACCCGCACCGAGGAACAGCACCTGGACAAGCGGGCCATGGTACACTGCCGGTACCAGCCCATACCAAGGAGCGGGAGGAGACTCGCCTAGGAGGCCTCTCCCCCAACGCTCGCCGATGTATCCACAGTCAGCGTCATACATTGGCACGCCTATGGTACCCGACTTCACCCAAGAGAACCGGGCCCAGTATACAGAACTCCGCATGTGTCTGGAGACCATGTTGGTGGATGTATTGGATGAACGCCACAAATACGCCATCCTACTGAAGCACTTAAAGGTACCCCGCGCACATAATATAGCGCTCGCCTACGCGACTTCCACCACCCCATACACAGCAGCGCTGGTAGCATTGGACCAGAGGTATGGGCGCATATGGGATTACGTGATCCAGGAGATCCGACACATCGACCGCTTACCCCCAGCAATAGACAATCGAGCACTGGACGACCTGTCCATCAGAGTGCAGTCCCTGGTAGGGATGTTGGGAGCACAAAGAGAGAAGGGGAGGCATGAACTTTACGCCAACTCAAATGTGGAAAGGATTCTGGAGAAGCTGCCGCCCGCTCGTCAGGAGCGCTTTAGGCGGCAGAGGGACCACAGAGACCCGAATGGCCCCGAACCGAACCTCCTCGATCTAGCAGACTTCCTGGCGAGAGAAGTCAGCAGCCTACGGCTAGATACATTCGGACGGAGCACCCCTGGCTCCAGAGAAGGAACCAGACGACTAAATGATGGAAGAAGATCGGTGACTGTGATGCACCAATCGGAGTCAGTACCGAGCAGCAGGAGCCACAGTACCCCCTCCAGAACGGAGAAGTGGAAGATAGTGTGCCCCTACTGTGAGAAAGAACACTGGCTAGCGCAATGTGACTCCTTCCCCAAGCTGAACGCGGAGGAAGCAGGTCAATGGATAAAGTCCAAAAAGCGCTGTTTTTGCTGTGCGCGCTCACACATGGCAGCCGAATGCCGCTTAAAGAAAAGGTGCACCAAGTGCGATGGAGCCCATCTGGACATACTTCACGACAGTAACAGACAGCGCCCTTCACCCGCACCATCCAGCCGCAAAGCGAGCGTCATGTACATCGATCCCGCCAGCAGCAGTGGAGCCCGAGTACTCCTAAAAGTAGTGCGTGTGACACTAAGCTACCAGAATAAAGTCCTGGACACTTACGCCGTCCTCGATGACGGGTCAGAGAAGACCCTGCTGCTCGCCTCCGCTGCGGCCCAGCTAGGGCTGCGGGGAAGCGAAACCCAAATGACAATTCGGACAATAAGACGAGATTTGAAGACGATAAAGGGCGAGAATGTCTCATTCTCTATCGCAGCAAGCGGCCAGCCTGAGCGACGGTACCAGATTACAGACGCTTTCACCAGCCAAGAAATAGGACTGTCGCGGTACACATACCCCGTCGCCAAGCTGATGGAGAAATATGCACATCTGCGCAAGTTACCGATCCCGCTCATAGACAATGCTATGCCGACCCTGTTGATAGGCTCCGACCATGCAGACCTCATTGTCCCGATAGACCGGGTTCATACCGGACCCCGAGGCTGTCCTGCAGCAGTCGAGACCCGTTTGGGATGGACTCTCCAAGGCCCGCTCGCCAAATCTCTCAACCGAAGTACAGCCACTAGATGTCTCCACTCCCGAGTCACAGAGGGAGAAACCGCACTCCTGCAACACGTAGAGCGGCTATGGACCTTGGAACAAATGCCCTTTAAGAACGGAAAGAAAGACATTCGCTCTAAAGATGACATTTACGCCATTCACCTCCTCGAGACAGGGACCAAGAGAGTCCCGGTCAACGGCGTGTTGAGATACGCCACGCCACTCCTGCGGCGAGAAGGAATGCCTACTTTCCACGCCAAGACAGACGCCACAGAACGGTACCTGCTGAACACGGAGCGGCGCTTAGCCAAGAACCCCGCCCAAGAGAGTGTATACCGCGCTGAGATTGAGAAGCTCATCACAGCGGGACACGTCACAAAGATGGACATTAAAGAGGCTGACCAGACCACTGAATCGTGGTACGTGCCCCACCACAAGGTCCATCACAACGGTAAAGACCGCATAGTATTTAACTGCAGCTACCAGATCGGATCCCAAAATCTGAATAAAGAGTTACTGCCCGGTCCCACACTCGGCCCCTCCCTACTCGGCGTTCTACTCCGCTTCCGCCAGGAAAAGGTGGCCATCAGCGGGGACATTAAAGGAATGTTCCTGCAGGTGAGATTAGTAGAGGAGGACAAGCCCCTGTTACGGTTCCTATGGAGAGAGAAGCCAGGAGATGAGCACCCAGCCATCTACCAATGGGAAGTCCTCCCCTTCGGAACGACGTGCAGCCCCTGCTGTGCTACATTTGCACTACAGAAACATGTAGCAGAGGACCCAGCAGCGGACGAAGAGGTCCGACACAGCGTAAAGAACAGCTTCTACGTAGACAACTGTCTACAAAGCCTTTCAACCCAGGAAGAAGCCGAGGCTCTCCTGATTAAACTCTGCACCTCATTGATCAAAGGCGGCTTTGATCTCAGGCAGTGGGCCAGCAGCGATCCGCAAGTACTGCGCAGCCTCTCCTCCGAGGACAAGGCAGCCAGCAGCGAGACCTGGATGGCTACAATCCCGGGAGAAGCCCAGGAGATGACCCTGGGATTGGTGTGGCGATTCAAAACAGATTCGCTTCACTACAGACACAAGCCCCTGACTACGGAGCAGGGAAGGCCGGCGGCGGCGCCGACCACCAGACGGAGTGTGTACACAACACTCGCCCGACAATATGACCCGCTAGGATGTATTCTACCGTACACCACCAGGGCAAAAATGATTGTACGAGCATTGTGGGACAAGGACCAGGGCTGGGACGACCCCATTCCCGCACACCTTGCATCCACCTGGAGAGAGTGGGAGATGGAGCTCCACTCACTCCCAGGCGTTAATATGCGCCGAAGCTACTTCCCACCCACGGTGAGGCCAGAGACATGTAAAATGGACTTACACGTCTTCAGTGACGCCTCAGAGGTCGCATACGGATCAGTAGCCTACTTACGGGCCCAAGACCAGGGGGGAGAGATCTACACAGCATTTGTCCTCGCCCGCTCGAGAATAGCCCCACGCAAGCAACAATCTATCCCACGTCTAGAGCTCTGCGCAGCCCTAGCCGGAGCGCACCTAGCCACGCTCATCCAACGTGAGCTCACCATACCGGTGTCTAGAACAATCCTGTGGTCAGATTCCACGACGGTACTCGCCTGGATCAAATCGGACTCATGCAAGTACAAAGTCTTCGTGGGAGTCAGAGTCACCGAGATTCAAGACTTAACCAAAGAGTTAACCGGAGAAACAGAGTGGCGCTACGTTGATACAAAACAGAACCCAGCTGACGTCATCACCCGGGGGATGCCCCTGGATGACCTCACCCGTCGCAATGTCTACAGTGACGGCCCCGCATTCCTAAGACTCCCGGAAGGACAGTGGCCCATGCCTATCCCGAGGGAAGCAAGTCCAGAGGAGGTGGAAAATAAGAAGTCTGTGTTCTGTGGATTGAGCACCGTAGCCTCCACCGACCCTAACATAGACGATTGCACGTCCATAGAGAGTGCACAACAAAGAACATTCCTGCGGTACCACCCGGAGTGCAAGTCCCCCGCTGATATGTCAGCAGCTAACTACGAGGAAGCAGAATTGCTTCTACTGCAGCGAGCCCAGAGAGACTCGTTCCCCGATGAATTGGCCTGTCTACAGGGAGGAAAGCCCGTCCCATCCGACAGCAGATTAATTCACCTGGCCCCCGAGAGCGACGCTCATACCCTCATCAGAGTGGGTGGTCGCCTACGCAGAACCCCCAATCTACCGGATGACATTAAATACCCGATCGTATTGAACAGCCGACACAAGGTCACAGAGCTGATTATAAAGAAATACGATGAGGATGTACATCACGCAGGAGCAGAAAGAGTCTTCGCGGAAATCAGACGTCGTTACTGGATCCTACAAGGAAGAGAGGCGGTACGACACTTCCAGCGAACATGTCTAGACTGCCGCAAGTGGCGCGCGCAGCCCAGCATACCAAGGATGGCTGACCTTCCTCCATGTCGCCTCCGAATCGGTGACAAGCCATTCCACTCAACGGGTATGGACTGCTTTGGCCCGCTGCACATAAAGAAAGGAAGAGGAACCGAGAAGCGGTGGGGTATTGTATTCAAATGCATGACCACCAGAGCGATACACATCGAGCTTCTCCCGACCATGAGCACAGACTCATTCCTTATGGCCTTCCGTAGATTCACATCACGGAAAGGAAGACCGTCTACCCTATTGTCCGATCATGGGACAAACTTCAAAGGCGGCGAAAGAGAGCTGAGAGAGAGCTTCCAAGCTATGGGCCCAGAACTTAAGACCCACCTCGCTCCAGCACAGGTTGATTTCCAATTCAACCCCCCAAACGCACCCCACTTCGGTGGCACTTGGGAACGAGAAGTGCGCTCCATAAAGACAGCCCTGTACGCAGTACTTGGGGCCCAGACTGTGGCGGAAGAAGTCCTAATGACAGTCCTCACGGAGATTGAGGGAGTACTTAACTCGAAGCCCCTCGGATATGTCTCCAGTGATGTGGCGGATATCGACCCAGTTACCCCCAACACACTCCTGATGGGGCGGCTAGATCCTGCATTACCCCAGACAATGTACCGGCCTGAAGAAGCGAACGGCCGACGAATGTGGAGGTACAGCCAAGTATTAGCCGACAAGTTTTGGAACAGTTTCCTACTGCACTACCTACCGTCTCTACAGACCCGCCAGAAGTGGGTAAAGGAGAGAGACAATTTGACAGAAGGAACAGTCGTCATGATTATTGATCAATCACTGCCCAGAGCTATGTGGCCGGCCGGCCGCGTAAGCAAAGTGATCACCGGTGCCGACAGCAAGGTCCGAGCAGCTGAAGTGCTCGTCCAGGGTCGCACTTACACCCGTCCCGTGGCGAGGCTCATAGAACTGCCTCGACTCCCAGACACAATCGATGATGACCATGACCCTACAACCCTATGACTTTGTGAAGTTGACTGACCCCTACAGCAAACCCTTATGTGTAAATAGACAACGCGATTAATCTGTCTCTGTTTAACTGATTAGGTCTGGGACCTATTCAGGGGGTGGCTGTTGTGAAGGGCCAGATTAAACCGAATATATATATTTATTTATATATATATATTTAATTGTATTTGTATATTCTCTAATATTCCCTGATATCCCTTGTATATTCCTTGTACAATATGCATTGAATATCCATTCTAGCCTACTGAACATCCCATAATAGTCTCCATTCTACTATTGGTCGAGACCTTGGTGCCAGGCTGCCATACCCCTCAGACCCAGTTCAAACGTACCGCTCCACATGTACGAACAAGTCCTAGTTCCGCGTAGGAATCTGGCTACCGCACCACTAATGGGACTATTTGTTCATAGTGCGTATATATACTGCGCTACTAAAGTAGGACTTCCTTTTCAGTCCAGTTTCTTACCCTCCAATAGAGTCGCAGACGTAAAGCCTCCCCGCGACGCCACGTGTGGGAGTAAGGCCAAGTTCGCCTACCATCGGTATTGAGACATCGTGTATATTAATATTTGAATAGTCATATTTGGCACTATATCGTCGAGTTGGACGTAGTCTATTAAGCTAATAATAGTCTGTTAATATATAGTGCTTCGTGCGGTGAGAATACTACCGTAGTCAGTACACCATCGTTTCGGGCAGAGAACTGGCTGCTTACCCAGGGTGGTTGACCCCATGTGAAGCTGCACCCGAGGAGCCCCAGAGCCGACGAGCGAGTGGACCTGTATACCGGATTATTCTACCGACGACAGCCCGCCTTCCCAGGCACGGATTATGCTTTGTATACTTTGATTATTCCATGGATAAAGACCCCCGACACTGCCGTGTGTTGGAACCCCCCCCCTGGAGAGGACGCAAGGTGAGGAGACGCTCTGCAAGACGAGGTCGCTTCACGTCTCTCCCCCGTGGACCGGAGAGAGCCGGCCCACAAAGAGTCCACCTGCTTTCATCTGTGGTCCAAGGATCGCCGGCGCATTGAACGGCACTACAGTGGGTTCACCTGGGATACCCTTGGCCGGACAAGGCAGCCGGATTCTACCCCCCCCCCCTCCTACTCCTGTCGGCTTACAAGCGACCGGATTAACCCCCCCTTAGTGTATCTAGTATATAATCATTAAAGTATCATTGCTGTTATTCCTTAACTATTCCAGGTCGTATATTTACCACCTGCGCCATCAGAGATTGGACATTCTCTATTGATATACCGACGAATACTCTTTGCCATAAAAGTGCATACTATTTCAATTCATAAATGTAATTAAGTGATTAAGTGCTTGCTCTACACACCATTGCTGTGTAGTAATAAACGCATACTTCGACTTCGTACATTTGTGTTGGATCCGTTTCATCTACGTGAGAGTGTTTATGATAATATATTTATGCCGTGTACTGGGTGGCCGAATATTAAGTACAAAGGTAGTGGTAGTAAGTATCATATCTAGTAATACAGTCAGGGAATTGTACCCCTCAGTTACACTTACCATAAGCACGAGCAGTGAACTCCAAGCCCACGTGACTGAACTCAAACTAGAAAGAAACAGATTAAGAAATGACGTAAACTCCATGATCAAAACAGCAACAAAAAAAATTCATCAACGACAAAACGAGGAAAACAAAAACAAACCATGTGAACTTTGGAAATTACTCAATAACCAATTAGGCTGCAGTAAAAAACTTAAAACCAGATTCTCAAACATAAACATAAAGACGGACAACACGCTCATCACAGACAAGCTGGATGTAGCCAATTACTTAAACAGTTTCTTCACAAACATAGCCACAACACTGGTAAACAAACTACCCTCCCACTCAGGGCATTATGGGGTAGAACACATAGTAGCATACTACAAGAACCTAGGGGTCCACAAAGACGAACAGGTCGAAAAATACCTTGCGGAAAAAAAATCGAATCTACGAATTCCAATCTGGCTTCAGAACATCCCACTCCACTGACACATGCCTTCTCTATTTAAACGACCACATCAAACAAGAGGTGGACGCGGGCAAATACTGCGGCATGGTCATGCTGGATCTACAAAAGGCCTTCGACACTGTCAATCACTCCATTCTGATTGACAAGCTAAAAGCAATTGGTTTTGATAGTCTATCAGTGAGCTGGATGCAATCCTACCTGGAGGGGAGAGAGCAGATGGTGGAGGTAAACGGTACCCTATCCCCCCCCCTCACAGTAAGCTGTGGTGTTCCACAAGGAAGCATACTAGGTCCACTACTGTTCCTAATTTATGCAAATGACATGTCGTCAGCTTGTGACTGCAACTTGTTCCTGTTTGCGGACGACTCAGCCCTGCTGGTCTCTGACAAGAACAAATTACAGGTTGAAAAAACCCTCAGCTCAGAACTAGGCAAAATCTGCATATGGCTCGCTGATAACAAACTATCACTACACATGGGCAAAACAGAGTCCATTCTCTTCGGTTCAAATAACAAACTCAGCTAGACCGACGGCTTCTCAGTTACAGTGGGTGACAATATTGTCACAATGAAAGAAGACATTACCTACCTGGGTTCCATCCTAGAGGCAAATCTTTCCTGTGACAAAATGGCATCCAATGTAATAAAAAAAAGTCAACCAATGAACTCGATTCTTGTACCGGATCTCCTCACTGGTAAACAAGAATACCCTGAAGACTCTGGCAGGAGCACTCATTCAAGGGTACTACGACTATGCTTGCACCTCATGGTACCAAAGCACCTCAAAGGCGCTAAAAACAAAATTACAAACATCTCAAAACAAACTGGTCAGACTACTGCTTGACCTTACTAGAGCCATATGAAATCCGCGATCACGGAATCGCGGAATTGAGCAATAAAAATGGAATCAACTGTAAATATAAAAAAAAAATATATATATATATATATATAATTTTTTATTTATTTTTTTATGTTGTGGGACTTGTACAGCACTTTGTTCAACTTTGTCAGTGCTGTAAAGTTTAAACCTTTTTAAATCTTAGACAAACAAAACACTTTGCTTTCATGAAATATTGTAAGCCGTCATTCGAGGCTTTATAAAAGCAGCACAATGAACACAAATCTGTCAGTGCCGAGTCCGACCTCATCTTAAATAACAAACAGCATTGCTTGTTGTAGTTAACAAAGAGAGGCAGAGTTGATTTTGCAAAAAAATATATATATATCATTTATATTTTTATATTTTTTTAATAATCAAATTTTATTTTCATATTCGAATCCCATGCCCATCGAACGAAGCTTCGAAGCTTCGAAGTATTTAAGACAGCCCTATTAAATGGACTGTTATATCTTATTAAATTGTGGACATTTATTCATTCCCACTTATTAGACACTATTTCTGATGGTAAAATGAGCGTACAAAGCAAAATACAGAATTCTGAAATATTAAAATGGAAAAAACGTTATTTGGGAAAAAATTAAATGGAATTTGGAAACAAATTAAACGGATTTCATATGGCTCTTACTCCTAGAACCCACCTCACCCCTGCCCACTTTGACAACCTAGGATGGCTTAGAGTAGACGACAGAGTATAGCAACTTGCAATGGGCCTGGTCTACAAGATACACTACATGACCAAGGTACCCATGTACATGTCAAAATACTTCCCAAAGGTCAGTGAATACCACGATCACAACACCAGAGGGAGCTCCACAAATCATGTTAAACCCAGATTCGGCTCAAACAAGGGACTAAACACGTTTCGCAATTATGCCACATCAATGTGGAACGCCCTACCCAAAGCTGTAAAGGAATGTGAATCACTACCCACTTTCAAAAACACTCTCAAAAAACACCTACGGGAGACTGCAATTCGAAACTGGCCCCTGTAAATGTCCTAACACAACCCCCTCTAATGTACAGTAAATTACCAATAAATTACTATTGTACCCATTCTGCAATCTGTTAAATAAAGTTTTCATTAATTCATTCACACTCTTTAACCAAAATGAACATTACTATTTGTTCAAGTGCATATTTGCAACATTTATAGATGCCATGGCAATTAAATACACTAGAAGTTACACTTGACAAATACCATTAATTCACTGAGCAACATAGATAAACATAATGTTCCATTAACTACTTGTTGTAGACGTGTCTAGATAGATAACTAGCAGGAATACTAAGTTAGGAGGGGTAGGTAGATGAGAGGTAGATGATCTCACTGCTGTTAGGACTAGATTTAATTTAAAAGCTATGTAACATAAAATAGTCGGTCTGTCTTTTGAAATAAGACCCACGGTGTGACAATAATGTCCATGAGAGCTTTTGATTTAACAAACCTGTTCTCATCTTAGGCTTCATCATAACATGTCAGACATCCAGCAGCCTGGTCATCGATCTCTCCTTCATAGCTACTCTTCTAGTTATTTACCAAGACTCCAGATATATCTCTACAGAAGCTGCCATGTCTCGTTGACTAGCAATATCAGTAGCGTATTTGCGTAACTAACTATAACGTTTCATTTGTAAAGAAATCGACAAACAGTGGGTTGCTACTGTTAGCTCTGAAGCTAAACCCAGGCAGGGGCGGTGACAGTAGAACAACGCTGCCTGTGATAGGACAGTGTCAGGGACCCACTGAGTATGGTGCGCCGTGATTGGCCGGTGTCAGTATCGAGACCATAGATATCTATAGAACATAGATATCTATGATCGAGACGAGTAGCGTCCAGCTGCATCCCCGGAGAATCCGCTCACTGGCAGGTTCCGCCAGCCACAGGACGCGCCGGTTTCGTTATTTTTTTCCGTAGCCGCATTTCTGGCAAGACGCTCTCTGATTGGCCGACGCCTGTTTCTACACTGGTTAAGCTTAGGCACTCTTTCGAAGTTGGTTAACGTTAGAGTTTGTCTTAGAGAGTGACGGCAAGTTCTTTCGACGGTTAAGCTTAGGCACTCTCTCGAAGTTGGTTAAGGTTAGAGTTTGTCTTAGATTCTAACCCTGTCAGATGCAGAGAAGCTTGTCCATGCCTTTATCTCCTCAAGACTGGACTACTGTAACGGACTCTTCATCGGGATTCCTGGCAAGAGCATCCAAAAGCTGCAATACATCCAGAACAGCGCTGCCAGGATCCTGATGAGAGTCCGTAAACACGATCACATAACCCCCATCCTTCACTCACTACACTGGCTCCCCGTCTCATCCCGGATCAACTACAAAATCCTTACGATCACCCATAACTGCATAAACGGACACGCACCCCTCTACCTTCAGGAACTCATCACTCCACAATCCTTCACCCGCACCCTCAGATCCGCAGGTAGCCTGCTCCTTCAGGTCCCCAATACCCGGCTCTGCACCATGGGTGACCGAGCCTTCTGCACGGCTGCACCACGCCTGTGGAACAGCCTCCCCATCCAGCTGAGGGCACCACAGAGCCTGGACTCTTTCAAAGCAGGCCTGAAAACCTATCTGTTCAAAAAGGCCTTTGACTGTTAGCTTTTTATTTAAATTTTATTGCGCTTTGTTTTTAAATTGTCTGTTTATACTATGTTTTTAATTAACTATGTTCTATTTTTATTCTGTATTTTATTTTATTTGTTTTACTAATAACTATTTTATTCTATTTTTTTAACTGTTTTAACCATGTAGTGTAGCACTTTGGGATCCCAGCGAACAAAAAGTGCATTACAAATCCAATCTATTATTATTATTATTATTTATTAGAGCATGGCAATAGAACGCCAGGTAGTTTGCAGGCTGTTCGATGCGGAAATGGGCAAAGACACAGCTCGTCACGCGATTGGGCAAACATGTCAGTGGCCAATCAGAGAGCGTCCTCCAATGTACAGTTTCTAGTCAAATGTATATACACTCTTTTTCTGGACATTTTTTGTATCACAAACAGTATATTTGCAAATCTGGTATGTCATAAATGCATGTAGCAGTACTGTCTATCTGTATGTTGTGTATGTCATATATGTGTTACGTCTGGTACTCTAGCGAGTGCCAACACTTTAACTAGTGTTCTAACTATTGCGACAGTGTCGTGTTATTCTGTTGAGGTTCACGTTACGGCATATGGCCGTACGTGACGTTTGTAGACGTAGACGTTGATGTTCTGACTTACATTACAATGCATGTGTCTTCAGTTCAGTAAACACAGACATGCTGAAACTACGTGTTGTCTGACTCTTCCAACATAACATTGGCGACGAGAGATGGCTGAATTTTCTATCCCACCCCCTCCACCCTTCCTACCGCTGCCCGGTGAGCCGTCCGTCCCGTGGGCCCGTTGGATTTCCTCGTTCAAGACGTATATCCTGGCTACCGGTTTGGAATTGTCCGCGGTGAGAAAACGTGCATTACTACTGCACTGTTTAGGCGTGGAGGGACAGCGTGTGTGTGAAACGACCAAGGTACCCATGTACATGTCAAAATACTTCCCAAAGGTCAGTGAATACCACGATCACAACACCAGAGGGAGCTCCACAAATCATGTTAAACCCAGATTCGGCTCAAATAAGGGACTAAACACGTTTCGCAATTATGCCACATCAATGTGGAACGTCCTACCCAAAGCTGTAAAGGAATGTGGATCACTACCCACTTTCAAAACCTCTCTCAAGGGACACCTACGGGAGACTGCAATTCAACACTGGCCCCTGTAAATATCCTAACCCAACCCCCTCCAATGTACAGTCATTTACATAGTATGGTTTTGTCAATAGTCCAATGTACAATTTTGTTTGTTTGTACAGTGTCTCCTCCCCCCCCCCCCTCAATGTACAGTTTTGCTTGTTTATACAGTGTGCCCCCCCCCCCCTCCAATGTAAATTACCCAGTATGGTTGTCAATATCCCAATGTACCCAACCCCCGCCCCACCCAACCTCCTCCAATGTACAGTTTCTACGTCAAATGTATATACTCCCTTTTCTTGACTCCTTCTGTATCACAAACAGTACTGTATTTGCAAATCTGGTATGTCATAAATGTATAGATGTAGCAGTACTGACTATCTGTATGTCATGTATGTCATATATGTCCTGATGAATTGAAAATGGGGGACCCTGATGTAAACAAGACGAAAGTCTTTCTCTGGTCTGCATCCCCTTAACAATTGTGTGTATTGAGCTGTACTGTATTGTACCCATTCTGCAATCTGTTAATAAAGTTTTCAATCAATCAATCAATCAAAACACTCGGCACATTAGACAGTGACACATATACGTCAGTGGTGGCGCTCCTAAAGGGACATTTCGCCATTCCACAGACTGCACTCCTCCGTCGAGTTGTGTTCCGACGGAGGCATCAACGTACTGGCGAGTCAATAACGCAGTACGTCGTGGACCTACGGGGCTTGGCTAGCTCATGCAAATTCAGGGCATTACAGGATGAAATGGTGAGAGACCAACTCATATTGAACACTGACAGTGATAAAATCAGGGAAAGACTACTGTTGGAAAATGACGAGCTGACATTAGCAGTAGCTATTAGACTAGCAGTGCAGGTGGAATCTGCTATGAACTGTGCAGCTAGTTTGTCTACCTCCCCCAGCCCCAACACACACGTGCCAGTAGAGGCTGCGAGCACGCTCAGCTCAAGGGTGTCCCTCATCAATGCGAGTGCAGACGACGGCGGGGACAATATACTGTTAGCCTCCCAGTCACGTGACCGCTCACGCCAGCCGTGCGGGAATTGTGGCTCCCTTTCACACAACTCCAGAGCCCAGACCTGCCCTGCCCGTGGCAAAGCCTGCTCCAACTGCGGGAAGCTAAACCACTTCCACACGGTCTGCAGGTCAGCCCCAGCTAGCGCTTCCAAGCCACCGACCACTATCATCCATAATGTCAGCTCAGGACGAGTGCCATTCAAAACATGCTCATTGGTGGTTGGTGACATCACACTGCCCCTCCTCCTCGACACTGGAGCCACAGTGTCTCTATTGAATTGGGCGACATACTCTCAATTCTTCTCCCACAAACCACTGGGCCCGCCCACCACCACCCTGCGAGGCTACGCCGACTCCAAGATTGACATCGTTGGCTCCCTCCAGCTGCCGGTGAGGTACGGAGAAAAGACATTGCCTGCCTTCAATTTCAACATCGCATGCCGAGGGACCAACCTCCTCGGCCTCGACCTCTTCAGTGGCCTCGGTTTCTCTCTGCTGGACACCACAGGCTCAGAGATCCACACCGTCACCGCTGTCTCCTGGCAGCAACAGTGGCCGGCACTGTTCAACGGCGTGGGCTGCCTCCAGGTCTTCGCTCACCAGCCCCTGCTAGACCAAAAAGTGACTCCGGTCATCCAGCCCCTTCGCCGCTCCCCCCTGGCTCTCCGTGAGGGCATCGCCACCGAGTTACAGAAGACAAGGACGACGACATCATCGAACAGGTGAACGCGTCACCCTGGATCTCCAACTTGGTGGTAGCAAAGAAGAAGTCAGGGGAGCTGCGACTCTGCGTGGACATGAGAGCGGTAAACAAGGCCATCGTCCCTGATAAATACCCCCTGCCAACCACAGAGGAGCTCACCGCCAAGTTCCACGGGTCCAAGGTGTTCTCTAAGCTGGACCTTCGTCAGGGGTACCTCCAGGTGCCACTACACCCAGAGAGCCGCAACCTCACCGCGTTCATCACCCACAGGGGGGTCTTCCGTTACAAACGCATGGCTTTTGGCTTAAGCTCCGCCCCCAGCTGCTTCCAAAAGAGCATGGCCTCCGTCTTCGCCGGGATCCCCGGGGTGGCCATCTACCTCGATGACATCGTGGTGCACGGGGCCAACGCCGAGAGTCGCGACGCGAGCCTCCACAGTGTCTTAAGTGCGATGGCGAAGCACCACCTCACACTCAACGGCGAGAAGTGTGTCTTTGCCACCACGACCATTGACTTTGTTGGGTTCCGCCTCTCGGCTGGCGGCATGTACCCGCTCCAGTCAAACACAGAGGCCATACACAGTGTCCCAGAGCCCACCTCAGCGGCCCAGGTGGCTTCTTTCCTGGGCTTTGACAGCCTTAGTTATTACACATTCTTACACATACATGTGTGTTGAACATCTGAGGTATTGATGAAGTAACAAAGGAAAAAAGCCAAAAGCTCTTACTCCTCAGACATTCTTTGACAATTTTACAGCCCAAAATACAAAAAAGATCCAGGCGGAATAGGTAACAAAGGGTTGAAGAAATATTGTCTGAACTGTCAGATGCAAGCTGGCTGTGTGACATAACCGAGCATCTCGCTCAATTGAATAAGAAGCTGTAGGGACGCAAACAAGTCCCACCCAAAACTTGACCAATATAGTTATGAACTGAGACAACCCTTATTTTGTTATTTTTGAGTACAGTTACAGTTGTGTGTTCATGCAGACACATAATAGCAATTTCATTACGAATTGAAAATGGGGGACCCTGATGTAAACAAGTCGAAAGTCTTTCTCTGGTCTGCATCCCCTTAACAATTGTGTGTATTGAGCTGTACTGTACCCATTCTGCAATCTGTTAATTAAAGTTAATTAAACTATCTTCCATTAGTTGGATGTATGGCCTCTGCAAGGTTGTGTGCAGCCATTTGTTTTTGTAACATCTGCTACATCTGTCCCACGTGTTCTTTGCAGCTCACAGGTGTTAGTTCTGCCCCTCTTGACTGTGACAAAAAGGTTTTGAACAAACTTAATGTCATAGCTTGTATTTGATGATATTCTTCTTTGTTATTTACTTGAATGGTTTGATCATTGATTGATGGAGTAATATGGGGTTCTGATAAACTAAAATTATTTGTTAAAATAACATAAGCTAACATATATTTGTACATCTATGCAAATGCATATGCAATATGTATAACTTGAATAAGTAATAAATACAGAAACATGTTTAACAATATGTAAATGAGTAGCTACATTTATTTTACATTACATTAACATTTATACGGTCTTTGGCCCTTTGAGGGCAACCATAATGCTGATGTGGCCCTCTGTGAAAATGAGTTTGACACCCCTGATATAGGACATTGAATGGGCCATAATAATGGCAATGTAGCAATAGAATTTAAAAAGTTATAGCCCTGCAAAGAAGGGGAACTTCTCCATAGACAAATAGAGCTGGCGAGGGATGGTAAATTATGAATTTAACCCATGGCGATTAAAGTGTTAATGCCTGATGGCACAGGGCCTACCTGAGCGCGAGTTAGCCCGACAGCTAAACATCGCACGATGTCCCTCGATCCGCTGTCAGAAGACGAGGAAACCCCAGGACAGGCCTGTCGCGCCGTTGGAACATGCCGAGAAGATTCCAGGGGCTGGAAAATCTCCGGCGAAAACCCAACATTGTTCAATTTCTCTCTGCATTTCATAACAGCTAGTTCATGGGATGCAATGCACGTCCATGATGGAAAACGAAAAAAGAGGAAGGGCGAGTGTGACCATGCCTGGTGTCTTATAGGAGGACACTGGGGCGGGGCCTGGTCAAGTGCATGGGTGCATTTGTTTTCGTTAATGAAGTACAGTACTGGAGATGAGGTATATCTCAATATGGCGAAAGAGCGAGACGCGATTCGCCAGTACGAATATATAACAAGCATTTCATCATAAAGTATTCTGTATGACAAATAATAAACAAACTTGAAACTTACTTCTACGTCTGGCTACAATGAAAGACATTTTAGCCTCGTCTCAGGCTTTCCACACGCAATTATGCAGAAAGACTTCTTTAAATCTAGTGTCAAGACCAGCATATAATCAAAGGTATTTTATAGATTACATAAAAAAGGAGACACATTTATATTAGGTATTTGAATGAAGATAAAGGGAAATCAATCACAAAACAGAAATAGGTCAAGACTCAATAATATCAACTGTTGGCAAGATGCTATTGTTGAGACATCCTAGTCATTAGGTAGACTTTAATGAACAAGGATCCAGAATTATATGCACCCAAGATGACAAAAAGGTTTTCATTTTCTGCCTGCCAGCCAGGAATTGCATGCACCTCCAAAGTGAGGTTTTTAAATACAGAAATGTCAAATGAACTCTGTCAATCAAAACAAGTATGTGCTGATAAAACAATTAGATTCCTATAAAACCTAGATTTGAAGTGTCATTACTGAGTCTTAAGGGGTGCATGCATTATTCAGATATTATCTACTATTATCTGAGATAATTTACCATCACTGATGAAACTGACAAATATTATATCTTTGTATATATATTTTTAAACAGTACTTAAAAATCATTACAATGTCTGCTAGTTCTCCCTTTAGCTGCACTCCTACAAGGTGCATGCAATCCCTGGCAGGCAGGGGCAGCAGATGTCTTCATATAAACTCTGCATTTGCAGAATGTAAAGAGCAAAACTCTTCATTCTCCTTCCTCCTCTGATTTAGAGGACGAAAGCAAAACGTATATTTATTTTTGCATTGCTTAATACAGTGGTTCTCAACCTTTTTCATGTCAAGGACCCCAAATTTATATAAATTAGGCTTTTGACCCCAATTTGATTTGAGGAGGTTGTTGTTGGATGTGATTTAAACCAGAATTCTGTAAATAACAGTAGAAAAATAAAACTTATGATCAGGATAATCCATAAGGGTTGAGAACCATTGGCTTAATACAGGAAAGTTACTTCCAATTCCCCTGTTTTGATGCTCCAGATACTAGTAGAGAATCTCTGGTGAGGCTACCTCATAATCATTCAGCACCTGCAGCAGAATAGTGACATAAAACAAAGTACTTCTATTGAGTATACTGCTCAGTATAAGTACATGGGGTTCATATTGAGTATACTGCTTAGTACAGGTAAATGGGGTTCCTATTGAATGTACTGTAAACTGTGTTTTGGGACCTGTTCTCTCTCTTCTTTTCAAGTCGACTCCTAGACTCCTTCATAATGCAGGACCTCTTTAGAGATATCTTTATTCTGCATGCAACGACATGGGACATGCAATGGGCGGCACACACAAACAGGAATACACACACACATGCATTGTCTTTCTCAGGGTCGCCGATGCGATTGAGCTCTGCGCTTAACCCATCCCATCATCCTTCCACCCAAGGGCAGCCGGGAGCAGACAGGGCGTCGGCGAGGTACCGCGCCCGGGGACCAATCCAAGTGCTCCTGCCCGTCTTCGTCAGGGACGCGACAGCGATCTGTTGTGCAAGTTTTTCCATTGGGTTTCTCTTATTGGGGGGGGGGGGACCCATGCAAGCACGGGGAGAACATGCAAACTCCACACAGAAAGGCCTGGGAGATACCCCATCTGAGTGCGTCTATCTTTTTACGAACCGGTTCATGCGTTTTGCGAATCTGATTGGCCACTGACGTTTCTGGTCATGTGACATGTGCGCCCAATAGCGTGACACGACCATTTCCGCCTCGACCAGCAGCAAACTATCTAACGCCTACGATCCACACTCTAACCTTAACCAACTTCGAAAGAGTGCCTAAGCTTAACCGGCGAAATAACTTGCCGTCACACGATATCGCCCTGCTCTAAGACAAACTCTAACCTTAACCAACTTCGAAAGAGTGCCTAAGCTCAGTGGTGCAGTCGTAATATGGGAACTGGTGACACGCCACATGCACGGGTACGTGCATGCGCACAGAACAGATTTAATTTTTTTTTCTTGAAATAGAGAAGCTGAAAAAGGTAGCAGGATGTAGCCTTCAATATATAAAGAAATTATATTGTCAACAGATATGGTTGAAAAACAAACAATGTTTTAAATTTAATAGTAGTTACAATTTCTTTAATTGAATCAACTTAAACTAGAAAAGTAAATACAAACTAAATAAACAATGTAAGTTACTTTTAGTTTAAGTTAATTCAATTAAAGAAATTGTTTTACACACAAACACAAAAGCAAACTTAAAATAATCAGACAACTTGTGTTTACTTGAAGTTCTTTATTTTGAGAAGGGGAAAAAGTACACATCACTTAAATTTTTTCAATGTAATTTGTTTCACAACAGTGGTTTCAAAACAGTCAAGCAAGCCCCCACCAATGGGTACAGTAAGACCTGGTTTATCAAAGCTATTTAAACAATATTTGCCTTTGTTGAAAATGGTACAACCTTCCAGTCGGGACTTTGTCACATAGTGAGAGGTTCCACAGCTCAAGTAAGCCTCCACCAATTGGTCCTGGGCCTATATTTAGGTTTTGCTATTCTCGTTCTCTTGTCCTCAGCTGAGCGATGGGCTCTCAGCCAAGTTGTGACATATGTTGTTGGATCCCAGAACTTTCTAGGTGGCCCGTTGATCTTAATGAACATCAAAGATGCTACCTGTGAAATCATTAACCATGTGCGGGTTGGGGAGATAATTTGATTCATGGCACTGAATCCCCTTTCACATTCTGCAGTGCTACATGGAATTACTTTTGTGCAATTCAATAAAGGCCTAAGCTCATCGGGTATCATTTCTCCATTGCTCTCAATGAAGTCCCTAAATCCATCAATAGTACTGTTAAGGGGCAGCTTGAATCTTTTGCACAGATGCCTTATTTCCACCTCGCCAAATCCTAGTGGCATTTCTTTTGGCCAGCTTTTACACTCAAGAACTTGGAGTTGTGCAAGCAATTGAACATACTGTGCTTCAGACTCTTTCTGTGCGACTAATGATGACCCCTTAAAAGATGCAGTGGTGAACAACCGATTGGTTAGATTATTGCTCAGACTTCTGATAAACTGTTTCCGGTTGATGGAAACCATTTTCGGTCTGTCTGTCAGATCAACTGTGCCAAATTTACCTTCTTTTACTGCAGTTTCAGCTTCAAGGACTTTGTTGCCTTGTTTTTCTCCCATTGCATCAATGAATTTAATGCAACGCCTCATACGTTTGTCTGCAGAGGTTAGTGTCATTTGGCGGTTTTGCAGAGATTCTGAAAGAATGCTTAACTCACTTAGGGTGTCGTACAGCAGTGCTAAATCTAGCAAAAACTGATATGAAGTCATTTTCCTGAATAGACCTTCATATGTTTTCCTATCAGAGCTCTGTTGTTTCTCGTCTGTCATTGCCATGCTGAAGTGAGCACAAAGTGCATCATAACCATCCCACACTGCAGACACTGTGCGGAAAGAACTGGATACCCATCTTGTGTCTAGCACACGGCCAATTCGTCTCACTTGTTTTTCCAGGCTGGCTGCACACACTTTCAGTTGCTCTTGGTTTAGGGCTGATCTACTGTACACAGTATACAATTTATCCATAAACATCTGGAAATGGTTCATAGCTGTGATATCATTAACTGTGTCACCTACAGCAAGTTCCAGCCGGTGATTTAAGCAATGCCAGGTCAATATGTTAGGATACAGTTCAGTCAGTTTTGCAGCTATACCAGCTTTGCGTCCCAACATGACACTGGCTCCATCACTTGCAAATGCAACCAAGTGCTTGTTCAAATATGCATCATCAAAGCCATGTTCACTGAGGCATTTCAACAGATGTTGCATAATTGTTTCTGCTTTTTGGTTGGGAAGTTCAATCAGATCTAAAAATAAGAACTCTGGGTCCAGGTTCTTGTCACTTTCAGCTTTGAGGTACACAATCAGTGTAGTTTTATCTGCAAGGGTAGTTGACTCATCAATCAGAACTGAAATTTTACCTTCTATGGATTTTATTTGTTTGCAGATTTTTTTGCGCATTTCTGCACCTATATGCTTGGTGATGTTTGCTGCATCTCTTGAGTGCAAGCTGAAGCCAATGTCAGACCCAGTTTCAGCTAGTAAATCCAGCATCTTAAAACTATCTGAAAACGGCCTGTCCTCCTCTGCTAAAAAGTACACAGCCTTGAAAACATTATGTGTAGCCGTCAGTTCTGAATCTGAACTCATAGTGTCAGTGGATTTCTCAATTCTCTGTTTTTCTGCCTCATTGACAATTCTCTGTTTTTCTGCCTCATTGACAATGTGTTCTGCTTGGCAATGCATAGCTGAGGTGTGGTGGCAACACACCTTTCTCCTGAGAGACATCAGCATAGCAGCTTTTACTGTTCCGCTGTGTGTGATCTCATAGTTAGTCCATTCTGCTGCCAATCGTTGACCTCGGCTTTTGAAGACAGATAATTTCGTAACGGCTGAGCACACTTTGCAGCCGAACTTCCCATCTTTCCAATCGAGCCACGGGTAGTTGGCCTGTCGTTCTTTCCACATCGTGTCTGACCATAGGTCAGGTATCGGTGAAGATGTACTGGAATCAGGTTGAACAATTCCATCTCCCTGCTGAAAAAACAAACAAAGACAGAAAAAAATATCAAAACACATTCCCAGCATATATGAAAGACAATGACACTAATTGCCTATATGGATGGTATGCAAGTTAACATTCCATGGCAATCACAGACACAGCCCATCGTTCACACCAAACTTGATGAGGGGGCAGGGATTCAATGTGGAACGCCCTACCCAAAGCTGTAAAGGAATGTGAATCACTACCCACCTTCAAAAACACTCAAAAAACAACTACGGGAGACTGCAATTCGAAACTGGCCCCTACAAATGTCCTAACCCAGTTGTACAGTAAATTACCAAGTATGGCATTGTCAATATTCCAATGTACAGGGTACAGTGTCCACCCCCCCCCACCTCCAATGTACAGCCCCCCACCCACCCACCCAACCCCACCTACCCAACCTCCTCCAATGTACAGTTTCTACGTCAAATGTATATACTCTTTTTCTGGACACTTTTTGTATCACAAACAGTACTGTATTTGCAAATCTGGTATGTCATAAATGTATAGATGTAGCAGTACTGTCTATCTGTATGTTGTGTATGTCATATGATGAATTGAAAATGGGGGACCCTGATGTAAACAAGACGAAAGTCTTTCTCTGGTCTGCATCCCCTTAACAATTGTATGCATGTATTGTACTGTACCCATTCTGCAATCTGTTAATAAACTTTTCAATCAATCACTTACATTATTTGTTTCATTCAGTGATGGTGGCGGTGGGGTACTTTTTGTGCAAGTGGTGGGCACCGTTTCATGGTCCTGTTGATGAATAAACAAAACAGAGAACATTAGAACATATACAATTAGTCAACTGAATGCTTTGTATCTTGTTTGCTAATTCAGGTTAAAGACAGCCGATTTAACCAGCATATTAAGAGAGCAAGACTGTCTATCTGGTGTATGTTATGATGAATTGAAAATGGGGGACCCTGATGTAAACAAGACGAAAGTCTTTCTCTGGTCTGCATCCCCTTAACAATTGTATGCATGTATTGAGCTGAGCTGTACTGTACCCATTCTGCAATCTGTTAATAAACTTTTCAATCAATCACTTACATTATTTGTTTCATTTAGTGATGGTGGCGGTGGGGCACTTTTTGTACGAGTGGTGGGCACTGTTTCATGGTCCTGTTGATGAATAAACAAAACAGAGAACATTAGAACATATACAATTAGTCAACTGAATGCTTTGTATCTTGTTTGATAATTCAGGTTAAAGACAGCCGATTTAACCAGCATATTAAAGGAAAACTCCAACATTTTGGGAAATTAGCTTATTTAACATCTTCCCTGGAGTTAGACAAGAAGATACATACCTTTTTTGTCTCTGTGCGTGCATTTAGCTTTGGGAACAGTCGCTCCGTTAGCATAGCTTAGCTTCATCACTGGAAGTGAGGGAGGACAGTAGCCTGACGTTCCCTACAGGTTTGTTGATATTCTCATTCCTTCAAAGGATCCGAACCGATTGAAGTTTATGGATATCATGACTTAAAATCCTCTTACCTTGACGATTAAAAGCCTCCCAATTTAGAAAACAGTAATCCAATGGCTGGTATTGATAATATACTACTAACTACTGGACGCTCGGAGCTAACCGGAGCTAACACAGAACAGGATGGTAAAGCAAATATAATGACTTCCTTTCTGGGGTTTTCAAAATAAAAGTGCAACGTTTATAGCAGCGGAAAACGTTTATTTTGTACATTATCTAACGTTAACACAAACCTAAACTAACGTTACAACTAACCTAAAGTTAGTTTAGGTTCGTGTTAACGTTAGATAATGTACAAAATAAATATTTTCCGCTGCTATAAACATCGCACTTTTATTTTGAAAACCCCAGAAAGGAAGTAATTATATTTGCTTTACCATCCTGTTCCGTGTTAGCTCCGGTTAGCTCCAAGCGTGCAGCAGTTAGTATTATATTATCAATACCAGCCATTGGATTACTGTTTTCTAAATTGGGGAGGCTTTTAATCGTCAAGGTAAGAGGATTTTAAGTCATGGTATCCATAAACTTCAATCGGTTCGGATCCTTTGAAGGAATGAGAATATCAACAAACCTGTAGGGAACGTCAGGCTACTGTCCTCCCTCACTTCCAGTGATGAAGCTAAGCTACGCTAACAGAGCAACTGTTCCCAAAGCTAAATGCACGCACAGAGACAAAAAAGGTATGTATCTTCTTGTCTAACTCCAGGGAAGATGTTAAATAAGCTAATTTCCCAAAATGTTGGAGTTTTCCTTTAAGAGAGCAAGACTGTCTATCTGGTGTATGTTATGATGCATTGAAAATGGGGGACCCTGATGTAAACAAGACAAAAGTCTTTCTCTGGTCTGCATCCCCTTAACAATTGTATGCATGTATTGAGCTGTACTGTACTGTACCCATTCTGCAATCTGTTAATAAACTTTTCAATCAATCACTTACATTATTTGTTTCATTCAGTGATGGTGGCGGTGGGGCACTTTTTGTATGAGTGGTGGGCACCGTTTCATGGTCCTGTTGATGAATAAACAAAACAGAGAACATTAGAACATATACAATTAGTCAACTGAATGCTTTGTATCTTGTTTGCTAATTCAGGTTAAAGACAGCCGATTTAACCAGCATATTAAGAGAGCAAGACTGTCTATCTGGTGTATGTTATGATGAATTGAAAATGGGGGACCCTGATGTAAACAAGACGAAAGTATTTCTCTGGTCTGCAGAGAACATCAAAACACATTCCCAGCATATGAAAGACAATGACACTAATTGCCTCTGTGGATGGAATGGCATTCCATGGCAATCACAGACACAGCCCATCGTTCACACCAAAGTTGATGAGGGGGCAGGGATTCAATGTGGAACGCCCTACCCAAAGCTGTAAAGGAATGTGAATCACTACCCACTCTCAAAAAACAACTACGGGAGACTGCAATTCGAAACTGGCCCCTACAAATGTCCTAACCCAGTTGTACAGTAAATTACCAAGTATGGCTTTGTCAGTATTCCAATGTACAGTGTACAGTGCCCCCCCCCCACCTCCAATGTACAGCCCCCCACCCACCCACCCACCCAACCTCCTCCAATGTACAGTTTCTACGTCAAATGTATATACACTCTTTTTCTGGACACTTTTTGTATCACAAACAGTACTGTATTTGCAAATCTGGTATGTCATAAATGTATAGATGTAGCAGTACTGTCTATCTGTATGTTGTGTATGTCATATGATTAATTGAAAATGGGGGACCCTGATGTAAACAAGACGAAAGTCTTTCTCTGGTCTGCATCCCCTTAACCCTTTGATCGCCGGGGTTAAATTCATAATTTACCATCCCTCGGCAGCCCTATTTAACATGGAGAAGTTCCCCTTCTTTGCAGGGCTATAACTTTTTAAATTGTATTGCTCAATTAACATTACTATGGCCCATTCAATGTCCTATATCTATTGTTCAGGGTGTAGCAACGTTATACTTTTTCATTCACATATTCATACTAAAATACGGTCTAAAGTATAAGTATGTTTTCTGCAGCTTTCTCCAGAACTTGATTTATAGCCCCAAATGCATTATATTGATGATCAAATACAGTTTGGTAGGAATCTGTGCGAGATAAAAAATGTCAACTGGACGTGGTTCTAGGAGTTACTACGTATGCTCTGATGTTGACCGGATGGGCGGGGGGTCGTTTATAATTCCGTGGGCAACGTTATATCATTCATCTAGTGTGGGCGATATGATCATCAGAGCAGTTAGTATCGAAGAAATAAAAAAATAACGCTGAAACTCACCGTAGCTTCCTCTCGCCGTTGGGAGATGAGCGTGGAACAGAATTTTTCCTATTATGGGATGTCGAAATATCCGATCCATTTCCAGGTTGTATAATAGTATATACGTCCAAATCATGTTGTTTATCGAGTTATTGGCAACGGATCGCTATCCATTGTGTCGAGATTGAGTCCCGGGACCTATAGCGAGTGATCGGTAGGGATGGGTACCTTTCACATTTGAACCGATACCGGTACCTGTGAATAGATACCGGTACCCAACGGTACCTTTTTTCGGTACTTTAGTCTCAAGAAATTTAATTTACCTACCTCAGTCGTAAAAAAAAATCCAAACTTCAAATAACTACAATTTCGACAGTTTTCGGCTTGTCATTGCTCCGACTGCTTTGTTGTTGAATCAAGTCAAATCCTAGGTAAGCATATATTGTGCGTGTGAACGTTGACATGAAAAGAAAAAAGTAAAAAAAAAAAAAAGTAAAAAAAAATATATATATATATATATTTTTTTGATTCGATACTCGGTAGTACCGACGTGTTTCGGTTCGGTACCTCAAAAGTACCGAATTCGGTACCCATCCCTAGTGATCGGACCAAATTGAAATGAGCACCAGCTTCCACTTCCTGTTTCTTCCCTGGGCGATCAGGCCGATCGGCCACCAGATGGCGCTCTTGAACCGTTAGAGAGTTGATAGGGGCTCACCAGTACATATAATGTCTCCGGGGGAGAAATATGATTTCGATCACAGATTTTTGAAATATTGATATCAAAGACGCTGTCCAGCGGCATCGGCAGAATAAGCATGGCGGGGAATGACGCTGGACAGCGTCAACGGCGATTAAAGGGTTAACAATTGTATGCATGTATTGAGCTGTACTGTACCCATTGTGCAATCTGTTAATAAACTTTTCAATCAATCACTTACATTATTTGTTTCATTCAGTGATGGTGGCGGTGGGGTACTTTTTGTACGAGTGGTGGGCACCGTTTCATGGTCCTGTTGATGAATAAACAAAACAGAGAACATTAGAACATATACAATTAGTCAACTGAATGCTTTGTATCTTGTTGTATGTACCCATTCTGCAATCTGTTAATACATTTTTTCAATCAATCAATAGCAAGGCAAATCATTACTGAATGATTGTATTATTATTCTTCCAATGTGATTGCGTGGCAAATACATTTCTTTGTAAGAATATATCTGCATTTTGTCAGTACAAGATTAATCAGTGATCACATTGAATTAAAACATGATTATTTCCAGTGTCACTAAGGTAGGCAAATAGCCTACCTTAGTCAATCTGGACAAATACATTAGGCCCTATTGACTAGAAAAAAAGAAAGGCTGTTTTAAATGCGGTTACTTGCCTTGTTGTGGAGTGGCAGGACAGCTGTCTCTGTTGTGGGGGGCGCGGGCGTTGGAGGTCGTGCAGGAATAGCGAAACTAAGCTGATTCTGAAGCTGCAACTTTCTTCTCAAGGGGAGCGGCGGTGGCATCGTTGGTTGCGTTGCAGGTAGGAACATGATACTGTCAAATGATCTGTTTATATCTGTTTGTATTTGCGGGCGGGGGCCCGCAAATGGTTTCTCTCCAGTATGAGTTTTCATGTGTATCTTCAGATGTGCCTTCCTACTTAACCCTTTTCCACAAACTGAACAACTAAATGGTTTCTCTCCAGTATGAATTCTCGTGTGTATCTTCAGATGTGCCTTCCTACTGAACCCTTTTCCACAAACTGAACAACTAAATTGTTTCTCTCCTGTATGCGTTATCATGTGTGTCTTCAGATTTCCCTTCATACTGAACCCTTTTCCACAAACTGAACAACCAAATGGTTTCGCTCCAGTATGAATTCTCAGGTGTGTGTTCAGGCGTCCTTTCTCATAGAACTCTTTCCCACAAACTGAACAACTAAATTGTTTCTCTCCTGTATGCGTTCCCATGCGTGTCTTCAGATCTCCCAAACCTGGTCCCCCACTCTCCTTCCATTCATCACTGTCATCAGTCTCACAGTCTGAAGAGAGGAACTGGCCATCTCTTGTTGGTTCTAATTCACCAGCTGGATTTAAGTTACTGGCTGCTTCTGATCTTCCACAGTCCTCTCCATCAGGTTCTGTTTTCCTCTGTTCAGTTGAGGTGCTGGGTAAAGAGGAAGCGTCTCTGTTTTTCTCCCTCTGGGTTTGAAGAGGCTGGAAGGGCAGATCGTTCTCTTCATCTTCACATTTCACTGGGTGTTCTGTGATCATGGAGCGCTCAACTTCTTCCAGCCCTTGATGTAGTAAATATTTAATCTGAAGGAACTCTGGGTCCTGGGTTTGACAGAGTTGTGAGGACACAGTATTCTCACCATCGTTTTCATATTTCAGAGGGTGTAAGGTCATCTTGGAGCTATCTACCTCCTCTAGATCTTGAAATAGTTCCGCCTGTTCTTCTTTAATCTGTAGGGACTCTGGGTCCTGGGTTTGGTTAAACCGTGAGGAATGTGGTTTCTCTTCATCATGTTCACTCTTCACAGAGACAGGGTTGAATGTGAACTTAATGATATCAGCCTCCTCCAGACCTTGAAGCTGCTCTCCCTCCTGACTGCTCCAGAGTTCCTCCTGTTCCTCTTTAATCTGTTGGGGCTCTGGCTCCTCCTGGCCCAGACTGGGGCTCCTCTCCTGCTGCTCAGGGGGAACCTCCTCACCACAGATAAACAGATGTAAGGCAAGGGAGTCTAGAAAGAAGGGCATATGATAATTTTGTTAGGACAGCCGAAACACAACCAATCTTTCGCCGTCTACTAAAAACACTTCTTCAATCAATATCTGAAATGAAAAAAAAAAAAAAAAAAAAAAAAAATATATATATATATATATATATATATACATTGCATATATATATACTAAGCTTCTTACCGTCTTCTACCATCATGCACTCTCTTTAATCTTAATTAAAGTACGGCACTAATTAATCTTCCTTGTCTATATTACTACCTACTATACTAATGTGTCTCTCTCTACTGCAGCACCCAAGTTCAACACTGTTTTATGAACATTGTTACTCAGCTGAAAGAGTTGTACCCTTCCTGCTGACTTGTCGTACAGAACTTGTAAGTCACTTTGGATAAAAGTGTCAGCTAAATTACTAAATGTAAATGCAAATAACTAGACCGTTAAAACAATTACTCCACAACAATAAAAAGATAGTAATTTAATAGCATGGTAATCGACCATGGATCTACCGCTACGGACGACCCCTGGTGGAATATGCCGGGTGGGCAAACAAAACCGCTGAATAAGTTTCACGCCACGCAGGGGCTAGCAGCAACAACAACAGGACTTTTATTCTTGTTCTTATTAACCTCTTAACCTATTAAGCCTGATGGGTCCAGTACCAGACCCACAATGACATCACGCCATAAATCCATCTCTACAGACTATATGAATTAATGTATTTTTTTTTTATAAAAAATTTAGCAAAGAGTAAAGACCCTAATCCTGTCAAAACAGCAGTCCAAGTGTATATTTTCAGCAATGCGTTTGTTTACCAATAGTTTAAAGTGTTATTAGTGAAAGGGCGGAGCTAGAGGCGGCATGGAGTAAGACGTGTTTCAGAGCAGCTCCACACAAACTTTGTAAAACATACCTTTTTACCCTACAGTCTTTGTTTTGTTTTAGTTTTTTGTTGGGAATATGACAACACTACCTCAGTCCCCTCTCCCCCTCCCCCACTAATCTCTTGTCACATACACCAGCCCCACCCCTTCCCTACACAAACACAAACCCTCAACCCCAAGAGGAGCGACAACAACAGATCAGCGCAACTTGCGCTCTGGAGAGAGAGGCGCACGTGCATTCTCTTGCGTACAGTACGCCTTTACCGCTTCTGTCTCAGAAATCCAACTCAAGTAAGATGTCATTCTTTTCAGAATTTCACTGGCTACACAATTGGCCAATTTACTTTCAGAAAGCGAATGCAGACTGGCGAAAGGTATTTATAATTAGTAAATATGCATATTGTCAATTCAAAATTAACCCACGTTTATTTCCTGTCAGTTATTGCATTAGCAAACATTGCAACAGGAAATAAACTTGGGACTCTTTTATGTTTTAATGTTTATGTTGTTTATGTTGTCAAGTTGTCTATAAATGGCTTTTAAATAAACAGGTAAATCCCCACCAGGGAACTGTCACATTTAGCCTACAGGCAGTCAGCTGTCATAATGAATTTAGTCAACGTCCTCTTGTAGATTGGACTGATAATTGCTCCACTTTTCACAGTTTGTCAAATATTGGTGGAGTTAGACAATGTTTTACCCGGCACTATTTCCTACACATAATTTTGCCTATATGGTACATTGCATTTATATTCGGAATAGGGAATGTGCGAGGGACCATGTGATGCAAATCACCAGTTCAAGTGACACTCGTTAACAATCATGAATGAGAAATGCTCTGAAATCCAGAAGATTAACGGGAGAAATGGCTAAAGGAGACACAGAAGAACGCCGGAAAATCAGAGTGTTTGCAGGTTTAGCCAACTAGCTCCATACTGATCATACAGATACACATTGGGCCTCATTCACCAATACTCTCTTATATATTTTTCTTATACATTTTGTCTGTTAAGAGAAAAATAAGAAAAGCCACCGCCGCATTCATCAACCCGTTCTTAACTCATTGGACGGCACTCACGAATAAAGTCGGGTTAACTCGCCAACGCTTGAGCGCCAAATCCGAGAAAAGTTGGGTTTTCTATCGTTATTTCTTTTATTCGATATTCCCATTCATAATCCATCGAGGGAGCCTGGGTTATCATTGGGAATGAGTCTGATATCACAAACGTCCAATACCGTCTGCCACCTTGCAGTCGATATTGCACATCCTTTGAAACTCTCTATCTTAGGCTGTGCGTCGATCTAAAGTGTCCGGGCGGAGTTTTCCTTGTCGGGCAGGACAAGCGTTTATAACGCATGGATTGAGGAGAATCAAGCACTCCTGGTTCATGTTCTTTGGTGGATTATGTTGGCAACACGATCGACATCAATACTTGGAATGACGATCAGATCATTGGAATATTCTTTTTGGAGTACATCCTAGTCAAGGTAAGGGCTATAGGGAGGTGTAGTCTGACGTCACTGGTTGTTCCACCCAATTTTGCGATTTTTTTTTAATGATTCATTGCCAATATTTTCATGTTGAGCTATAGATTGTGGATCAATAAGCACAGAAAGGTACACCATGCCAATGTTAATTCTTTATTTGTTTTAAACGAGACGATTTAGAAATGGGCAATGGGGAAATACATTGTGTTGGACAGAGGGTGGAACACGAAAAACGGCAATGGCGTAACCACTACACCTCCCTATATGGTATTGTTGTGGAAAATGTGTATGGGGTGGACTAGTTTAATATAGGTCAACTAGCAGTGCTGAAAGACGGTCTGGCTGACGTTCTTAAAACAACTTGGACAGATGGACATTTCAGTACGGCACGTTGTGTGCTTGTAATCTCGTACATCGTATCGCTTTCATATCTTGTTCTTTTCTCTCTTTCATACATACACAGCACACACACACAGACACAGCACACACACACAGACACACGGACACACACATACACAGCACACACACACAGACACACAGACACACACAGTCACACAGACACACACACACACACACACAGACACACACAGTCGCACAGACATACACACCGACACACACACACACACACACATTCCCTGTGACACAATACACACATACAATACACATACGTCTGTACGCAGACGCACACACACACAGACACACACACACATACACACACACACACACACACATCTCACTCTCTCTTCAATGTTCTTAATGTTTTACATCATATCGTGTGTGTACATCATATCTTGTTTATCTCTCTTCGATGTTCTTAAATGTTTTTATCTAAATCTATGTTCTTCTTAATGTCTTTATCTCTCTTCATGTTCTTAATGTTTTTATCTCTCTCTGATGTTAAATCTACGTATCATCTTAATGTACGTCATGTCAGATCTGACATGATATGATACGTCATCATATCTGTCATGGGGGGGCAGGACTGAGAGGGGATTTAGGGGACAAGCAGAGGGATTGGGAGTTAGAGTGTTTTTTGTTCAAGCTGTGGTGATCCTCTGCTCGATCCATAGCTTTTGCTGTTAAGAACTTCTTTTCCTAAATAAATTACCTACTTGTTACAATTGGAAATATCGTCTCCTGCTGTGTTAAACAACCATCAGCCACAACATTTGGTGACCCTTGACCTGTAGATCGCTCCACCGGGCCTTTTCATACGGCCAGTTCCTGGAATCTCCCGTAAACATTCTGCCGGTTGTCGACAAAAAAGGTAAGCGTTGGGCTTGTTATATAAATATCCGTCAGAGTTTCTGCGGGAGGAAAAAGTGAGCTGGTTGTGTGAACTGGTTCTCTGGATGGACGGCTAAAAAGAACACGACTGATGAGGTGTTTACACTGGGGCGATTCCTCTTTTAACAGGCTATAAGTGCGCCACTAATCAATTTTAATTGCATGTTTTCGACCTCTGGTCAAATTTTTCTCCATCTCTTCAAACCTCTCCCCGACCCCTTTCCCCTTTCTTTACGACACTCTCCACATACACACATAACTGTGCCTTCTGTCCTCTGTAGATAAGACTCTCAATTTTCAAAACAAAAACCGGTACCGCTCTGCTGTTATTCAAAACACACTATCACAGCTGGCATTCTCTGTGTCAAACTAATTACGTTTATGATACACTATTGTTCGTTTTCTTATTGGCTTGTGAGGTTGTTGCTACAGAGAGGCTAGCTGTCCTACACACACACACACATACAATACACACACACAGTCACTACACACACATTCCGGTGTCCCGGTAGACAGCGGGTTGTGACGCACACACACAGAAATCTCACTAAATCTTTATCTCTCTCTTTCGTACATGTATAGAAGATAACTCATTCTGGGCGTAGAGCCAGCTAGCCAAGGGATCTCTCTCTCTCTCTCTCTCTCTCTCTCTCTCTCTCTCTCTCTCTCTCTCTCTCTCTCTCTCTCTCTCTCTCTCTCTCTCTCTCTCTCTCTCTCTCTCTCTCTCTCTCTCTCTCTGGTTTGCTGACCCCTGTTGGACCCCTGTTGGTGGGCCAAGGAACAGACTCATCACATCTCTTTCTCTCTTGGGTTTGCTGACCCCTGGTGGTAGAAAACACACACACACAACCACACACACACACATACACAGTCACACACACACACACAGTCACACATACAATACACACACACACACACACACACACACACAGTCACACATACAATACACACACACAGTCACACACACGACACACACACATACAGTCACTACACACAGACACACACACACACACACACACACACACACAGTCACACACACACACACACAGACACACACACACACACAGACACACACACACACACACACACATTCCTGTGTCCCGGTAGACAGCGGGTTGTGACACACACACACACCGACACACACACACACACACACACACACACATTCCTGTGTCCCGGTAGACAGCGGGTTGTGACGCACACACACACAGTCACACACACACGGTCACACACACGGTCACACACACACACAATCACACACAAACACACACACACACACAGAAACACACACACACACAGTCACTACACACAGACACACACACACACACAGACACACACACACACACACACATTCCTGTGTCCCGGTAGACAGCGGGTTGTGACACACACACACACCGACACCGACACCGACACACACACATTCCTGTGTCCCGGTAGACAGCGGGTTGTGACGCACACACACACAGTCACACACACACGGTCACACACACACACACACACACAATCACACACAAACACACACACACACCGACACACACACAGAAACACACACACACACAGTCACTACACACAGACACACACACACACACAGACACACACACACACACACACATTCCTGTGTCCCGGTAGACAGCGGGTTGTGACGCACACACACACCGACACACAAACACACACACACATTCCTGTGTCCCGGTAGACAGCGGGTTGTGACGCACACACACACAGTCACACACACACAGTCACACACACACACACACATAATCACACACAAACACACACACACACCGACATACACACATACACACACACACGCAGACACACACACCGACATACACACACACACACACACACACACACACAGTCACACACAGACACACACACACCGAGTTGTAGTAGCGTTGTAGTGGTAGATCTAGGTTAACTGTGTCCTGGGGTAGAGTAGTGGTAGATCTAGGTTAACTGTGTCCTGGGGTAGATCTAGGTTAACTGTGTCCTGGGGTAGAGATTTAGGTTAACTGTGTCCTGGAGTAGAGTAGTAGTAGATCTAGGTTAACTGTGTCCTGGAGTAGAGTAGTAGTAGATCTAGGTTAACTGTGTCCTGGAGTGGTAGTTGTAGAGTAGTAGTAGTTGAAGTACAACCACACACACACATACACAACACAATAAACACACATACACGCTAAACAACGATGCATACAGCAGAGGACATACTGTTAGACCGGAACCCGCTCATAAAGAACCTAATTCTTAAGGTTGGTGTCCGGTGGCAGAGGCGTACAAAGGCCGGGGACACAAAATGGCCTTCCGGAGGTACTTTTGATCTCGACGTATGCGAAGAGATGAATGTAATGATTCGTAACCACAAGCCAGGCGACAGCAGCAAAAAGAGGTTGAAAAAGAGGACAGAAGAGTTGGGGGTAATGAAGCTCTACGCCCAGAAGGGGAGAGCATACAGGCAGGAAGCTTTAGCGCTAAATCAGAGAGAGACGGATATAGGGAAACCAACATCCCCACCTTATGTCACGCAATTGCCGGTGGGCACGGTGACAATAAGAGGAGAATATGAGGAGACGGAATTAGGGACCCCCGCTAGGTCAGAAACCCCCGCTAGGTCAGAAACCTCCGCTAGATCAGAGACCTCCCTTAGGCGAGATACCCCCCCCAAACTGACCCCGCAGGATCTCTATCCGAAAGTCCTGGCGGCATATGGCGAGACAGTACGTCGGAAGTTGTATGATGCAGAGGAAGAGGAGGTAGAGAACCTGGGCAGGCAGAGGGAGGGAGTCGGGAGGAAGATAGAGGAAGAGGCCCGTCAAAATATGGCACAGCAGACATCAGGGAAACACGGGGCGTGTGGCCACACCAAACTGTTGACTGATGAGGAAGATGAGAACGACACGAAACCAGCACAGGAGAAAGGAAACATTACAGGAACCCTGACTTTCGCCCCTACATTTCTGGGAAGTGTGACAAGTACAGGCCAGTTTCCCCTGCTAATAAAGGGGAACGATATCTTTCACATGCCATGGTCACCTCTAGACATCGATGGCATAATAGCAAGACTACCGGACCTTTCAGAAGGAGCCTCCAGGTGGATCACGCAGTTTGAGGAAAATACGTCATCTTTTCTGCTAGCAGTGGGTGACGTCAAATCCCTGTTGACGCGCTTGCTAGGAATTGGTGCCTGCCGGGACATCATGGGTGATACATCGATGCGAGTGGCATGCGACACGCAGGCCCATGATGGAGACATATTCAACGCGCATAGAGCGGCGTTGTGGTACAAACTCAGGAATCAATATCCATCACGTATTAATCCGGCAAAACTGGCGGGCAACCCCATAATGGAGACGGAAGGGCCTGGCACCTATGTGAACAAAATACTGAAGGAGTGGAGAGGTGAGCTAGGACACAACCCAGAAATAGACCCGTTGCAGAGGGCGATGTTTAGAGAAAGTGTGATGAGAGGGCTTCCAGAGGTGGTTAAGAATAGACTGGAAGACGTGGTGGGGTTAATGGACATGACTTATCCTTTGTTCTGTGCACATGTAACACATAGTGTGGAGAAGCAAAGGGCTCAGGAGCAGAAAGTCAGGGATCAGGATAGAAATGACTCAAGGAAGTTAACTCAGCAACAACTGCAGCCCCAAAGGAGGTTGCAGGCAGTAATGGTGTCATCTGCTACCTCTCCACCCATGCAGGACCAGGGACCCCCGCCTGCACCTCAGGTAGTGAGAAGCTATGGCTATAGTTCACAGAACCAGGCGTCCAGGCGGCAGGCAGGGAATGGGCAATCAGGCCCACGGTTTACACAGGGACCGGGGAACGAACAACAGTTTCCCCGTTTCCACTGTTGGAACTGCGGCATGCAGGGACACAGGGAAATGAGATGTAGGCAACCATACCGTCCCGGCTCGGAGTATGGAAGACCCGTGCGCCAGGGGGAGTCACAAGGGCCTCACGACCAGGGGGAGACAGGAGGGCCCCGAAACCAGGGGGGTAATCACTAGGGGTGCCCAGAGAATGCGACGGGGGGAAATCAAATGATTGTGGTTTCCAAGGGAGCTGAGCAAGAACCTATTCTGCAGGTCCTAGTGGAGGGCAAATTAACAGAGATGATGGCAGACACTGGAGCAGGTTTTTCCTGCATAAAGCAAAAATACGCCGCTCACTTACCCCAGTCTGGACAGTATGTTCGGACGGTCGGATTCTCGGGAAAAACACAATTAATACCCACATCAGATCCAATCTCTATGACGTATAACAACAAGACCATAACAATACCTGTATTAATTTCGGACAGCACCCCGCGCAATCTCTTGGGACGAGATGCAATGTGTAAACTAGGCTGTAAAATCCTATGTACGCCTGAGGGGATTCAAATTGAACAAGACGTGTACCAAATGATGCTACAAGGGACGGGGGAGAAAGAGGCCACTGTGTTCTGGCTGGGCAACATAGATGCAGAGCTGCAAAGGGTCTGTGACCCCTGGGAGCCATTTCTGAAAACCCAACTGCCTCAGTCTAGACAAACAAACATGGAGGCACATTGCACACTACAATATTTGACGAATAGTGACCTAGTTAGGAACAAGGCATGGTTGCAGGGACAGCCCGAGCAGGTGCAGATTGACTCATCTACGATAATTGTAGGGAGACAGGGCGCGGCGTTGAGGGTTAACACGGGTAAGTATCTACGGGAACAACATAGACTAAGAGACGCCGCCCCACACATCACTCTGAGAATAAATCCTGGTTACGAATCCGAACATCTAGGTTCAATGATACAGGAATCCGAGACTCAAAGGTGGGTCTCCACGGAATCTCCGCTAATTTGGAACAGCGCAGATGGGAGTTTCATAAAAATAATGATTTCCTTTTCAGTTTTGGCAAAACCGCAAGTAATCAGATTACCAGGAGACCCTTGCGTTATTCCAGAGGCGGATGCTTTGCTGGAACAGGACATGTTGGCGCGCACCCCGGAACGGTTGTGGTCAAAACACGACACAGATGTGGGTCTAATATTGTCGGCACAGCCAGTGAAGGTCAGGTTAAAGAAGGGTTGTAGACCACCCTTTATCAGACAGTATACAATGAAGCCAGAGTCGGAGGAAGCTATATCACATCAGATTGAGGGACTGTTAAAGGGGGGAGTGCTCGTCCCTTTCAAATCCAGATGTAATACACCTATCCACCCAGTGCTAAAGGCGGACAGGGCTAGGTACAGACTGGTACACGATTTGAGGGCGGTGAACGACGTGGTGTCTGGACCAGAGGCGGAAGTCGCTAATCCACACACCCTCCTGACAAACATCCCGAGTAGCTCGCAGTACTATACGGTCATTGATCTCACGCAGGCATTCTTCAGTGTTCCATTGGAAAAAGAGTCTCAGTATCTGTTTGCTTTTACCCACAGGGGGAAACAATACTCTTACACCCGGTTGCCACAAGGGTTCGCGCACTCGCCACATTACTTCTCGAAGGCGCTCAAGGAAGACTTGCAAGGAGTGTGCGACACACTACTCAGCACGGTTTTACTGTATGCAGATGACATTCTAATCTGCTCGGATACACGTCAGCAGTGCCATGAGGACTCCATCAAAGTTTTGAGTGGATTAGCCGTGGGAGGCCACAAGGCATCCCGTTCAAAACTGCAGTACTGCCAGCCAAAAGTTGAGTACTTGTCTCGCGTCATTCAAAAGGGCATAAAAAACATCTCACCCACGCAACTCGAAGCTGTATCCAAGGCACCTAGGCCATTGACGGTCCGACAGATGATGACGTTTTTAGGGATGACTGGGTACAACTCTGAGTGGGTGGAGGACTATACGATAGCGACAGCGCCGTTGAGGATGATGATAAAAGAGGCGGGTACAGACAAGCTTCGCGCTCCCTTGACATGGACCGAGGAGGGGGAGGACGCGTTCATAAACATTAAGCGTCTGTTGTTACAGGCCCCTGCCCTGGCGCTGCCGGATTATGAGAAGTGTTTCCACCTATTCGTCTCACATAGAGCGCAGCATGCGACAGCTGTCCTGACTCAAACACAGGGGGGGAGTGGGAAAAAACAACCGATAGCATATTACTCTAGAGCTCTTTCGCCGGTGGAGCAGGGTCTGCCACCTTGTTATCAGGCCCTGGCCGCAGCACATTTGATGTATGAGAAGGCAACGGCCGTGACAATGGGATATGACATTTGCATTTGGACACATCACAAATTGGCAAACTTGATTGAAAGAGGCAAATTTGTTCTGACCAGCCAACGGCAACAGGCTTACATGAGGCTCCTGCAGTTGGATGTACGTGTGCAGGGGGTAGCGACGGGGTTGCCAATACCCAGAGGTGTCAAACTATGGCTGACCAAGGATTTCGAGTGCTTGCAAAAGGAGGGGACCCGGGATGTAGGGGAGGTGGCAGAGGGGCGGTGCACTACTATTTGGAGCATCACGACTAACTGCACGAAAGAAGGAAAGTGTGGACACGGGGTCGTGTTAAAGGGATACCAACCCACGGCCTGTAGCTTGCCCTTTTCATGTCCAGGATATGGCACTGGCGGACCAATACTGGCTCTGCGGCGGTAGGAGGTTGAGGAATACACTTCCTTTAGATTGGTCAGGTAGATGTGCCCGGGTTCAGGCGATCATGCCAATGGTGGTCCTACCATTATCAGTGACGGAAGGACCTTCTGAGTCTCCTATCTCTCGAACGAAGCGTAGCTACAAGGCAGACCCAAGGGTGTATCTGGACAGCATAGGACAGCCAAGGGGCATTCCAGCCGAGTTCATGGCTAAGAATGAGATTGCGGCAGGGTTTGAGTCTATTCTGCCATGGATATCGGTCAATAAGAACACCGGGTGGATCAACTATTTGTTTTACAATCAGCAGCGGTATCTCAACTACACCGAGGAGGCGTTGGATGCAATGGGGGACCAGATGCACGCGACCAGTACGGTGGCGTGGCAGAATAGACAGGCTCTGAACTGGTTAATGGCGGAGAAGGGTGGAGTCTGTTCCATGTTTGGACAGTACTGCTGCACATTCATTCCGACGAATGTGGGGCCAGGGGGAAAGTTCTCCGAGGCCATGGCTAAGCTGAAGGATTTGAGGGAGGAGTTGAGGGGGAATTCTGGCCGGAATGAAGAATGGTGGGGGAGTGGGGTGTTGGAAAGATTGGGACAGTGGGGAAGCATAGTGATGCAGACGGGGATATCCATTGGGGTGGCAGGGTTGATATTGGTTCTCCTTTTCTGTTGTGGTATGCCTCTCTTGGGTAGGCTGGTAACTTCACACGTAACGAGCCAAATGCTGATGGTGGGACAGAAAGAGATTGAGCCACAAATCGGGCCATGCCCTCAGCTTTATGCTGCCTTAGAGGGAGACGAGGGGATAGAGGATTAGGGGTATGGTGAGGTAGGGACATTTTCTTTTTGTTGGTTCTTTCCTTTAAGAGTGACGGGGGATGGTCTGAGTGCAGTTTTGTTGGTTTATTCCTTTAACTAGGAATTTTAGTCTGATTTTCTAATGATCCTTCGGCATAGAGATTGCAACCATTGAAAATCATTGCATTGTTTTTTATTTTTTTATTATTTTTTGTTTATTTTACTTGTGGTCCTGGTCAAACCGGAATGGGAAGGGGCATCGGCAGAGTGTCGGTTCTGAGCCTGAGGAAGCATTGAGAAGAAGTGGTCTGGGGATCGGTTCTGGGGACTGGAGGGACAAAGGGGGGGGCTAACGCAGTGGGCAAGATGGGCACCTCCCGTCGAAGATGGGGGGACACGTGGTGAGGTCGGGACCAGCGCCTCCCGTCCAGGTATGGGGACACGCTTCTACGGGGACTGGAGGTGTGGCGTGGTGGTTGCTGTATTGGCAAAATGTGACTTTTGGCAATACGGTGAGGAGACTATGGCGTGGGCATGGAAGGGGGGCTGAGCGATGGACACTGGGACTCAATGTTATGGAAGAGACAATGTCATTTTTTTTGGGAGGGATGTTCTATGTTTAGTTCTGACGGTCAACTTCTCCTTTCCCTGATGAGAGTCGCGGTTTCCGGCCGGAACTGTGGCTCATTTGGTAAGCGGTGGAGGTTGGGGGGATTTGTCTGTCAGGTTAGGATTATAAATTGGGGTATTTTTTTTATGTTTTATTATTACTCTTGTTTTGAGCGGTTTTGTGTTTATTGTGAGAACGGTAGTCAGCCTTTGTTGGTCCGTTAGGGGTCCAGTGAATGAAGTAAGGTTTCTTGTTTAGTTAGACATTTAAAATTTATTATATGGCTAGGTTTCTTGTTTAGATCAGCCATTTAAACTTTTATTATATAAATATGGTTTCTCGTTTAGTTAGACGTTCACATTTTCTTGGTTATATGATTTGGGTGGGACTAGGGATAGCCCCAAATGGGGGAATGTTGTGGAAAATGTGTATGGGGTGGACTAGTTTAATATAGGTCAACTAGCAGTGCTGAAAGACGGTCTGGCTGACGTTCTTAAAACAACTTGGACAGATGGACATTTCAGTACGGCACGTTGTGTGCTTGTAATCTCGTACATCGTATCGCTTTCATATCTTGTTCTTTTCTCTCTTTCATACATACACAGCACACACACACAGACACAGCACACACACACAGACACACGGACACACACATACACAGCACACACACACAGACACAGCACACACACACAGACACACACAGTCACACAGACACACACACAGACACACACAGTCGCACAGACATACACACCGACACACACACACACACACACATTCCCTGTGACACAATACACACATACAATACACATACGTCTGTACGCAGACGCACACACACACAGACACACACACACATACACACACACACACACACACACATCTCACTCTCTCTTCAATGTTCTTAATGTTTTACATCATATCGTGTGTGTACATCATATCTTGTTTATCTCTCTTCGATGTTCTTAAATGTTTTTATCTAAATCTATGTTCTTCTTAATGTCTTTATCTCTCTTCATGTTCTTAATGTTTTTATCTCTCTCTGATGTTAAATCTACGTATCATCTTAATGTACGTCATGTCAGATCTGACATGATATGATACGTCATCATATCTGTCATGGGGGGGCAGGACTGAGAGGGGATTTAGGGGACAAGCAGAGGGATTGGGAGTTAGAGTGTTTTTTGTTCAAGCTGTGGTGATCCTCTGCTCGATCCATAGCTTTTGCTGTTAAGAACTTCTTTTCCTAAATAAATTACCTACTTGTTACAATTGGAAATATCGTCTCCTGCTGTGTTAAACAACCATCAGCCACAACAGTATCAATCTTGCGTTGATCCAAGAATTCCTTCACTGCGATCCGAGCGTATGTGTGTATGTAACGTATTTCGTTGGTGACGATCAAAGCATAGAAAAACGACCCCCCCCCCCTCTCATGTATTCATGATGAAACATAATACCGATAATATAGCGTTGATTTCGAAATAGTAGCGTATACAGGCGAGAAACGGCACGTTTTTTAGTGAAATGCACGTATTGCTGCATAGCGTAGTTTTCTGGGATTAGACAGGATTACTCTAACACTATACTCATATTCACCACGCTATAAAACGGGAAAGTATGGATGAAAAAAATATAAATTTTTCACAAATTGAACGATAGATACTCGATGTCAAATGGGCAATAGTATTATATCCATAGCTACGATATATAATATAGTTTGAGCCCTGCAAACACCACCACGTATCCCTATACTTTAAAGCGGTGGCCTTCTTACCACACAGTAGGCCTACACAGCGCCCTCTGGCGCTGATTGAGTTAACGTCCAAATCTGTTCTTACCCAGGTGTGTTGAATGATGAATCCCACTCATTCTTAAACTTAAATGCATGTTCCCGTACAATACATTTGCATACAGACACGCCCCGCTAGCTTGTTATAAGGCAAATGAGGCATGTGCAAAACGGCGAGGGCGGTGTGCAAAACAGCTTGAGAGGTTCGGCATTGCATGCTGATCCATTCAACAGGAAGCGATTTGCGACTGATCTCAAAATTGTATTAGATTCAAATGTATTGTTATTAAACAGCACAAGTACAATACACCATCCAATCAGAGTGGATAAATAAATGCTCCATAAATAAATATAAATAAAAAAGGCTTAGTGAGGCAGCCTCTCAGCGCACACACACACACATACGGTATAAGTGCGAAATCGTTCCAGCGAAGTAGGTTTTGTCAATACTGAACGACGGCGCGCTTGTCAAGAGCCAATCGCGCAGTAGGTTGGGAAATACCTGACCTGTCACCTATCTCTCTGAAAGGTCCCTGTGGCTAAAACCCAGAGTGCACTCAGAACTTGTAGGTGTGGAGGCACAGGATTTGACCGGTGTGTGTTGTGTCTGAGTTGAGGCTCCAGAATATTGCATACATCTAAAAGGACCGCTCTTGGCAATCTGAAATGGCTAAGCAGCCACTCATCTGGCTCTGCTAATAGATCTAGAAGATCTCTAAATATGCGTTCTATGTGTACAGCCTGCCAGAGCATCTAACTGTTCTAACCGCAATATATAATCCATTTCAGAAGCAGAATGCACGCAATAAGTTCTGTTTTTTTATTATTAATATTTGGGGGCAATTGACCAATGGTAGGCTTTTTTCCCTTTTTTTCATCTAGGTAAGAGTTTCTTATCTGGGTAAAAGTGCTCTCGACCACTCTTAAAATTGGGTCTTGCCTAAGAGAAAAGCAAAAATAAGAAAACATTGCTGAATCCCATGTAAGAACAAAATAAGAAATAATGCTAGTTAAGAACAAAATAAGAGGAAATCTGTTCTTGTATCGCTTCGTGAATGAGGCCCATTGACTTTCAAGAATCTGCACCATTTGCACATCTAGAGACCTAAAAAGATCTACATTGTCTTCAATCAGCAAGTCTTCAATCTCTGGACCTAAAGATTTTCCTATGGATTTCTTCCTGACTGTATTCGGCCAGGAACCAGCCATATACAGGAGGGTCTACCGGCTTGTGCAAGACAGTCAGAGCTATTCTCTTTATAAAGAGTAATTAAACACATGGCCATTTAGCTTATTTTCCATCTATCAGACTCTTCAAGAATGTTATGTGTGGGAGCTCCCGTAGCTCACCGCATATCTCGGCGCTATTTCTGCGTCGGGGAAAACCGTGCTCGTCACGGATCTGGGGGACACAAGTTCGATTCCCGGACCCGCCGTCATTTCTCAGAATGTCTTCCCCTGCTCTACATCCCATTTCAACCTGTTTCTGTCGGTCATGCTTGACCAGAAAAGCGATAAACGCTAAAAAATAGTTAAAAAAAAAAAAAATTATGTGAAAATACCCCACTTTGTAAACAAAATCACAGATTGGGATTTTATGGAAAGAAAGAGGAGGGAAAGCTGTGGACACAGAGACAGATACATACAACTATGCTGCAAAAGAGGAAGGACAACAAGAGAAAAGAAAGACAAGAAAAGGAAAAGTAACATACTGGTATCCTGATGGTCTGTGGGCTCCTCCTTCAGCCCAGTTGAAGAATCCATGGGTGGGTCCAGCGTGTCCTGAGCCTCTTCTTTTTTAATCATCAGTAGGTCGCTGGGTGGATCTGGGGCAGAGGGAGACACAACTACATGTTTACAGTGGCATGACTTGCCCACTTTCTGAGTACAACCGTGAGTGAAGCGCTGGCCAGGGGGTATTGCAATCACTCCTGTCTGTCTGTGTCAGCTATAACTCCTACAATTCGGATCTAATTTAGATTAAACAGGATAATTATGTATGTTAAACACCTTTAATTCAGGCCTGCAAAGTGGTGTTTAGTTTAACAGCTCAGGCGAGGTATGTGTGTGTCAGGATTTTGAGGGTTTTGGCGCCCGGTGGCCAGAGATACTAGAGAGATGTTCCAATATACCATTTTTTCCTTCCTGATACCGATACCTGAACTTGCGTATCGGCCAATACCGAGTACTGAACCGATACCAGTGCATATAATATATATATATTAGTGCTGTCAATCAATTAAAATATTTTATCTGATTAATCGCATGATTGTCCATAGTTAAGTCACGATTAATCGCAAATTAATCGCATTTAAAAAATAAAAATGTTATCTACCTTAAACAGATCTTTTTCTAGTTTTAATACTCTTGTAACATGAGTCAACAAATGCTTGCTTTATGCAGCCATTTAACACAAAATGATGACCCTCATGCATTGCAAATTTGCATAAAATTCAAAACAGAGTGATGCACAAAATAACTTAAAAGAAAATAATAATTTAAAACAATGAATAAAGTGTGCATGAAATAATAGGGGAAAGAAAACATTAGGAACTTGTTACATTCACCCACACAAGGGCTGATGACTCACATACCCCACAGCTCTCTTTCTCTCTTGCCCGTTCCTCATCTCTCTCACCCCCCCTCTCTCTCTATCTCTCACACACACACACACACACTTTGAGTCAGAAACAAACATAGTATCAATGAGAGTATCAATAATAATAATAATAATGGCTTGGATTTATATAGCGCTCTTCATGACACCCAGAGCGCTTCACAGAGTCCATTATTTATTCATACACAGTCATACCGGTGGTGGTAAGCTACAATTGCAGCCAGAGCTGCCCTGAGGCAGACTCACGGAAGCGTGGCGAATAATCATCGCCTACGGCCCCTCCGACCACCACCAACATTCATTCACATGCATACACATTCATACGAGGCAAGTAGGTTAAGTGTCCTGCCCAAGGACACAACGGCGATGGGATAGACACGGGCTTGAGCGGGATTCGAACCACCAACCCTTCGATCATAATACACAGTGAAGGCGAGTAAACAAAAAAACTTCTAAAGCGTTAATCATGCGTTAACAAAATAGTGCCATTAACAGAATTGTGCGTTAACGCGTTAACTTTGACAGCCTTAATATATATTTTTTTACAGCTACATACAGATGGAGCCATTAGTGTTCCTAACCATTTTGCCGCGGTGGTCTCACGACATGGGAATTCATTTGGAAACCAGGTTGCTGTTCTGTTATATGCCCGCCAGGAGGCGCAAAGTCTGTTAACTTCATTAGACGGACAATACAACGTCCTATGTCTACAGACTGTATGAATTAATGTTGCTGAATTAAAGAATGAATAAGTAAAACGTGTCAATTCAGCAGTCAAAGTGTATATATTAAAACGTGTCAAATCTAACTTCATTAGATGGCCGACGCACGGCTCTCTTGTCCATTAATTTCATCAGAAGAAAGCGTTAGTGTAATGCTTTTTGGTAACAATAAGTTTGTGTAAACACGCAATGTTGCTGAATAAAATTATTAAACAGTTAAAACCTGTCGAATTAGCAGTCAATGGGTCTCATTCACCAATGGATTTACGACAAAAAGGGATTTCTCTTAGGGCCATTTGAGACCTTTTCGGGCAAGACATGAATATAGACAATATATTATAATATAATATTAATTATATATGTTTTATTGGGACGGTTGGTGATTCCCAAAATCTGGCCGAAAAGGTCTCAAATGGCCCTAAGAGAAAGCGTTTTTTGTCGTAAGTCCGTTGGTGAATGAGACCCACTGTGTACATTTTCAGCATTTTCACGCTTGTTTACCAACAATTTTGTTATAGTGTACTATAAGATGAAAAGATTCAAGCTGTGTTTTATGTGTCACTGTGGCACAGTGGTAACATTGCTGTTTCCCAAACACTAAGCCTTGGCAAAAAGCTGGTTCGAATCTCGTATTTTTTCCTTTTATATATAATTCACTTATAAAATGAAATGGTGTTCTGCCAACGTGTTTTGGCTAAATAATTTTTTTTTATAGACATTCGAAGCTTCGTTCGAATACTTCAATCGAAAAAAATTACATTCGGTACAGCCGAATCTTGAACTCTTCGCATTTATGGACCGGTATCTCCTCCCTGAGGGAAGGAGCTGAAAGAGGTGATGGGTTGGGTGAGACTGGTCCTTGATGATACACTTGGAGCGGTGGAGGCAGCGGGAGGTGAAGACGGAGGTGATGTTTGGTAGAGGAGTCCCGACGATCCTGCCTGCCGCCTTCACCACCCTCTGTAGAGCCTCTTGCTCTGCCTTTGTGCAGCTGGAGAACCACACACACCGTAGGTCAGCACACTCTCAACCGCACAATGATAGAAGTTGACAAGGAGATTTCGTGGCAGGTCAGCCTGCTTCAGCTTCCTTAGCTGAAGGCGTTGCTGAGCTTTCCCGATCACTGAGGCGGTGTTGGTGCACCAAGACAGGCTCTCACTCACACTGAGACCCAGGAACTTGAACTCAGTGACCCTCTCCACTGCCTCGTTGTTGATGAGCAGAGGGGAGTGGTCAGGCCTTGATCTTCTGAAATCCACTATGATCTCTCTTGTTTTCTTTATGTTGAGCGCCAGGTTGTTGCTGTCACACCAGGCTGTAAGGTCTTCCACCTCCCTCCTGTAGGCAGACTCATTGTTGTTTGTTATGAGACCCACAACTGTGGTATCGTCTGCGAACTTGATCATGTAATTGGAAGGGTAGGAGGGGGAACAGTCGTGTGTGAGCAGGGTGTACAGTAATGGGCTGAGTATGCAACCCTGCGGGGCGCCGGTGCTGAGAGACAGGGTGGACGAGGTGTAGTTGCCCAGCCTGGCGGCTTGTGTGCGGTTTGTGAGGAAGTCCAGCACCCAGTTACACAGTATATTACACAGACCCAGGGTTCGGAGTTTGCTGATGAGTTTACGGGAGAGTATAGTGTTGAAGGCAGAGCTATAGTCGACGAAGAGCATTCTTATGTAGGTGTTTTTCCTCTCCAGATGTTCTAGGGCGGTATAAAGCACAATGGCTATAGCATCTTCAGTCGATCTGTTCTGCCTATAAGCAAACTGGTATTGGTCAAAGGAGGCCGGGATGATGGATGTGATGCGTTTCCTGACCAGTCTCTCTAGACATTTAGCAGGGAGGGGGGTGAGTGCCACGGGTCTGTAGTCGTTCAGGCACGTGACAACTGACATTGTCACCGGTATGGCTGTCTGGCTGTCCGGATGTCATTAATTGCGTGCCTGTGTGCGAGAAGTCGGTCAGTGACAACACTTAAGTTAGCCAGTTAACGTGAGCTAGATGGAAAGACAATGTAACGTTACTGGGGAAAAGTTTTTTTCCTTGGAATACTCCTGTGCCAACTTGCTGTACTTTGCATGCAGGTCTGCAGCCATTATTGATGGATTAGGAATAGCCCCAACTGTGGCCAACTTTAGCCAAGGTACCGTTATCAAGCTAAGCTAGCTGACCCTCGTTTACTAGCTCGTCTACCCCACAAGGTTCTTCACATTGACATTTGATAATGTTAGTCAGCTAATGGTAGTCGGTAGCTACTTGGCTTGAATCCGATTCACCATGGGTGCATTATTGTTGATAGACGGTCAGTGTCAGCGATCATCTGATTTGATGTAACGGCGGATGTTGTTTCAACTAGCTAGCTTTTCCGCTAATAGTAATAATAACAACTATCTAGCTTTTCAGCTAATGCTAATAACACCAGCAAGCGAAACACATCCGAGCTCCCCACCACACCGCTCTGTCGGGGACGATGGCATTTAAGAAAGCGTATCTGCTGTTAAAATGACAAACAGCATTGACACTTTCATTCACTGTCGATTAAAAACACGTTCATTTTATAATCCTCACTCTCCGCTAGCACAGCACGTGTTGTAGCGTAAATGAGCTATCACGTGATAAATGAATTAATAAATCGGATCGGAGCATAGACTCGTGTACTCGCCGATACCCAATCCAGCATTTTAGGCTGTATCGGAGGTATTTCCGATACTGGTATCGGTATCGGAACAACTCTAGTCACAACTTTTGATAAAGTTCAATCTGGGTCAAAGGGGAGGGCGCTTAGCAATGTCAAAATAGTAAAATTATTTTAAGATAACACAGGACAGAAGCTGTGGGAGACACATAGAGGGCCAGTTGTTTTCTCAACACAGGAGCAGAGAGAGACAGAGAGAACAGCGGTCCCTCCAAGTAGGGGAGGGGCGAGGCGGGACAGAGAGGTAGAGAGAGAGAACAGACAGCGAGAGATAGAACAGAGCCTTAATCATTTAGTTTGTTTTCATGGACCTTTTTTACCTTTAACCTCTTAAGCCAGAGCGGTCCGGTGGTGGACCGCAAATTACATCATGCCATAAATCCATCTCTACAGACTGTATGAATTAATGTTGTCTTAACTGGCGCCCAGAAAAGTGGCAATTTTTTTACTTGAACTTGACTGCATACTTTTTTTGAAAAGCGTATCTTTATACTTATATAGAAAGATAACATTCTGAAGTTTCTGATACAATAAATAAAGAAAACTTTTAGTGCTAATGAAATAGAGTAACATAGGTCTGACTTGAGTTGTAGAAAAACTTGTTACTCACGTTTTTCTGTAGTAGTTGCAATATCCAAATATACTATTTCCAAAAAAATTGGTATGAGCTGGGTCCATAGCCTGAAGTCTTATGTAGTACATGTCCAAATTTCATAAAGATCCGTTCAGAAATGAGTGATTAGGAGCGGTTTTGGTCAACTGTGGAGAAAAAAAAAAGCTCTCCAGTAAACCATTTCCTCATTGACTTCAATGCATTCTGCGTCTTTTTCCTGTTTTCGCTTGTGACTTTTCACCTAGATCCCTGATTCGCAGATCCCCATGTGGGATATCATTGGAAAGCCACACTCATTGACTACAACCCTGTCCAATAATGATCAAGATTGCCAAATGATTGACGGAGCTAGAGCCCCGGGAGTCGGGGGTGGTAATCAAAGAGAAAGATATAAAAAAGAAAGCTCTGCCGTGTACTTTGGCGCACGCCTCACATATCGGCATGTAACTCGAGAACCACTGAGCGGATTTTGTCGCCTGAAAGGGCAATCGACACGACAGGTAACAGATAGGGCTTTAATTCTATATATATTGTATTTAAAAGAAATGCAGGTCGGCAAAGTGGCGCATCGCGCCAGTAGGCAAATCGTCCTCAAAACGTCCCGGGGCAGAGTCTGTGCCAGTTAACACATCCAGTGACGTTCACCAGAGGCCGCTGTGGGCCATGTGTGCCAGCGCTTTAATGAATGGGGATACATGCCGTTGTTTGCAGTGCTAAAACTATATTAAATATTATAGCTATGGATCTAATCATATAGTCGATTGTCATTGAGTTTCTTCCGGTCAAGATGCAAAAAACAGATAATTTTTTCATTCATACATTCCCCTTTTATACCGTTGTGAATATTAGTGTAGTTTCAGGGTGGTCTGGTGTCATTTCCAAAATGCTCCGTAATGGCCGGCAACGTGTATTAGAGTAAAAGCGTTATCGTTTCTTCCCTGGACTAGCTACTGTTCTCAAATCAAATTTAGATTATTGGTATTATGTTTCATCATGGATCCATGAAAGGGGGGGGGGGGGGGGCCCCTCCGTGCTTTGATCGCAACCAACGGAACACGCCACACACACACGCCCCTATAAGCATGAAGGATGAAGGATCCAGTACTGAACATGTTCCGGGGGGGCCCGACCCAATCGATGCATGCTTTATAAGCGCTTGCCCTGCCCGAGTAGTTAGACTCCGCCCGCAAGCCGCAGAATGGCCCACACACCAAGCCACATCATTTCAAATGGAGTGCAATAGCGGCTGCAAGGCGTTAGGCGGCGGTATTGGACTTTTGCGATCTCAGACCCATCCCCAGTGATAACACACAGCTGCCTGCATGTTTATGAATGGAAATAGCGAATAAAAGAAATAACGACCCAGAAACGAGACTCTACGTTTTTTGGCACTGAACCGTTGAGCCACAGAAACAAGAATTCTCGTGAACGGCACCCAAAGGGTTAAGAGGTTAAAGTGTTATTAGTGAAATATGAGTTTTGGAAATCTAGTCGGATACAAGCGAATATTAATGCTAGGAAATGCGCAACGCCATTTTGTTTGAGGTCATATGAGGACGAGAGAGGAGACCCAGGGCTTTCAATGGGCTTTGGAATTTCAAAAAACGACACTACCCGGTCCCAGCCCCCTGTCAATCATATGACTTCTGGAATTACTTTCTTATTTATCTTATATTTCGGGATTATCTTCCACAAACCTGAACGTTATTGGCATAAATTAGAATGCAGTTAGTTTCTCTACCTTTCTGTGAACGTCTAGCAAAAAACAGTGTTGCAAGCTGATGAAGAATGGCAGAGAAATGTACATAATAAACAAGTAACTGTACTTACGGTAGATTTCATTCACGGTTTTTGCTGCACGCGTGGTGATACTAAATCCAGATTGAACTCTGCCATTGGAATGGGGAGATTTGGCCTGATCCATAGATGTGCGACTTTGCTATAATAAGGTAATTTATAGGCCTGATATTCTATATTCTATAATTGTAACTGAGTGTATTAAACTGTATTAAAGAGTATGATATATTAAACCACTACTAGTTATGTACTTTAATTACTGGCCATACAGTACATGAATATATATGGTGAACACCCACACAAGAATACGGCATTGACACATAAATTATATTGGAGGGTTATTTATTATTATTAAGCAACGTTAGGTTACAGATTGAGAATTAGGCTTGCGCTTGTATGGCGAAGAACACACGTAAAGTCAGTCAAGAGCGTAAGTCAATGAGAATAGTATGAATACTAGGATGGGTCTAAACTGACGCCACCTGTGGTATAGCAATTACATAGGGCACACTAGTACCAGCTGGAGACACTGGGGGGTTCCCTCTGGGTGTAAGGCCGGCAGGGGTAGAGGAATGTTCGGGTACAAAGTCTGGGTCAACGAGGAATAACGAGGCTCCAGATACAGGAGCCAGTGCATGTACTCCCTTGATCAGCAGACAAAGCAACATCTATAATCCAGTATGCTCGACAGCATGGAAGACAGCTAGCCAGCCTCTTCCTAGAGGCGGGCTCGAGTGATGATCCTCACGGGGGGTAGATCCCAAACGACAGTGGGATCGACGGTTCTCTGCTCCAGCGGTCACGGTCCCAAAGCAATATAATCCAACCAGAAATGGTTCTGCAGTCGCCGGTGTAGGTTCTCCGGTGTACATATCCAACGGTTCTCGTCTAGGACTCCTCGGGTGGGGGCACGAGTTTAGGCCGCCCAGCCTGGATAAGTGCACTAGCTATATACACGACGAACCGGTGGTAATGCTGGTCACTGAAGAACTGTAGCCGCACGATACACTATAAATGATAGACTATTACTTCACATTAGATTAAGTCGAACTCAACGTTACTGCGTTAAACTCTGACACTTTAGCAATCTATTCGCACGCGGTTCTCAATGCTCTATTTAGAGGCAAAGTTGCTCACTTCACTGCACGTTGTCTCGTGGTGAAGGCATCAAGGTTTGAACTGAACAAGTGCTGCTGTGTACACCTGCGCTGTATTTATACGTAAGGTGAATTATCTAGTGCCAACCTCAGTTCTGTCTCGTATTACTGCGCAGACTCTGGACATGTTGAGACATGCCCGGAGTTGCCTTTGAACTTGCCGTTGGGGGCTTGGTCGTTGGCGCCTAGGGGTCGCTGTCCAATAGGAGAGCGAATATTACTCTGGTTTGTATCCAGGTAAAGGGATATTCCGTGTATATATACAAATAATATACAAGGGATATCAAACGATATACAAATATTATACAAGGGATATCAAGCAATAAATATATATATTCGGTTTAATCTGACACTTTGTAACAATAATCATACTTCAAATTGCATGTGTCCGGATGGCAGAATTCAGTACTGTATCTACAAAACCTTCTGTTTAACCCTTTCTCTGCCACGCTTATGTACATCCTTATACCGTCCTCTGCCAGCTTATTTGTCTATGGAGAAGTTCCCCTTCTTTGCAGGGCTATAACTTTTTAAATTGTATTGCTAAATTGACATTACTATGGCCCATTCAACGTCAATTATCTATCGTTTAGGATGTAGCAACGTTCTACTTTTTCATTCACATATTCATACTAAAATACGGTCTAAACTATAAATATGTTTTTATCGTTTTCTGCAGCATTCTGCAGAACGTGATTTATAGCCCTAAATACATATATTAGATCATCAAATGTAGTTTGATACCGATTGACGTCATAATAAAACTTTCAATTGCACAAGGTCCTAAACGTCTTGCCTCATCATCTGCTGGTGACCGGGGGGGGGGGGGGGGGGTGGGGGGTGGGGTGGCGGGGGGGGGGTTTATAAGTCCGTGGCCGACGTTAAATGAATCATGTAGTATGGGTGATATATTGATCATAGCAGTTTGTATCGAAAATGTAACAGGCTGAAACTCACCCCAGTCTCCTCGTAGCATTGGGTGATGAGCGTGGAGCAAAAAGATTGCTATTATGGGATGTTGATATATGCGATCCATTTCCAGGTTGTATAATAGTATATACGTCCAAATCATGTTGTTTATCGAGTTATTGGCAACGGATCGCTATCCATTGTGTCGAGCTCGAGTCCCGCGAGCGATAGCGAGTGGCCGGACCGAATATGGATGAGCACCACTTCCTGCCGCTCATTTCCTGTTTGGGCGATCCGCCGATCGGCCATCAGATGGCGCTCTTGAACTGTTGGAGAGTTGAGAGGAGATCAACAGGGGATCTCAAGACTCCGTGGGTAAAATACGATTGCCATCACAGATTTTTGAAATATTGATCTCAAAGACGCCTTACGGCGCCATTGGCAGATTACGCATGGCGGAGAATGACGTGGAAACTCGTCCTTGGCGAATAAAGGGTTAATCATCTTTCCATTATTAATTTGCTTCAATACAGAAAGAATGGACTGTATACATTGTTGCCTATCTGTATCTTTAACTCATTCAGCGCCAGAGGGCGCTGTTTACTGTGTGGTTGAAAGGCCAACGCTTTAAAGTATAGGAATATGTGGCGGTGTTTGCAGGGCTAAAACTATATTATAGCTATGGATATAATACTATTGCCCATTTGACATTGAGTATCTATCGTTCAATATGTGAAAAAGAAAAAAAATCATCCATATGTAGAAGGGTGGATTATCCCTGCTTGTGGGAGTAGTAGTACACAGACACTGGGTAGTAGGATACTATAGTATTGGACCTATATGTACCCCCGTCTTTGGCCCGGAACGTCGTTCTGGAGGGCTTGCAGCTGGAGTGGATGGGGCCCAGGATTTACTAACCTGGGGACTGGTACTCTGGTCTCCCTCGCCTTCCAAGGCGGTCAGCAGTAGCTCCCCACACACTCTCACTTCCCCCAGTACCTCCGACAGCCCTCCCACACCCAGTGACTGTCAGTTCAATAGTATTATTGGGCTTCCCTTTAAGCAGTACCCTTCCTTGACCACCTGTATAGACCCTTCAAATGCTATTCTGTGAATGGGGTGTAAGGGTTAAATAATTATGCAGTCACAATATTTACCCAGGGGTTAGAATAGCAAATGGAAGAAACAGACACACAGACAATACTCCCAATAAGGTCTACTTTACTGAAGCCTGGGCAGGTTATCAATTACAATTAACACTTTCATTTATTCATACATGGCACCGGGTGCTCTCACTGTTAATGTAGGGGAAGCTCTTCCCACCATAGGCACTGCGTGCTCAATACATTAAAACACCCGGCTTGTACTAGGGGAACCCAGGCATAAAGTAGAGAAACATTGGGAATTCAAATAACCAAATAATCAAAATGACAAAATAAAACCAAGTAAATGTGGGCCCACGTTACCAAAATAAAACCTAACCTAAGCCGGCTTAAATTGTTTGGGGTACCCCTTAGACACTGGTTGTTAGCGTTCACTTGAATGGACGTTGCTGTGGATACACGTGGTACCGTTAGTACTTAGCCAAGATGGCGGACCCACTCTTATCACCACTCGTCCAGGTGACAAGATGGCGTCGGCGATCCCGCGAGCACAGCCAGCGGCCTGGGCGAACAGCATAGGCAGTGGTTAGCTGGAGGAGCGTGCTGGATGGCGTCCTCTGCTGGTGGGGAAGAGGCGTCCTCTGTACCGTCTGGGGGACGTCCACTGCTGGCTGTTGCTTGCTGCTGTCGCGCGAGCTAATACTGTTGCTACCCTAAACACAGCTAAGCTTCGGGTCTGGATGCACCCTCCTGCTATATCGGTTGTACTACTAACGCGACGTGGCTGGCTATACCACCGGTCTTCAGCGCCGCGCGCCCGGTAGTCTACTGAAGTCAGACGGAGCCGCTAGCAGCATGCTAATACACCGCACACGTACTACTATAACCCGCTAACGATAGACGTTAGTCCCTTTAACTCTAGACGTTAGTCCTTCGGTTCTGTATCTCTTACTCACACACTATCGCTGGTACTTCTAGGATAACCCGTCAACTAGCAAGTACTTCTCATCACCCGTTGCTCGTTCCAACGGGGCTCTCCTCATAACTTCTTCAACGAGGCTATTCCAAAGCACACGCCCGCTGTGACTGCGACTGATCACGGTCAAGTCCACTGCCGAAGAGAGCTTAATGGTACTCTCGCTCCCAGGTAACTCCCTCTTCCTTGTTGCTTTCCTCTCTCCACCGCTCCACCTGCCACCACTGCCGCTCCGCCCCCTGCTGGCAACCTCCACTGGTCCCACTCAAGGACCGCTCCAGAAAGGGAAAAAGGGCTCAATGTTATTGTTAGTAATCCATACTGAAGCCGGAGAAGAGTAGCACCTCACCTCGTCATTAGACTGGGCGAGCTATCCAAAGGAACACTGTTAATCACACGTTATACACACACAGGGGAAAGCAACAGTTAGTTAGCACTTCTGAATACTTAGTAGAATATTCAGGCTGCTACACATACATTCCCGTTTTATACCGTGGTGAATATAAGTATAGTTTTAGAGCGGCCTAGGGTAATTCCCAAAAGGCTGAGTAATAGCCATATGCGTGTATTCTACTAAAAGCGTTGTCGTTTCTTGCCTGGACTAGCTACTATTCTCAAATCAAATTTAGATTATAGGTATTATGTTTCCTCATGAATGCATGAAAGGGGGGGGTGAGGGTCGTTTTTTTATGCTTTGATCGTCACCAACAGAATACGTTACACAGTACATTACACGCATACGCTCCGATCGCAATGAAGGAATTCTTGGATCAACGCAAGATTGATACCATATAGCCCTTACCTTGACTAGGATGTAACCCGCCGTTATATTTGTTTGATCTGATACCAAACCGTCAGTTCGCTGTGTGTCAGTGTTCCAATGATACGATGCAAGCTGCTCTTCTTGGAAAACGATATATTTATTTTTCTTCACTGTGCAAACAGGATATATTGGGCTCCATAAACAGATAAATAATAATTAATACAATAACTAACTTGCCTACAAACATTTCGCCCTGCGGCATGTTCAAACAGCCGTAACCTGCGACCTGTGACCTACGGTCAAAAACCATTGCCCTTTCCGGGTCAAATTCCTAACTTCACCCAGTGTACCTGGCACTTATATAAACCGAAGCGCCAGCCCATGGTCACATAAATCCATTACACATTTAATCCATTTTGGCCCTTACACAGAGGATTTATCAATATTTTGGATTTAAACACAGCAGCAGCTCGACTGGAGAGAAATTAAGCAAAAGTATGTTGTGCGTTTTTGTTTTTTCTCAGATCAGCTGTGAGTGAAAGTCACGCGGAAGAAAGTTGGTGTGTGTGTTATTTGGCAAACAAGAAAATTATGAACATTTTCAGTATTGACCCTGCTGTGTTACAAACATATTTTAGGAAGGGGTGAATTTGGAGTTTTGAATTAAATTCTGCATGCAAGAAAAAGTTCTGCACGTGCGTTCCGTTAGTGTTTTTTAACGTACCGTTGCATTTGTTCTGTACACAGCGCGTACTGAACCGAAGGTCCAGTACTGAAACGGTTCGGTACGAATACGTGTACCGTTACACCCCTAGTGGATAGTATTTACAGTATATTTACAGTATATTTTACAGAATAATAGATCTATATACTTAACTGTATTTAAAATCAACTATACTTAATTCCCCTCCATTACAACTGTGAGAACTGTCAAGACATGTGGCTACACAAGATAAAGAAACATTTGTATCATGTATTAATTGGTAGACAAAGTTGAATGTTTAAAAATATAATAAATTAAATATAAAACAGTCATTTGACATGCTAAATATCAGATTTACATTGGATCTAGTTCTCACATCAAATGCTGTGTTTCTACCTCTAACAGAAATCTGTGGGGCTTTTCCTTAATTTTTCTTAACATACTAAATAGAGTGGTTAGTCATTAATGTATAAAACCCACAGACAACCCAAACAAAAACATATTAAATGGATGTTAACGCTGTAGCCGCATATGTTTGACGGATTTAAAAACTGAGATTTCAGCTCAGCTAATACTTTGCAAGCTGTAAAGGAAATTATAAAATTCCACTGTGGAAATGAATGCGTTAAAAATATCTGGAGTTGCTGTAGAACTATTTGGAGCACTTCATTCTGGAATATCTGTGTCCTGTGTTCCCCCTGTTGGCTTGAATTGCAGCCAGGAGAGCTAAGCGGATAGAAGGCTTGTGATGTATTAGCATTAGCTAAATGGGTCGGTGGTCTTGTTTTGTTAGTTCCGATTGCTTCCTGTTAAGTTGCCCTTTTTTTTCATAGGCCAAACGTGAACACATTAATTTGATACAATGAAAAATTAGGAGAGAAAGCTATGGAGACAAACAAATATACCGGAGCGGAGGAAGGAGAAGACAAAATCAAGAGAGAAAGAAACATGACATACTGATATCCTGGTGGTCTGTGGGCTCCTCCTTCAGCCCAGTGGAAATATCCATGGGTGGATCCAGCGTGTCCTGAGCCTCTTCTTTTTTAATCATCAGTAAGTCTCTGGGTGGATCTGGGGCAGAGGGAGACACAACTCAACATATAAGATGTCAGCAAGTTAAAATTAAGACTTTTTTAAGACCTTTTAATGCCAGTTTAATTACATTTTGGTCAATCTTGCATTAGAAATAAGAACCAAATGTGAAAATAGGTATTTATAGTAAGTAAATATGCATATTGTCAGTTTAAAATTATCATTAAGGACAACAAATATATTTGTCCTTAATGACATTAATCACTACAATATTCTTACAACCAGTGAAATTTATTTACAGCCAGTGAAATTACCAAGTGAACCAAGGGCTCCTGTAGTCCTACTTTTTACAAGAGTGTATTGAGCTACTTGTGTCTTCTGTGGTTGGTAGTGTTTATTCAGGCTAAGTCTATATCAAGGTAAAACAACCATTTCCATGCTGAAGGTCATTTAGAATAGATCACAGCTGTATTCTTATGGTGGTTCTCATACATGGCTGTTAAATAAACAGGTAAAACCCACCCGGGGGAATCATAGTCACATTTTCCCTACTGCATTAACGTCTCTTTTCAATTTCCATTTTTGGTCCACTGCTTCAATAAAGGCACATTAGTTTGGTGTTTTCCCCTTGTAGCCCATTGTCTGTTCCATTTTTTCTCCATCATATGTATATACTCTGTCAGGATCTATGGGTAACAGACAGTACTAATATTGCATATCGTATATGTCACAAATGTAACAGTACTATATGTCGTCATGTATGTCCCTATGTCATAAATGTCATGATGTCATGTATGTTGTGTATGTCATAAATGTCACTATGAATTGAAAATGGGGGACCCTGATGTAAACAAGACAAACGTCTTTCTTTGGTCTGCATCCCCTTAACAATTGTGTGTATTGAGCCGTACTGTATTGTACCCATTCTGCAATCTGTTAAATAAAGTTTTCATTCATTAATTCACACTCTTTAACCAGAATGAACATTACTATTTGTTCAAGTGCATATTTGCAACATTTATAGATGCCATGGCAATTAAATACACTAGAAGTTACACTTGACAAATACCATTAATTCACTGAGCAACATAGATAAACATAATAATAATAATGTTCCATTTAACTACTTGTTGTAGACGTGTCTAGATAGCTAACTAGCAGGAATACTAAGTTAACTGTTAGCCACGACGAGAGGTAGATTCTCTCACTGCTGTTACGACTGGTTTTAATTTAAAAGCTATGTAACATAAAATGGTCGGTCTGTCTTTTGAAATAAGACCCACGGTGTGAGAATAATGTCCATGAGACCTTTTGATTTAACAAACCTGTTCTCATCTTAGGCTTCATCATAACATGTCAGACATCCAGCAGCCTGGTAATCGATCTATCCTTCATAGCTACTCTTCTAGTTATTTTCCCAAGACTCCAGATATCTCTACAGAAGCGGCCATGTCTCGTTGACTAGCGATATCAGTAGCGTATTTGCGTAACTAACTATAACGTTTAATTTGTAAAGAAATCAACAAACAGTGGGTTGCTACTGTTAGCTCTGAAGCTAAACCCAGGTAGGGACCGTGACAGTATAACAACGCTGCCTGTGATAGGACAGTGTCAGGGACCCACTGAGTATGGTGCGCCGTGATTGGCCGGTGTCAGTATCGCGACAGTCATAGACCATAACCTCGTTCCCAGTTGTATCTCCTCCACAACACTTCCGGTATTTATTGTTGAGAGCCTTGGTAACCTCGTTCCCAGCTTTATCTCGAGAGAGCCTTGGCGGTGGTTGTTGTAGCTGTGGGGCTGCTGGACTCAGATTGATTTATTGATTGATTGAACATTGTATTAACAGATTGCAGAATGGGTACAATACAGTACAGCTCAATACACACAATTGTTAAGGGGATGCAGACCCCTTTTTAGGAAAATCAATCGAGTGGGGTGTCTAAAAAATTTTTTTTTGTGGGGAATTCAAATATGGGATTATTTTTCGGATCGGATAACTCTAACCTACATCGTTTTGTATTTCAAAATGGCAGATTTTACCATTTTTCACCCCTAGGCCATACATGGATGCCAACATGAATCTGAAGGAAATCCTAACATGCAAGGTGTCTAAATGATGTGTTTCTTAACACTTTGAGTTCCACGGACGTGTTTTGTCGTTAGTTCATGCCGACTGTATTTTTTTTTATTAGCGATATTTCATATTTCATCCATCGAGCCTCATGCTAGTGCTGCAGACTCTCTCTGAGCTCCATTGGGAAAATACAGCCCCCTATCGTCTCTCCCTGTGGTACTGCACCCCATTGGATTAGATTGACGGGGGGGGGGGGGGGTCCAGTTTCCTAATTTTACTTCTCCGGCGAGGCATCTGAAGAGACCGAAGTGATCGCAGAGCCGCAAAACAACGTGGAATACATATTTCCAGTACCCAGCGCTGAATCAATAAACGCGATCGATATTTGGAGAGCATCTGATCTGAGGTAAGCAATTTATTTTACCAGTCTTGGGGTAATCGGATCTGTTTTCACCTATATCTCAGCGTGTGTGTGTGCTGATCAGGAAATGAGAGAATATATTTTTCAGCCCGCTTCTCTAGCATGCATAAGTACACATATACTATCGATAATCTAGCGTTTATTTGAAAACGATTCATAAATAGGCCGAAAAATGACAGTTTTTTGTGTATTCCAGAATATTCCAGTAGGCCTAAAGGGCGTTTATCACGGAATCGATATATTTTCCTGAAACTTTCAAGAAAACGAGGGCTTTTCAAAATGCTATAAAACGGAAATAAACCGATTAAAAAACAATCCGTTTCGACAATGTTGACTGCAAACAAGTCATTGATAAGCGACGGGCAGATTAGACACATAGCCATAATTTAAGACATAGATTATGCGTTTAGAGCGCTATCATTGAAGTGGGTGGTGGCATTCAACGATAAATAGTGCACGCCACGCTGGCAATCAAAGTGTTGTTAATGGGGAATTCAAATATGATTTCATTTTTGGGATAGGATAACTCTAACCTGCATAATTTTGGATTTCAAAATGGCTGATTTTACCATTTGAACCCATTGGTCATACACAGGTGCCAGAATGAATCTGAAATAAATCCTAACATGCAAGGTGTCTAAATTATGTGTTTTTTAATGGGGAATAGAAATATGAGTTTTTTGGATATGATAACTCTAACCTACATCATTTTGTATTACAAAATTGCCAAATTTACCCATCCCCTTTCAAAGATTAAAAGATATATGGGAAATCATTTATAATGACAAAGCCATCAAATTTATTAACAAGTGAACTGTATATAACTGGATACAACGCCAAAGATCAATAATAATAATAATAATAATAATACTAACAATAATAAATTGTATTTGTAATGCACACAAACACCTAAGTGCTAAATCTCGATCTCCTGACTTCTTGAACTTTGCCAGGTTCCAATGTCTTGATTGGACTCATTCTTGGACAGCAAGGTCTCCTACTGCTTTAGCCACCAACCTAGAAACACAAACTTAAAGTCAACGTCAGCCATAAATAGGTCGGTAAGCTCTTTCCAGAACTACTCAGCAGAAACCTCAGTAACCATTTTAACAAACATCTCAATGTATTGAGAAAATCCATGGGGCTCCATCAATCCTCTATCTTCTTGAATTTGATCAGGTTGCACAAGTCCTGCTTGGATTCATTCTTGGACATCAGCCTCCTGCTGGTCTCCTGAGCCCTGATCCCTCCATCCCTTTTTTCTTGTGAAAAGTACTTAGCAGAGGCCTCAGTCACCATTTTAACAACCCTCTCGATGCTTTGTGTGTGGCAAGGCCAGTCGAGAACCTCCATGGGGGTGTTGATGAAGTTCTTCACCTCGGAGGTGCTTAGGGAGCAGGTGAGAGGTGGCTCTGACACATCTTCTGACCAGCTGATTAAGCCACCAATGCTGGAAGTGTCACTATTGATGTGAGGTGTTCTTCTGATCCTGACAGAGGAGTCTCCCAGCTGAGTGTCTGGATCCCCCTCTCCCCTGATGGCCAGGATTCTCTCCACCCCCTCAATTCTCTCTTTTTTATCCTCAGAGCACAGCAGTGTTTGGAGGATGGCTTCACTGTGGGCATACCAAGCAGATCTTCTCACAGTTGGCATCACAACATCCAGCACCTCCTTCCTCTGAGACTTGAGGCAGTCCAGCTGAAACAGGATGTGCCTAGGCCCTTCGATCCAGGCGTGCTTGACCTTCATGTTGAACCAACATGGATAATACACTCCAATGATGAATTCCACAATGCATTGTAGATTATTCAGGTTCTTTCTTTTAAGTTGATGCTTTGACACCCAGAGCCTGAGGAGTCTGTTTGCTGTGGTGAGCCAGCGGCTGTGGTTTACCGGTCCAATCTCCAGCAGAGCCAGCCTTGCAGAAAGCACTCCATCCCTGATTGCACAGACCAGCTTATAGCCATAGTGTTGATCAGTTGAGAGATCTTGAATGATCTTCTCAGGCAGCTTGATCAGCGGAGGGCCAAGAAAGATCCTGGTGAAGTTAGGATTGATCTCCAAGTCTGTAACAGAATCAAGGAGCTGTCCTATTGGCCCAGATAATTTGTTGTCTGACAGAGTAGCCCCATCAACTTCAACAATGAGACGGTGCAGTGGAAGTTCACCAGTGTGCAGGTTGCACACCAACCAGACCAGATTTCTCCCCAGGTGCAGCTCCAGCTTCCGCATTACACCTGCCTTCACTCCAGTGTTGACATTGGTTGAGTCTCCTCCAATGGCCCACAAGGTCATATCAGAACCTCTCTCTTTCAGCCAGGAAAACAGGACCTTAGCAATCTGCTCTGCATGTGACTCCTCTTTAGTTGCTTTCTATGGTGTAAAGTGGAACAGATAGTTGCTGCCAGGCTCACTAGCAACACTATAGTGTTCTTCCTTGATCTTTGCAGGAAAAGATTGGTCACTGCCCTCAGCTTCCATCATCACATTGATCATGTCAATCCGCCCATCAAAGAGGATACAGGAGATCCCCCCCTCCTCCCTGCACTTCTCCTCAAACTCTTCCCCCAGCTCTTGCATCAACTTTTCTTGTGCTCTCTTAACCTTGTTCTTATCAATCACTTTACTTGTGTCATCTTCTAAGATGAGTCGTGCATCAATCAGAGCTGCAGTTGCTATAGCTGCAGTTGGCCTTAGCCCTATGCCATACCTTACACTAGCAAGGGCGATGTTTGGAATCTCATCATAATTTTTCCGTAGCTTTGCTGAAGCTGCAGGGTCAGTTTCAGGAATGAGCTCAACTTCAGGGACTGTAAGGAAGCTCTCAACATCCTTCCTGGCGACCTTGTCTGCTCCTGCAAAGCTTTCTTCTTTGCCCCTTCCCCTTTTCTCTGCCTTCTTTTCCATCCCCTGCCTTTCCAATGTTTTCACCTGTCTCTTGTGCTCTGGCAGATCAGCTCCAGCCATTTGGTGTGGTCCTTTACTTCCAACCTTTTCCCTCTGTCCCTTGATGTAGGCAATATCTTTCACAGGAATCTTTTTGTCTTTGCTGCAGCAACAGTTAATGTGGGCTTGCATCACACAACCCTCACAACCTGCCCCCTCACAACTAGTAATCTGGCACTTGCAAGTTAAAATATCAAATAACTTGTCCAACTTGACAATTAAACTCTCAAGTTTGCTTCTCCCAAGAGAAAAGCTCACTGCCTGCTTCCACATCTCCTTGAGCTTGGTCATGATGGTCACCTTTTTATTGACAACAGGTGGCTTGAAAAGAGCATTAGCTTTCTTCCACTGACAAATCAGGAGTAGATGTCACTCATTAGCTGGTCCACTGGATAGTTCCTCCTGTCATCTTCACTTTGCTCCCTCAAGTAGATGCCATACCTCAGGATATCCCTCACAGTTGGCAGGTCAGACACCAACAGCTCTCGCCCAGTGCCAACAAGATTATTTAAATGAGAAAAGGATTGTGTCCTTGTTCTGACATGAGAAATTTTTTTCAACCTAAAAGAAAAAAGAAAAAAAAATATATATATATAAGTCCTTATTTTCCTTCACATGTAGCTGCTAGCTAGCTAGTTCAAGCTAGCAATGCACCACATCAATTATTCTAACAAAAATAATATACAACAAGGTAATTTACATCTAATAATAACTAATATATTAGTTCCTCAGGTTCTTAAAGGGGAACTATCTTATAAATGGCCTTTTTGAGTGTTTAGCATTGTTTCCTAGCTATGTGAACTTATATTAATATGATCTATGTCTCAAAATTCTCATATTGGCGCATTCTTCCAATTCTCCTCTCACAATATTCACCCTCACTGAACTGAGTCGTTTGAAAATGTGCCTATATGTGATGTCATATAGTCACTGCTGCATGTTAATGTGGCTCCTCAGGCACCAGCACCTGCACCCCAGTCCACATCAGCTCAAAACAGCTCGAGATCTTGAGGTAGAAAAATGCTGTTTTTGAGGACTTGATTAGAAATACAAAACAATGAATAAAAAAAATATATATATTACAGAGGTGTTCCATAGACTCACAGGAATTGTGTAAAAGTGCCCAAATAGTGAAAGAAATAGTCAAATAGTTCCCCTTTAACACTTTGGGTGCCATGGGTTAAATTCATTATCAACCGTAGGTTGCCGGCTCTATTTGTCTATAGAGAAAGTCCCCTTCTTTGCAGGGCTATAACTTTTTAAATTCTATTGCTACATTGCCATTATTAGGGCCCATTCAAAGTCCTATATGTATTGTTCATTGCAACGTTAAACTTTTTCATTCACATATTCATAGTAAAGTATGGTCTAATGTATAAGTATGTTTTCATCTCTTCAAGTTTCAAGTTTCAAGTTTCTTTAATAGTTGTCATACAGAAGTACAGAATACTTTTGTACAAAATGCTTCTTACTGTTGCGCTCCAGAGACTGTGCATGACAAGATAAGTATGAAATAAAAACATAGTAAAAATAGTAAAAATTAGAAGTAAAAAAAGAGGTCACAGTGTTCAGTTTAGACATATGTACAATGTTCGTAGACGTAGTTACCATACAATATACAATACTGTGCAGTGTACTAATATACAATACTATATAGTGCAAGGCATAAATGGACGAGGTGCAGTTTAGGTACAATTCACAGTAGGTGTACGAGTTGTAGTGCAAATCCTTTATCAATAAATATAAAGTGTAAGTGTGTTTGTGTGCTCTAAAGTGTGGAGAGTGGGTGCTGCAGTGTGTTGTTTGTTTGAGTGAGTGTGTGCGTGTGGGTGTGTGTGCTGTGTGCATTTGATGGTTGTTGCATAGTGATTATTGTTCGTTTAGCGATTATTGTTCGTTTAGCAGCCTGATGGCCTGGGGATAGAAGCTCCTTCTGAGTCTTTCTGTGCTCGCCATAAGACTCCGGTATCGCTTGCCTGACGGCAGCAGTTCAAAGAGGCAGTTGTTCGGGTGGCTCGAGTCCTTAATAATTCTCTTAGCCTTCCCCTTGCACCGCTTGTTGTAAATGTTCTGGAGGGTGGGAAGCCCCCCTCTAATTGTGCGTTCGGCTGAACGTGTCACTCTTTGTAGTCTGCTACGGTCTTTTGCAGTGCTATTCCCAAACCAGGAGGTGATGTTGCCGGTCAGGATGCTCTCTATTGTACATGAGTAGAAGTTCCTAAGGATCTTCTGACTGACTTGGAACTTCCTTAGGCGCCTGAGGAAGTAGAGGCGTTGTCGTGCCTTCTTCACAACACTGTCAATGTGTGTGGTCCATGTCAAGTCCTCGGATATGTGGGCTCCGAGGTACTTGAAACTGTTCACTCTCTCAACTGGTGCCCCGTCGATGCTGAGGGGGCTGTAGTCCTTGACCCCCGACCTCCTGAAGTCCACAATCATCTCTTTTGTTTTGCTGACGTTCAGGGAGAGGCAGTTCTCCTGACACCACTGTGACAGGTTCTCTACCTCTTCCAGGTAGGCCCTTTCGTCGTTGGCAGAGATCAGGCCCACCACTACTGTGTCATCAGCAAATTTGATGATGGTGTTGTTGTTCCGCTGTGCTACGCAGTCATGTGTGTACAGGGAGTAGAGGAGGGGGCTCAGAACACAGCCCTGGGGGGCCCCTATGTTGAGCGTGATGGATGAGGAGGTGCAGTTGCCGGCTCTTACCACCTGGGGTCTGCCCGTCAGGAAGTCCAGGACCCACTGGCACAGGTCATAGTTCAAGCCCAGGTCCCTGAGCTTGGCTATGAGTTTGGAGGGGACTATGGTATTGAATGCTGAGCTGTAGTCGATGAACAGCATTCTCACATAGTTCCCCTGCCTCTTGTCCAGATGTGATGCTGCTGTGTGCAGCACATGGGCTATGGCGTCCTCCGTGGACCTGTTGGGGCGATATGCAAATTGCAGAGGGTCCAGGTTGATGGGGAGGGAGGAACAGATGTAGCCCTTCACTAGCTTCTCAAAGCACTTCATGGCTATGGAGGTGAGGGCTACAGGGCGGTAGTCGTTGAGGCAAGCGGGCGTAGATTTTTTGGGTACAGGGATGATGGTGGACTTCTTCAGACAGGTTTCTGCAGCTTTCTCCAGAACGTGATCTATAGCCCCAAATACATTATATTGATGATGCAATACAGTTTTATGGCAATCAGCGCGATATAAAAAATTCCAACTAGACGTACTTCTAGAAGTTACTACACGTCATCTGATGTTGACCGGATGGGCTAGGGGGCGTTTATAATTCCGTGGGCAGCGTTATACCAATCATCTAATGTGGGTCAAATGTTGATAATAGCAGTTAGTATCGAAGACGGTAATTTTACACGCTAAAACTCACCCCAGTCTCCGCGCGCCGTTGGGCGATCATCGTAGAGTAGAAATTTTACCATTATGGGATGTCGATTTACCCGGTCCATCTCCAGCTTGTATAATGGTATATACGTCCAAATCATGTTGTTTATCGAGTTATTGGCAATCGATCGCTATGTAGTGTGTCGAGATCGAGTCCCGGGACCTATAGCGAGTGCCCGGAAGTAATATGGCAGACCAGCACAACCTCTACGGCACTTCCTGTTAAGCGATTGCGCCGATCGGCCACCAGATGGCGCTCCTGAACCAGCTCTCAGGCCAGCGGAGGGGAAATATGAATCCGATCCCAGATTTTTGAAATATTGATATTAAAGACGCTGTAAAGCGTCCTCTGCAACTTGAGCATGGCCGGGAATGACGCTTTTAAGCGTTTTCCGGCAGTCAAAGTGTTAATAAGAAATGTGCTTACGCCACAGGAAGAGCAGAAAAGACAGATGGATAAAGATCAAGGACCGAGCAATATCACAGCAAAATCCCAACTGCCATGGGATTTGGGTCAGTTGGTCAGCCGAGCTGTCACTCTGCCAACCTGGGGCTGGCGGTGATGCTATTGGTTGCGTGAGCCGGGGGTTGGCAGAGGGGAGGGGGCAGGAGCTGACCTGGAAAGGGTATAAGCGGGTGTGGCACCTAGGGTAAAAGGGTATGGTAAAATCGGCCATTTTGAAATCCAAAATGATGTAGATTAGAGTTATCTTATCCTAAAAATGTACTTGTATTTTTATTCCACATAAAAAAAACACATAATTTAGACACCTTGCATGTTAGGTTTTATTTCAGATTAATTCTGGCACCTGTGTATGACCAAGGGGTTCAAATGGTAAAATGGGCCATTTTGAAATCCAAAGTTATGTAGGGTAGATTTATCCTATCCCACAAATGAACTCATATCTGAATTCCCTATTAAGAAACACATAATTTAGACACCTTGCATGTTAGGATTTCCTTCAGATTCATGTTGGCATCCATGTAGGGTTGCCACCTTTGACTATTAGAAATAAGGGACACTTGTCATCGAGCGTGCGCGTAATGCGTTATTTCGGTTTTAGGGTTAGGGTTATGTTATTTAATTATTTTGGGGAGCCAGCCCCCCAAACTCCTGAAATGCATAGAAATCTTTTTGTTTCTTCTTCAGGTTGGTGAAGACAGAGTTGTGAATTCCATAATTAATATTTGTGTTGTCTGCACTAAATGCTGTCACTTGATTTAATGATAAGCCACATTTCTCAAGGGATTGTTCTAGGAGAGCTACAATCCCGGCAGCTGACTCATCTGGATTCTCAATGAAATCTAGCATTTTGTTGGTGACCCCCCACACTCTGGAGTGAAGTGTTGGACAGCAAGGGGAAACATCTTCCTGTTCCCTTTATTTGATGCATCCGTCTGTATGGAGAATGGGAGGGGTTTGTCTGATGTTAAAACCTGTTCCACCCCTCAGGGTCGGTACCGACCCCTTTTGCCATTATGATCATAGATCCATATTTTTATGAGTGATGGAAATAATTTGCGATTTTAAAATCAACCGTTTTCAAGTATTAACATCACAAACATGTCACAAAAGCATGTAGAATGTAAAACGCGAGGTTGGCAATAGGTTAGCAATAGGTTATAAGTGTCATAATATGGTTTTACCTTCTCGTTTTGAAGAAGTATAATCCGAGCTGAATCCGAGCTGGCGACCATTTTGAAAATTTAGAAAAAACGGAATTGTAGTTTGATGGCAGCCATTTTGTCGAGGGCATTCATAGGTGTAGATCAGCGTTGAAGTTTTTCCGAACTACATTTCCCTTCAAGTTTTACGGGGGTTCAAAGTTCAGAGTTGAATTATGAATAATGGCAATAATTATAATAATTCGCCATAATAGGCCACAAAAGGTAACGATTTGACAAATATTGAAACGCAGTTAGTTTCTCCTCCCTATTGTTAGCATGTGGGAACAATTAGATCTGAAATTTGTTTCAAAATGGTTGCACTGTGAGAAAAATAAAAACTACAGTGAATTACAGTAGATAATCATTATCTGTTATTATGCACGCCTGGTGATACTAAATCCAAATTGAACTCGGGCATTTGAAAGATACTATATGTATATATATATATATAAATGTGCGAATTGGCTATAATAAGGTAATGTATAAGCATATATTCTATATTCTATAATAATATTTCAACTTGCATTGGTCTGGATGGGAGAATTCAGTACTGTATATACAGAACCTTTGGTTTTATCATCTTCCCTTTATTAATTTCCTTAGATTTTTTTGTACACATGATCTCAAGAGGGTACTGAACGCGTGTATCCTTTCCGCAACGGAATTCGGTTTCCGGGTTCCTCTGATTGGCCGCGACCCCCCCCACGCGACCCCCACGTGGCCCCCCTATCCACCGCTCGGCGCGCGGCAGAGTGAGCAGCCGCGGACTCGCTCGCTTCCTCAATTTATAAGCATGGAAGTATTGACTGAATGAATGAATGAAAACTTTATTTAACAGATTGGGTACAATACAGTACGGCTCAATACACACTTGTTAAGGGGATGCAGACCTGAGAAAGACGTTTGTCTTGTTTACATCAGGGTCCCCCATTTTCAATTCATATAGAACGACTACGCCGTAACAAATCATTAAAAAAATATACCGTTAACTGGAATATGTTGTGCCTTTACACATATGTTGGATTATGTAATTGGTTTGTCATGACAAACAAATAAAAAAAATCGCGATTTACCCGCTGGCTACAACAACACATACTGACTGCATGTAGTCTGAGCCAGAGCTCTCGCCGCGGGCTGAGCTCTGGTGTCCGCTGGAGCAAGCCAGAGACAGCCGGCGATGCGATATTTTATTTGTTTGTCATGACAAACCAATTACATAATCCAACATATGTGTAAAGGCACAACATATTCCAGTTAACGGTATCTTTTTTTGATGATTTGTTACGGCGCAATCAATACTTCCATGCATTCGGGACCTCCATGTTTTGGGGGTATTCATCAGACAAATCGGATGCGGGGATTCGGCTCCCATCAGTCAGGCAAGAACTGCGGGTTTTCAGCCGCTCTCCTGCCTCTGAGGAGGTGGCTACAACATCAACACACAGTGACTACATGCAGTCACTGTGTGTTGTTGTAGCCAGCGGGTAAATCGCGTTCTATTTATTTGTTTGTCATGACAAACCAATTACATAATCTAACATATGTGTAAAGGCACAACATATTCCAGTTAACGGTATATTTTTTAATGATTTGTTACGGCGTAGTCGTTCTATATGAATTGAAAATGGGGGACCCTGATGTAAACAAGACAAACGTCTTTCTCAGGTCTGCATCCCCTTAACAATTGTGTGTATTGAGCCGTACTGTATTGTACCCATTCTGCAATCTGTTAAATAAAGTTTTCATTCATTCATTCAGTCAATACTTCCATGCGTATAAATTGAGCAAGCGAGCGAGTCCGCTGCCGCTCACTCTGCCGCGCGCGGCTGCGGCAGAGCAGTGGATAGGGGGACGGGTCACGTGGGGGTCGCGGCCAATCAGAGGAACCCGGAAACCGAATTCCGTTGCGGAAAGGATACACGCGTACTGAACGAGGTCAGTGGCAGTTTTTTAAGTCTGGTCATTATTATCATGGTGTTATTCACTGTCAAAGATGAAAAGAAAAATCATAATTCATATTTCCTTTGTTTAATCACAATTTAAGCAAGCCTAGTAATAGACACAATATTTCTGACACTGTGAATACATTCACTGAGGTCCATAGATGTACCTAGATACCAAAAATATGCAAATAGCCCTTGTAGAAGTGGAGCAATATTCCATTTACCTAGGTATACATTTTATGCAGATTTTCACCTGGGGTGGAACAGGATTTATTAAGGCCTTGAGAACATCACCCACTGCCTTTGGAGCAAGGACGTCTTTGACCAGAGCCTCTGCTCTTCCTAAAGTCATTTTCTTTACTATTTTGGAATCATGTAGAACCTTTTGATTGAGCTTGTGTGCACAGTCAGCACTGTTGTAGCTGAGGTTCTGTTTAACCGTGTGGTATACCTGCACCTCAGCTGCAGTAACCTAGAGGGGAGGAGTGGGATGATCACATTTAAATGAAATGAAATTGAACAGTATGACATTGACTTTTATATTGTTGTCTGAACACTATTTATTTATGTTTAAGTATTTATTTAAGTATTTTTGCATTTATGAATTATATTATTTATGTATTTATTAACTCCAGATGAGCATAACAACATAAGAGTTTAAATGGGCACACTATTTAATTATATTGATTAATATATATTAAATACATGTTTATTTATTAGACTTTAAAAACTCAACATTAATGAACAATCAACCATATTAGTCAACTGAAATAGCCTAGACTATGCCCACATCAGCAGCCAATATGTAGGCTCCTGGCTGCCAGGGCATGGGTAAATAGAAATACTGACATCTAGTTAAAAACACAACCAGATAAATAAGATGTAATTAATAATATCCCATACCGAATCAATCTCAGGAGATGTTTCAGTCATGAAGAACTGTGACACCTGTGCTTGGGTCCTTTACGTTCTTATATTTCGGGAATGGTGTTCTCCTGATGCATGCTGTCTGATGTCAGTCAGTCCACAATGCGCCACAGAAAACACACGCCTACATACTTTACAATTTGCTTTGTAAACATCTCCACTGACAGTATTAAGCCAGGGATTTGCCTCTTCCCACTCAGGTCTGTATTTCTGGAGGCGTTTTGTCTTTTTAGGATGCGGTGGAGTCACAGTACACGTGTCTGCTGTAGACATTTTCAAAGCGTCTTCGAAAATAAATCAGCGCGCAGACAGAGGGTTGACACAGCGGCACAGAACTCTTCCTAGCAACGTGAAAGCGCTAATTCTCATTGGTCGGTGAGCTGCTGAGCGCATGCCCACCATACCAAAGTTGCCATGTCTGTTTATATCCCGCAACTTTGACAAATTGTGCTTGTTTTTGTCAATAGGGTCCAGCTGCAGACTCGGAACCTCGGTCCAGATTGGGCACTTCCGCCCAGCCACAAGATTATTACTCCTGTGACAGGGCAATGCGCTGATTGGCGGAAAGTACGGAAGTATCTCGAAGTACGTCTGACGTATCTCGAATTACGTCTGACGTTTATGATAAATTCAGCAGCATGGGGAGGGCCGGGGGGAGCCGCGTAGGTGTTCCTCCTGCTTCTGAAGTTTGGCAGACTTCACACATTCGGGCAGGTTGGAGCTCCGATATATGGCCACGTTATGTTTTTGACACTGCCAGCAGAGGTCCGTCATTGGTTTGCCAATTACAATGTATGGCAGAAGTTGGCACCACATCTTCCGGAAAGTGCTGTTGCCAGCAGCACGATAACCTGAACAGTGAACACACAGTGATCAAATAAGACAGGTTCGTAGTAGCAGTAATCCACTTAAGCAAATCAAGGGCCTAATTTATAATGAGCCATTAATCATTATTATTGTCAAATAACACTAATTAATCAATCAAATGCAATGAAAGCATTTATTTTCATTTTGAATCATTTTTATCAACACAAAAAATATACATTCATAAAATATTGATAGATTATGTATAATTTATGTGTGTGTTAAATGTAACATTTCTGGTGTTTCCGTTAATAATAAAAAAAAAAATTGTCACCTGTTTGTATGTCTGCAGTCATAATAACAAGTATCTTAAGACAAAGAAAATATTAAGACATACACACCAGTTTCATGCATTGACGCCTTGTACTTCCGCCACACAGAGGACTTAGTCTCCATTGTTGGAAGCACACGGATGTATGCCCTCTTGAAGCCGGGAATGCGTCCTGGGAGTGACATGGCACAGTCATCTGCAAAGTACTTGAGCGCCTTCTCCACAACCGGCTCTTCGTTAAGGCAGAGAAGTGCCGTTTCCACTCGGATTCCGTTGATTACCTTGACTTCATCGTGGAGAGTGGCCAGACCCGAGCCGACCCCCGCAAGATCCAGGCCGTGGTAGAGTGGCCGGAGCCCTCTTCTCAGAAGGAGCTACAAAGCTTCCTCGCTTTTGCGAACTTTTACCGGAGATTCATCCGGAACTACAGCCAAGTGGCGGAGCCACTTACCAAGCTGACCTCTCCCTCCCTGCCATTAGACTAGTCTCCAGCGGCCTGCGCTGCATTCCACTCCCTCAAGGACAGATTCACCACCGCCCCGGTCTTGCTCCACCCAGACCCCAAGAGGCAGTTCATCGTGGAGGTGGACGCCTCGGATACTGGACTAGGGGCTATCCTGTCCCAGCGGTCAGCGAGGGACTAGAAGGTCCATCCATGCGCCTTCTACTCTCGTTGTTTCCTTCCTGCTGAGAGGAACTATGACATAGGGAATCGGGAGCTGTTGGCAGTGGTAGCTGCCTTGGAGGAATGGCGTCGTTGGCTGGAGGGGGCCGAGGAACCGTTCACCATTTGGACTGACCATAAGAACTTGATGTACATCCGCGCATCCAAGCGCCTCAACAGCCGGCAGGCAAGGTGGGCCAGCTTCCTCAGTTGGTTTGACTTCTCTTTGACTTTTCGTCCTGGGTCCCGCAACACAAAGGCCGACTCTCTGTCCCGGCTACACACCAAGGAGGATCCAACTACGGAAGATCCGACTCCCATTCTCCCTGAGGCCAGGGTGGTGGGAGTAGTCACCTGGGGCATCGAGACCGTTGTCAAGCGTGCCCTATGTTTCCATCCTGCGCAGAGCAACGTACCTTTTTGTCGCCTTTTCGTCCCCGACTCTGTCCGGTCCCGGGTTCTCCAATAAGGCCACACCAGCCGGTTTGCCTGCCACCCCGGCGTCCACCGCACCTTCTCCTTCCTGGCTCGTCGGTTCTGGTGGCCCACCATGAGGAACAACGTCAGGGAGTTCGTGTTGGCCTGCACGGTCTGCGCCCGCAGCAAAGCCTCTCACCAAGCACCCGCCGGCCTGCTGCAGTGGAAGGTTTGCCGGCTCATGGACATCTGACGGGGGTTCCAGTATCTGGTGGACTGGGAGGGTTACGGTCCCGAGGAACAGAGCTGGGTCTCCCGCCATGGACCCCGCCCTGATCACCGACTTCCATCGTTCCCATCCGGACAAGGCGAGGCCGGGCAGGTCGCCAGGTGGCTCCAGTGGAGGGGGGGGGGGTACTGTGAGGGCTGGTCCGGTACTGTGAGGGCTGGCCCAGCACTGCGCGCTTCTCAGCGTCAATTACCATCACGCACCTGAGAGGAGTTTCCAATCAGCTCGTCGGGAGGACTCTTATACACAGTTTGCAGAACATTCATTGTCGGGTCGTTTTGTCACCCCCAACTCTACTGCTGTTCCCTCTCGGGTTTCTCCAGTGCGAGACATTTCGCTTCTCCGCCTTCCCTTGGAGTTTGTTGCTGTTTTCTCTCTCTGCCTCACCGTGGACCAGTGCCTCGTTTTCCACTTCGACCTTGCTCCTGGTGAGTCTTTTGGAAGACTATTTTTCTATGAACTTATATCCTTGTTTTTGTCCTGGACTCACTGCCTTCATCCGTTTTTGTGTTTCCTTAAACACTGAAGAATTGTTGAATTGTTTTGTTACTGGACTCTGCCTCGTATTTTCTACGTTTGGGACTAATGACATTCTACGTTTCTTTTTCCCCCTCGAGTGGGATAGCATAAAACTGCAGTGCTGCAGAGCCGCAGAGTCAACCTTGCTAAAGGCAGAGCCGCAGAGCCGCAGAGTCAACTCTGCTAAGGGCAGAGCTGCAGAGCTGCAGAGCTGCAGAGCCCAACTTTGCTAAAGGACATTCCCCTCAAATGGAGTAACATAATTGTCGCACATTTCTGTTTGTGAAAATAAATACGCCCTTCGTTTTTGGCTAACTCTGAACTACCTGTCTGTGTCATGCTGTTGGGGTTGCTTACAAACCATAACACATCCGAAATCCGATTTTCTTTTCAATAAAAAACAGCAATACTCCCACTTTTCTGAAAAGAGTTGTTGTTAAATCATTACAAAAAACAAAAAATCCATCAAAATCAGTGTTGTTGCTAATCATTGATTATGTGGTGGTTATGATCAGGGCTGAAGTTGAATACAAGATTTATGAAAGAAAAAGTGGAAAAAAATTTCAGCATATAATATTTTTATGGCGTTTTTAAGAAGACAATTTAGTTCCCTAATGGTAAGAGTGAGTCATTTCAAATCTGACATTACAAAAAACAAAAAATCCATCGAAATCAGTGTTGTTGCTAATCATTGACATATGCTATCCTGTAATAATCCCCCCCAGAAAAATCCACTTTGCATTTGATATTGAAGATATTTACATTTTTGTGTGTTATTTTGTTATATAAAATAATATAAATAATAATTTTCTATCCATACAGACGAGGCATATTTTAAATATATTAAAATTATAAGGCATCTTTTTTGGAAATCACAATAAAAGCTTTCTACTTCTACTTCTGTTTGTACTGAAGTATTCTTCATTAATATCTATAGTCTCTGTGATCGTATAGTGGTATTTACCCTTCTACTCTGCGTTGTTTGCATTTCAATTGTTCGGTTTCAGGAAGGAAGCGCAGACGAGATGTTTTGAATAAAACAAAGCTGTGTTTATTCCATTTCAATAAACACAAACTAGATGAATCAAATAAGTATTGGATCTTCGTCCTATATCTAATCATCGTCGTCGGTTTGGCAGTCGATCCATGTCTGATCGGCTGATGCCGCTCTGACTCATTCTCCGGGGTTTGTGGTCTCAGGTTGTCCCGACAACACAGGCCCCGTCCTTTGTTTGCTGCGGGTTGGCAAGGCAACCGTGGTCTCGGATCCTCTGAGCTGGGAGCGCTTGGTTCGTCTCTCTGGATCCCCTGCTGCGATGCTGTTCTCCTCTCGTGCATCTGTATATAAGGACAATTCTCCTCCCCTTTTTTCCTACGTCATCCTGGTGCCGATAGCTAGGGGCGTCACTGTTTTCTATTGGCTTAACATGATCTCAGCCAGTCTATATCCTTAAAGGCACAGGTCCTATTTACTACATTGTTAGCACAGGTAGCTTAGCATATTAGCTTTGTTAGCTTAGCATTTTTAGCTTCGTTAGCTAAGCATCGCTAGCTCAATTAGCTTAGCCCATCCATGTTATTGTCCGATAGCCTAGCGCGGCTAGTTAGCTTAGCTTAGCATCCATAATAACGTCTCCTAAACGGCCCATTGTCCCGTTGTTTCGAGTGGCACCACACATCGCGACATCAGCGCAACCCAGTTATACCCCGTAACATAACTTTAATCTTATTAAGCGCTAGTTTACAGATCATATATAATCATCTTTATATTAGTTCGCTCGTCCGTTTGGCCCCGCCTGGCCGAAATACACAGTATTTCAAACCCAACGCTCCCAAAGTCGCTTCGACCAGTCGCTCCCAGTGACGTCATCAATTCCTAAAAGATTGCTTCATTTGATTCCTATTTCATTACACAACGACCTTAATACCACCGAATTCAAAAATTTCAACGTACACTACACATCATTTTGGCCCCATCACACTCGCCATTCATTAAATATTTTTGATATCGCAATGCAGCGTCCACATTTAACCCCGCTCGTCCCCGCGGCTAAGTAGCAAGCTAACCATGCTACGTTCCAACGGCCCTTGAAAAAACTAACATTCTTTATACAACGGACACTCTTATGGTTCCTCCGCGGCCGTTTTGGTCACTAGAGTTTCATAACGATACAAAAAATAACCTACACACATTTGGCATTCACTCATAACCACTAACAGACATTCATCAAACATATATATTTAGCAAAACACATTGTCCTAGTTATAAACATACCATTCACTTGGCCACATCCGTCCCCAGCGCATTTCCCAACCTAAACATCGCCCGTACAATGCAATTTGTCCCAATCATAAGTGCAGTTCATTCATTCAACTTCAGCAAGTGCTTTATATATCTACCAAGTTATTGAAAATCGCCTCACCCCTCCAGAGAACCTTCTCCATTCATGCAAAGTAGCTCGGGAAGAGGTATTGTAGAGCCACCTGTCGGCTTGAATCGTAGTTTTTGTGGCCAAATTGTGCTCTCAGTTTAACCACAATTTTCCTATTTCCTACGTTATCTCTCATCCATGAGCTCAATAGTTCTCAGATTTGGACAAAGGCAAATCCGAGCCTGAATGATGTCGGATTGCGTCTGACAACTCGCATGTGAGACGTCTCCCAAACGTTAAATGTCTCGCGCACCGATTCTAAGTAAGTTCTACTGTTAAGCAACCTGGCACGAATTCCTCACACTTGGGTGCGCGCGATCTGAACTAGATACAGACAATTTTAACCTCTATGACTGGCAGCCACATTATTGACTGATGGAGGGTTTGCAATTCTATAACGGGACCCCTGTTTCCTCCACCAGCCGATTCCAGAGCTGGGCTCGCCTTGACGAACGAAACCAGGGCCCCATTCCAACCCATCCCTCAACCAAGATGCTTACCCCCAGACCTTCAATCATTCCCTGAACGATTATCCCTATTTATACCGTTTCTAGTCCTGGTTTTAACCCGGGTCAGCCTCGTTATAAATTCGTCACTACTCCTTGCAGCTCCGTACTGTTCAATCCGATCGCGCCCCTCCTCATTACATTAGTGCCTCACAGTGAATGCGTGGTCGAGACCAGAGCCAAGGATGTGAATATTGGTCTCTGGCGTCTGCCAACACAAACACTTTTTTGGTCTAGCACAGTTTCTACATCTACTCATAGCAAACCCTATTCGGAGACTGCTCGACCTCCACCAATTCAGACGCTCCATCTTTTACTCACCTATAAACCCGCTGTCCTTGGCTGGTGAGGTGAAGAATCAACAGTCGTAGAGGCGTCGAAGAGGGAGAGAACCTCTCGGTCCCTTTGAGAAGTAGCTTTCGTCGTCTTCAACCGGCTTTGGTCGAAATCAGCACGGGTCACGGATACCATTTGAAGTATTCTTCATTAATATCTATAGTCTCTGTGATCGTATAGTGGTATTTACCCTTCTACTCTGCGTTGTTTGCATTTCAATTGTTCGGTTTCAGGAAGGAAGCGCAGACGAGATGTTTTGAATAAAGCAGCTGTGTTTATTCCATTTCAATAAACACAAACTATGAATCAAACAAGTATTGGATCTTCTTTCTATATCGAATCATCGTCTTCAGTTTGGCTGTTGGTCCATTGTCTGATCGGCTGATGCCCTCAGACTCGTTCTCCGGTGTTTGTGGTCTCAGGTTGTCCCGACAACACAGGCCCCGTCCTTTGTTTGCTGCGGGTTGCCAAGGCAACTCTGGTCTCGGATCCTCTGAGCTGGGAGAGCGCTCGTTTCGTCTTCTCTCTGTGGATCCCTGCTGTGATGCTGTTCTCCTCTCGTGCATCTGTATATAAAGACAATTCTCCTCCCCTTTTTTCCTACGTCATCCTGGTGCTGATAGCTAGGGGCGTCACTGTTTTCTATTGGCTTAACATGATCTCAGCCAGTCTATATCCTTAAAGGCACAGGTCCTATTTACATACTGACTATTAAAAGCATTTCATTTCCTTATGTGGAGGGTTTACAGCTCTCTCTCCTTGAACAGAGAATAGCTCTCTGTCCTTCAACAGAAATAGTACACGTGGCTTCTTGATTTAACCGATACTTGGTTCTGGTTGTCTTATCCTTATTATTTAAGGGAGTTATTCTTTATTGTGACTAGTTCCTAACAGTCTTTTCTTGAGTTTCGTCCCAATGTAACTTTAATTAACCCTTATTATTTGTTAATCATACTGGTTGTATTCATGAGCTGTTGTGGTATGAGTCAATATGAATGAATAAACCGCTGCCAGCAGAGCAAGGCCAAAGATGAAAACCATGCCTCTTGTACATATTATTGTCGCCCCATAGCCATTTCTGTTAACAGGTTATGGGCCCAGATCTTGCAGGGGCGAAATAATAAGGGTAGCTAGCTTAGCTGACGTGTAGGCCAGAGTAGCACCGGGAGTACCGCGTGGCTAGCGTACTAGGCCAACGAAGCTTAAGCTACACCTACCACCAACCACCAAGAAAGAGGATGGCGACCAAGGGAAGAGGCAAATGGCCCTCATTTAATGAGAAAGCGGACGGATATGAGCTCTGGGAAGAGCGCATGCTATGTTGCATGCACGGCTCGGGACTCAAGGCAGTGATCTTGGCGGCCCCCGCGGGACCACTGACGGCGGAGGAACAAGCCCAAGACGACAAGCTTAATGCGGACGCATACTGTGAGTTGGCACCGCTGCTCGACGATACAAGCTTGGGGCTAATATTCCGCGACACGAAGGACAAAGGCCGAGAAAGCCTGGGAGTGTTGAGGGAGCATTACATCGGACGGGGAAGGCCCCGAGTAGTGTCCCTCTACGTAACGTTAACGGCCCTGAAGAAGGGGCACACAGAGACGATGACAGAATACATCATCCGAGCTGAGCAGATCATGACGGCGCTCAAGAGTGCAGGAGAGGCACCCGGCGAGGGGTTAATGATGGCAATGGTGATGAGAGGACTACCGGAGTTGTACAGGCCGTTCACGCTACTGGTTACCCACGGTTCAACGGACATGACATTGGGGCAGTTCAAAGCCAAGCTGCGGAACTTTGAGGCCTCAGAGGATATCCACCCAGACGCCGCGGAAGCGGGGGGGATAGCACTGAAAGCCCGAGCGACACAGAGGGAGAAGGCCAGGCCCACGACGGAGCTGACGTGTTGGCGATGCGGAGAGAATGGGCATCGGAGGGATAACTGCAACAAGACGGTCTGGTGCAACTTCTGCAGATCATCGGGGCACACAGACAAAGAGTGCCGAAAGAAACGAGACCAGAGCGCCCGATACGCACATGGGCAAGATGTCGGCCAGAGACGAGGCGGCGCCTATGGACAAGATGGCGGCGACGGACGAGGTCGCGGCCACGAACAAGATGGCGGCGATGGACGAGATCGCGGCTATGGTCAAGATGGCGGCTGTGGACGAAATGACGACTACAGACAAGATGGCGGCAACGGTGATCGTGAGTCGAGATGACGCCCGGAGAGCGGCAGGACGAGAGGACTTCGTTTTCGGGGCGCGGACTACGGGCGTCGCCCGCCCAACGCAGCACCAGCAGTTCCCGAGGAGGGGACTGATCGTGGACACAGGTGCGTCGTCCCACATCATCAACGACAGGAATAGTTTCAAGAACTTTGATAAATCCTTCGAGCCGGAGGGACACAGCATGGAGCTGGCGGACGGGAAACGCACCTACGGGTTGGCGCAGAGGAGAGGAGACGCACAGGTATGCCTTATAGACATTAAGGGGCGCCGGTGTACAGTGACGTTAAAGGACGCTCTATATATACCCTCGTTCCCACAAGAACTATTCTCAGTAAAATCCGCTACTGCTAACGGTGCTGAAGTGTTCTTCAGTGAAGGTAAAGATGTTCTTTAAGAAAAAGATGGTACACGGTTTAACATTGACGTATATGGAAGAATGTATTACCTACAAACGGAGTGTAATAATAATGATAAATGTAATGTGACTGTTAGTCATGACATCCAGACGTGGCATGAAATTATGGGTCATTGTAATCACGAGGATTTACTGAAGCTGCAAGCAGAGACAGACGGTATGCACATTAAGGGTGAAAAACATAGACCTGACAAAGAATGTGAAGTTCGCATAAGGGGGAAGTTTACTCAGACAAGGAACAGGGACCCCACAGAGAAGGTAAAGAGACCACTGGAGCTAGTTAACACCGACCTAGCCGGTTCAGTAAGGAACGAGTCCATAGGTGGCTTTAACTATGTACAGTCCTTTACAGATGTGGTAACAGGCGTAGTGTTCGTCTATTTCCTTAAAGCAAAGAGTGATGCACTAGAAGCCACGGAGAAGTTCCTTGCCGATGTCGCCCCCTATGGGGACGTAAAATGTTTGAGGTCAGACAACGGGACCGAGTTTACAAACAGAGAGTTCCAATCACTGTTGAGAAAAAACAGGATCAGACACGAGACATACTCCCCACATCAGAACAGGGGTAGCCGAGAGGGAATGGCGCACTCTTTTTGAAATGGCCAGGTGTAAGCTAGACGATAGTAACATACCGAAGAGCCTGTGGCATTATGCGGTACAAGAAGCCGCCTACACCAGAAACAGGTGTTTTAATAAACATACGGGCACCACCCCATATACAGCAATGACAGGGAAAAGATGTAATCTAGCCAGAATGCACAAATTCGGATCAGTGTGCTATGCTTACCAGCAGGACAGAGGCAAGCTTGAGTCCAGATGTGAAAAAGGACTCTTTGTAGGACACGACAGAGGGAGCCCTGCACTCCTAGTCTACTATCCCGGTAAAGGGAACGTGCAAAAGCACAGACTAGTTAAATTTGTCACCAAGACAACATGCGAAATCGAGACACAGACAGAGGAGCCATGGCTGGACTCCGGGGTAAGGTATGGAGGGACAGAGACACCACAGCCTAGTGTACTGAGCACAGGCGTGCAGGCAGACCTCCAGACACCCCCAGAGGGTGATGACGAGGAGCACCCGAGGGTGACGTCAAGTGCCCCATGCAGTGGGAGATATCCCTCAAGGGAACACAAAACCTATCTGGAAGATTATGCCCGGAGAGGTAGTGACGAGGATGACAGTACACTCACCAGTATTGATTACTGCTACCGAGCGGTGTGTGGCGTGCCTCAGTCCTTTAAGGAAGCCATAGTGTCCCCAGAGTCGAGTAAGTGGGAGAGAGCGATGGACGAGGAGATGAGGTCCTTAGAGGACAACCACACCTTTACCCTCACCAAATTGCCAGAGGGCAGACAGACAGTGGGAGTGTACTCAATCAAGGAAGGGATCGAAGGCCACGAAAAGTACAAAGCAAGATTTGTAGCTAAGGGTTTCAGTCAGAGGGAGGGGATAGACTATGGTGAAACATTCTCCCCCACAGCCAACCTGACCAGTGTAAGGGTAGTTGTTGTGAAGGGCCAGATTAAACCGAATATATATATTTATTTATATATATATATTTAATTGTATTTGTATATTCTCTAATATTCCCTGATATCCCTTGTATATTCCTTGTACAATATGCATTGAATATCCATTCTAGCCTACTGAACATCCCATAATAGTCTCCATTCTACTATTGGTCGAGACCTTGGTGCCAGGCTGCCATACCCCTCAGACCCAGTTCAAACGTACCGCTCGACATGTACGAACAAGTCCTAGTTCCGCGTAGGAATTTGGCTACCGCACCACTAATGGGACTATTTGTTCATAGTGCGTATATATACTGCGCTACTAAAGTAGGATTTTCTTTTCAGTCCAGTTTCTTACCCTCCAATAGAGTCACAGACGTAAAGCCTCCCCGCGATGCCACGTGTGGGAGTAAGGCCAAGTTCGCCTACCATCGGTATTGAGACATCGTGTATATTAATATTTGAATAGTCATATTTGGCACTATATCGTCGAGTTGGACGTAGTCTATTAAGCTAATAATAGTCTGTACCGTAGTCAGTACCCCATCGTTTCGGGCAGAGAACTGGCTGCTTACCCAGGGTGGTTGACCCTATGTGAAGCTGCACCCGAGGAGCCCCAGAGCCGACGAGCGAGTGGACCTGTATACCGGATTATTCTACCGACGACAGCCCGCCTTCCCAGGCACGGATTATGCTTTGGATACTTTGATTATTCTATGGATAAAGACCCCCGACACTACCGTGTGTTGGAACCCCCCCCCCTGGAGAGGACGCAAGGTGAGGAGACGCTCTGCAAGACGAGGTCTCTCCACATCTCTCCCCCGTGGACCGGAGAGAGCCGGCCCACAAAGAGTCCACCTGCTTTCATCTGTGGTCCAAGGATCGCCGGCGCGTTGAACGGCACTGCAGTGGGTTCTCCTGGGATACCCTTGGCCGGACGAGGCAGCTGGATTCTACCCCCCCCCCCCTCCTACTCCTGTCGGCTTACAAGCGACCGGATTAACCCCCTCTAGTGTATCCAGCCTATAATCATTAAAGTATCATTGCTGTTATTCCTTAACTATTCCAGGTCGTATATTTACCACCTGCGCCTTCAGAGATTGGACATTATCTATTGATATACCAACGAATACTCCTTGCCATAAAAGTGCATACTATTTCAATTCATAAATGTAATTAAGTGACTAAGTGCTTATTCTACACACCATCGCTGTGTAGGAAATAAAGACCTGTTTCTAATTCGTACATTTGTGTTGGATCCGTTTCATCTACGTGAGAGTGTTCATGATAATATATTTATGCCGTGTACTGGGTGGCCGAATATTAAGTACAAAGGTAGTGGTAGTAAGTATCATATCTAGTAATACAGTCAGGGAATTGTACCCCTCAGTTACAATTGGTCCTTCGAGCCGGATGGTAATTAGTGTAATATTAATATAGTGTTATTAATATTGAAATGGCCTATGATGAACACTCCACGAAACGATCCTCCTAACCAACGCCCGCAGCGCGAACGACGGCTCCCTCAGTACTTAGAGGCTTACGCTGTCAGTCAACAACCTAGTCTTCTACTAACAGTAAACGCGGTAAAACTAGAAAGTAAAAGTATGTCTAACCCCAACGCCCAGACTACCCCGACCATAGAGGCCCCTACGGGCTCTAATGTAACTGACCAAGTTCACGGTGGGGACCAGTGGGAACCAGACATGACTTCACACCCCGCCAGTACTGAAGAAGTAGTCCCCGATGAGTCTCGGGAGGAATACAACGCTACCGAGAGAGAACTCGGCACGGAAGAAGACGGGGAGAGCACCGTGGAGATAGAACTCCAAGGCTCCGCAAGGAGTACCCCGAGGGAAGGCTCCCCTATACAACCGCCTTCTCCCAGCGAGGCAGAGAGGACCCTACAGCAGGCCTTCCTCATCAGCCTGAACGCCGCTGCTGAACGCGACCGACTGCAGATCCAGCAGCGAAGCGAACACGAGCAGATACGTCTAGAAATAAGACGCATTCAGATGGAAGAGAATGTGGCCCGAGAACGAGCCGGTGCTCAACGGGACGCAGCGCGCGACAGACAGCAGTCGCAACTAATAGAACAGCTGATCAGACGGACAACACCCTCTCCCTCCGCCAGAGGCTCCAGGAACTCGTCTAGACACACCTCCAGGGCGGCATCCCCTAGCCGAGTAAACAACCCTGAACTTGACCAACAGACGAGGTCTATACCCCCCACAGACCACCTCCCCCCACCGGTCCAAGCGAGACCTAGCAACCGGGAAGGAGCAGCATATCCTGTGGAGAGGCTAAACCAGAGACTACAAGCACTGGATGACCTAACTGAAGACGAAGATGAAGAGGAGGAGAACCGCGCCCGAAGACAGCACAGTACTCTACCGGACCAGGAGGTCCGGTACAGCCCAGGCTATACTCCCGCGGAGCTGCGCTACAGACCCCCGACTCTATACACGGGTGAGCACGACGCACGACCCGCACCGAGGAACAGCACCTGGACAAGCGGGCCATGGTACACTGCCGGTACCAGCCCATACCAAGGAGCGGGAGGAGACTCGCCTAGGAGGCCTCTCCCCCAACGCTCGCCGATGTATCCACAGTCAGCGTCATACATTGGCACGCCTATGGTACCCGACTTCACCCAAGAGAACCGGGCCCAGTATACAGAACTCCGCATGTGTCTGGAGACCATGTTGGTGGATGTATTGGATGAACGCCACAAATACGCCATCCTACTGCAGCACTTAAAGGTGCCCCGCGCACATAATATAGCGCTCGCCTACGCGACTTCCACCACCCCATACACAGCAGCGCTGGTAGCATTGGACCAGAGGTATGGGCGCATATGGGATTACGTGATCCAGGAGATCCGACACATCGACCGCTTACCCCCAGCAATAGACAATCGAGCACTGGACGACCTGTCCATCAGAGTGCAGTCCCTGGTAGGGATGTTGGGAGCGCAAAGAGAGAAGGGGAAGTATGAACTTTACGCCAACTCAAATGTGGAAAGGATCCTGGAGAAGCTGCCGCCCGCTCGTCAGGAGCGCTTTAGGCGGCAGAGGGACCACAGAGACCCGAATGGCCCCGAACCGAACCTCCTCGATCTAGCAGACTTCCTGGCGAGAGAAGTCAGCAGCCTACGGCTAGATACATTCGGACGGAGCACCCCTGGCTCCAGAGAAGGAACCAGACGACTAAATGATGGAAGAAGATCGGTGACTGTGATGCACCAATCGGAGTCAGTACCTAGCAGCAGGAGCCACAGTACCCCCTCCAGAACGGAGAAGTGGAAGATAGTGTGCCCCTACTGTGAGAAAGAACACTGGCTAGCGCAATGTGACTCCTTCCCCAAGCTGAACGCGGAGGAAGCAGGTCAATGGATAAAGTCCAACAAGCGCTGTTTTCGCTGTGCGCGCTCACACATGGCAGCCGAATGCCGCTTAAAGAAAAGGTGCACCAAGTGCGATGGAGCCCATCTGGACATACTTCACGACAGTAACAGACGGCGCCCTTCACCTGCACCATCCAGCCGCAAAGCGAGCGTCATGTACATCGATCCCACCAGCAGCAGTGGAGCCCGAGTACTCCTAAAAGTAGTGCGTGTGACACTAAGCTACCAGAATAAAGTCCTGGACACTTACGCCGTCCTCGATGACGGGTCAGAGAAGACCCTGCTGCTCGCCTCCGCTGCGGCCCAGCTAGGGCTGCGGGGAAGCGAAACCCAAATGACAATTCGGACAATAAGACGAGATTTGAAGACGATAAAGGGCGAGAATGTCTCATTCTCTATCGCAGCAAGCGGCCAGCCTGAGCGACGGTACCAGATTGCAGATGCTTTCACCAGCCAAGAAATAGGACTGTCGCGGTACACATACCCCGTCGCCAAGCTGATGGAGAAATATGCACATCTGCGCAAGTTACCGATCCCGCTCATAGACAATGCTATGCCGACCCTGTTGATAGGCTCCGACCATGCAGACCTCATTGTCCCGATAGACCGGGTTCATACCGGACCCCGAGGCTGTCCTGCAGCAGTCGAGACCCGTTTGGGATGGACTCTCCAAGGCCCGCTCGCCAAATCTCTCAACCGAAGTACAGCCACTAGATGTCTCCACTCCCGAGTCACAGAGGGAGAAACCGCACTCCTGCAACACGTAGAGCGGCTATGGAGCTTGGAACAAATGCCCTTTAAGAATGGAAAGAAAGACATTCGCTCTAAAGATGACATTTACGCCATTCACCTCCTCGAGACAGGGACCAAGAGAGTCCCGGTCAACGGCGTGTTGAGATACGCCACGCCACTCCTGCGGCGAGAAGGAATGCCTACTTTCCACGCCAAGACAGACGCCATAGAACGGTACCTGCTGAACACGGAGCGGCGCTTAGCCAAGAACCCCGCCCAAGAGAGTGTATACCGCGCTGAGATTGAGAAGCTCATCACAGCGGGACACGTCACAAAGATGGACATTAAAGAGGCTGACCAGACCACTGAATCGTGGTACGTGCCCCACCACAAGGTCCATCACAACGGTAAAGACCGCATAGTATTTAACTGCAGCTACCAGATCGGATCCCAAAATCTGAATAAAGAGTTACTGCCCGGTCCCACACTCGGCCCCTCCCTACTCGGCGTTCTACTCCGCTTCCGCCAGGAAAAGGTGGCCATCAGCGGGGACATTAAAGGAATGTTCCTGCAGGTGAGATTAGTAGAGGCGGACAAGCCCCTGTTACGGTTCCTATGGAGAGAGAAGCCAGGAGATGAGCACCCAGCCATCTACCAATGGGAAGTCCTCCCCTTCGGAACGACGTGCAGCCCCTGCTGTGCGACATTTGCACTACAGAAACATGTAGCAGAGGACCCAGCAGCGGACGAAGAGATCTACACAGCATTTGTCCTCGCCCGCTCGAGAATAGCCCCACGCAAGCAACAATCTATCCCACGTCTAGAGCTCTGCGCAGCCCTAGCCGGAGCGCACCTAGCCACGCTCATCCAACGTGAGCTCACCATACCGGTGTCTAGAACAATCCTGTGGTCAGATTCCACGACGGTACTCGCCTGGATCAAATCGGACTCATGCAAGTACAAAGTCTTCGTGGGAGTCAGAGTCACCGAGATTCAAGACTTAACCGAAGAGTTAACCGGAGAAACAGAGTGGCGCTACGTTGATACAAAACAGAACCCAGCTGACGTCATCACCCGGGGGATGCCCCTGGATGACCTCACCCGTCGCAATGTCTACAGTGACGGCCCCGCATTCCTAAGACTCCCGGAAGGACAGTGGCCCATGCCTATCCCGAGGGAAGCAAGTCCAGAGGAGGTGGAAATTAAGAAGTCTGTGTTCTGTGGATTGAGCACCGTAGCCTCCACCGACCCTAACATAAACGATTGCACGTCCATGGAGAGTGCACAACAAAGAACATTCCTGCGGTACCACCCGGAGTGCAAGTCCCCCGCTGATATGTCAGCAGCTAACTACGAGGAAGCAGAATTGCTTCTACTGCAGCGAGCCCAGAGAGACTCGTTCCCCGATGAATTGGCCTGTCTACAGGGAGGAAAGCCCGTCCCATCCGACAGCAGATTAATTCACCTGGCCCCCGAGAGCGACGCTCACACCCTCATCAGAGTGGGTGGTCGCCTACGCAGAGCCCCCAATATACCGGATGACATTAAATACCCGATCATATTGAACAGCCGACACAAGGTCACAGAGCTGATTATAAAGAAATACGATGAGGATGTACATCACGCAGGAGCAGAAAGAGTCTTCGCGGAAATCAGACGTCGTTACTGGATCCTACAAGGAAGAGAGGCGGTACGACGCTTCCAACGAACATGTCTAGACTGCCGCAAGTGGCGCGCGCAGCCCAGCATACCAAGGATGGCTGACCTTCCTCCATGTCGCCTCCGAATCGGTGACAAGCCATTCCACTCAACGGGTATGGACTGCTTTGGCCCGCTGCACATAAAGAAAGGAAGAGGAACCGAGAAGCGGTGGGGTATTGTATTCAAATGCATGACCACCAGAGCGATACACATCGAGCTTCTCCCGACCATGAGTACAGACTCATTCCTTATGGCCTTCCGTAGATTCATATCACGGAAAAGAAGACCGTCTACCCTATTGTCCGATCATGGGACAAACTTTAAAGGCGGCGAAAGAGAGCTGAGAGAGAGCTTCCAAGCTATGGGCCCAGAACTTAAGACCCACCTCGCTCCAGCACAGGTTGATTTCCAATTCAACCCCCCAAACGCACCCCACTTCGGTGGCACTTGGGAACGAGAAGTGCGCTCCATAAAGACAGCCCTGTACGCAGTACTTGGGGCCCAGACTGTGGCGGAAGAAGTCCTAATGACAGTCCTCACGGAGATTGAGGGAGTACTTAACTCGAAGCCCCTCGGATATGTCTCCAGTGATGTGGCGGATATCGACCCAGTTACCCCCAACACACTCCTGATGGGGCGGCTAGATCCCACATTACCCCAGACAATGTACCGGCCTGAAGAAGCGAACGGCCGACGAATGTGGAGGTACAGCCAAGTATTAGCCGACAAGTTTTGGAACAGTTTCCTACTGCACTACCTACCGTCTCTACAGACCCGCCAGAAGTGGGTAAAGGAGAGAGACAATTTGACAGAAGGAACAGTCGTCATGATTATTGATCAATCACTGCCCAGAGCTATGTGGCCGGCCGGCCGCGTAAGCAAAGTGATCACCGGTGCCGACGGCAAGGTCCGAGCAGCTGAAGTGCTCGTCCAGGGTCGCACTTACACCCGTCCCGTGGCAAGGCTCATAGAACTGCCTCGACTCCCAGACACAATCGATGATGACCATGACCCTACAACCCTATGACTTTGTGAAGTTGACTGACCCCTACAGCAAACCCTTATGTGTAAATAGACAACGCGATTAATCTGTCTCCGTTTAACTGATTAGGTCTGGGACCTATTCAGGGGGTGGCTGTTGTGAAGGGCCAGATTAAACCGAATATATATATTTATTTATATATATATATTTAATTGTATTTGTATATTCTCTAATATTCCCTGATATCCCTTGTATATTCCTTGTACAATATGCATTGAATATCCATTCTAGCCTACTGAACATCCCATAATAGTCTCCATTCTACTATTGGTCGAGACCTTGGTGCCAGGCTGCCATACCCCTCAGACCCAGTTCAAACGTACCGCTCGACATGTACGAACAAGTCCTAGTTCCGCGTAGGAATTTGGCTACCGCACCACTAATGGGACTATTTGTTCATAGTGCGTATATATACTGCGCTACTAAAGTAGGATTTTCTTTTCAGTCCAGTTTCTTACCCTCCAATAGAGTCACAGACGTAAAGCCTCCCCGCGATGCCACGTGTGGGAGTAAGGCCAAGTTCGCCTACCATCGGTATTGAGACATCGTGTATATTAATATTTGAATAGTCATATTTGGCACTATATCGTCGAGTTGGACGTAGTCTATTAAGCTAATAATAGTCTGTTAATATATAGTGCTTCGTGCGGTGAGAATACTACCGTAGTCAGTACCCCATCGTTTCGGGCAGAGAACTGGCTGCTTACCCAGGGTGGTTGACCCTATGTGAAGCTGCACCCGAGGAGCCCCAGAGCCGACGAGCGAGTGGACCTGTATACCGGATTATTCTACCGACGACAGCCCGCCTTCCCAGGCACGGATTATGCTTTGGATACTTTGATTATTCTATGGATAAAGACCCCCGACACTACCGTGTGTTGGAACCCCCCCCCCTGGAGAGGACGCAAGGTGAGGAGACGCTCTGCAAGACGAGGTCTCTCCACATCTCTCCCCCGTGGACCGGAGAGAGCCGGCCCACAAAGAGTCCACCTGCTTTCATCTGTGGTCCAAGGATCGCCGGCGCGTTGAACGGCACTGCAGTGGGTTCTCCTGGGATACCCTTGGCCGGACGAGGCAGCTGGATTCTACCCCCCCCCCCCTCCTACTCCTGTCGGCTTACAAGCGACCGGATTAACCCCCTCTAGTGTATCCAGCCTATAATCATTAAAGTATCATTGCTGTTATTCCTTAACTATTCCAGGTCGTATATTTACCACCTGCGCCTTCAGAGATTGGACATTATCTATTGATATACCGACGAATACTCCTTGCCATAAAAGTGCATACTATTTCAATTCATAAATGTAATTAAGTGACTAAGTGCTTATTCTACACACCATCGCTGTGTAGGAAATAAAGACCTGTTTCTAATTCGTACATTTGTGTTGGATCCGTTTCATCTACGTGAGAGTGTTCATGATAATATATTTATGCCGTGTACTGGGTGGCCGAATATTAAGTACAAAGGTAGTGGTAGTAAGTATCATATCTAGTAATACAGTCAGGGAATTGTACCCCTCAGTTACAGTAGTGGTTCAGAAAGCAGCTGAGGACAATCTGATTTTACATCAGATGGATGTGAAGACAGCCTATCTGCACGCACCCATAGATAGGGAGATATATATGGAACAACCTGAAGGTTAAAAAAGAAAAGAAAGGGGGGAAGCTAGTGTGCAAGCTAGAAAAATCCATTTACGGCCTGAAACAGTCTGGGCGAAATTGGAACGAGATGCTTCACACATGCCTCATCGAGGATCACTTCCTACAGAATCCAGTAGACCCCTGTGTTTACTCAAGGCAGTCAAAAGAGTCAGGAAAAGTGATAATCGTCATTTGGGTGGATGATTTGATCATCGCAGCGGACAACTCTAGGAACCTAGATCAGGTGAAAGGTATGCTCTCCACCAGATTCAAAATGAAAGACCTTGGCAGGTTAAAGCATTTCCTAGGCATGGACTTTGAGCAGTCGGAAAATTGTGTAACAGTATCCCAGAAGAGATATGTGGAAAAGATTGATTGATTGATTGAATAGTTTATTGGTTTAGAATGGAAAATCACACATATACATTGGATCACAATATGAAAACAGGTATACATTTTCTCCATTTAAAAAGATCCTGAAACGTTTTGACATGCAGGAATGTAGAACAAGGGAAACACCATGTGATCAGAAACTTGATTATCAGGAGGATGCTCAGAAACTGACAGATGTAAAAATGTACAGGGAAGCCGTGGGTAGCCTCATCTACTTAACAACATGTACCCGCCCTGACCTATGTTTTGTAGTGAGTAAGTTGTCACAGCACTTTGCTGATCCCACAGAGGAACACTGGATCACGGTAAAACATGTTTTTCGTTATCTCAAAGGTACAGTAGATAAACTACTTTGTTTCAGAAAGAGCAGCGGAGGCTTAGGGCTTAAAGCCTACAGTGATGCAGACTGGGCTGCTGACATCACAGATAGAAGGAGTACTACTGGGTACTGTGTTAGTTTAAACACAAACAGCTCACTGGTTTCATGGAAAACAAAGAAGCAGCCCACAGTGGCACTGTCAACTTGTGAAGCCGAATACATGGCCCTGGCCATGACGATACAGGAGTGTATTTATCTAGAACAACTGCTCGGAGGGATGGATAACGTAAGGTTATGTATATAACCAAGTTCTATGAATACTGGTGACGCTCAGCGTCATTCTGCACTAACCTCACTTCATGCACAGCACTGAATAAAAATCCACAATGTACCTTTACATACCAACATCCGTCTGGCCACACCCCTATCCGCTTACCTTCATAAGCAGGTGTGTGGTCACCTACTCGCCTCCTTCCCAAACTTTCACCACAAGGCGAGGTCAAGGGCCGCAGCGGCATCCTGACGCTGAGCGTCACCAGTATTTATAGAACTTGGTTATATACATAACCTTACGTTCTATATCATACTGGCTTCCGCTCAGCGTCATTCTGCACAACAGGAGCTGAGCGGGAGCCAGAAGCTCGACAAAATGTACCCCGCTGAGGCCCCCCACAACCATCAGACCGGAGAGGACCGAGCCCCCCGACCCTCCCTAATGGAGGATACCCTCCCTATTGGAGGACGGGAGGGAGACGGATCCGACCGTGCGAAGAGAAACTCAAGCAACTCAACACACAGGGTGAGCAAACCGTGGCTTGACCCCACGACTACGCACACACGCACAACCCGCATGCCACCAGGGAACGAACGGAAGGAACAAACCTCGTTACTGCCCCCAAAATCACGGGGTCAAGAGCAAACTCAACCCCGTGGCAAGGCCGTAGGAGCGGAGCGCGAAGGAAGACCCAGACCCACTGAAGGGACTGGATCCCCCGGAAAAAGGGGGCCCGAAGAGGTCAATGGCGCCAAAGCATCAAGACCTCACCAGGCGGTCACTTAGTGACACCGCCCCCCACATCGCCAGCGTATTCGGACAGGGCCCCTCCAAGAGCGGGCCCTTCCCCCCACTAGTACTGCGCCTGGCACACTGACCCTGCAACACAGGCAGTCAGCATGGCCGTAACTTGAAGCACTCAAAAAGCTAACTATAGCGGAAGAGGGGTCGATCCCTTAAACCAGGCAGCAGGCTTTAGACCCGAGCCTGGAGCACTGCGGACGAGACAGGCGCCAAAGGGGTCAACTGAAACAGCACCCCGGCGGAAGGGGCGTATGCTGGCATTGTTGCGCACCATGACAAAGCCTCCACCAAAAAAAACCCACCCAGAGGGGTCGAGGCAGAGAAGGCTGACACGATTGGCAGACGTCATGAACGTGCAGGGGCACACTCAACCGGGTAACCCGGGAGTTGACTCTGCTCCAACACACCAGGGAATCAACCACCCTCTTGGTACCACATGCGGTGGTTGTTCCTATAACCCCTCAAGAAAAAACTCCAAAACACACCTGCGGGTATACACTGGCTATACCGCAGTACAAGTGTTTCAGTTTTCAAAAAGGGGTTATTCCAGGCCTACGGGTCGATGAAACACAACTTCGGACCGGGCCCGGCGGCCCGGGAAGCACACAGGGATGTCAGAGGAGGTCCATAAGACCACCCCAACAGCCCCCTCTTCGCCATGCGTAAGAGAGGAGCGAAAAGAATGGAGAACCAGCCCCTTCATGATAATGCCAGGTACAACATGTACCCAACAAAGGGTTTCCATAACGCCCAACCCTGTGACACCCGGGCCGACCTGGCATTTTTTCCCCTGAAAAAAGCACAAGTCCCTCAGGGTACCAGAACAGCAGATCTGCGTCCCCGGTGAACAACGGGTTAACTGACCTGGACCAGCGTGACCAGAACCAGTCCCGTGCCCTAACCACGCCGACATCCCCACTCCAAGAGAGGGGGTAGGTACGCATGTTGATCTAAAACATGAAAAGAGGGCGCCACCCAGACGGTCCCATTCATACCGCGCTCAGTGGCCCACCCCAAGGGCGTGAGACCCCTCTACCTATGTTTTGATCTATTCCGTTAACATCCCCCAGATATGAACAAGAATCCGTCGAGACCTAGTAACAGGCGCTCGGAAGAGAAAACCTCCATCCCAGTTGCCCTATAAAAACGCTGTTTTAATAACGAGCAACCAAGGCGTACCAGCCTCATGCGTGATTCTTATCAGAAACACCCCAAGCCAGCACTATGTACGCGTCGAGACCCAAACACATCAATGGATAGTCTAACAAGACACCAGACATTGTTCCTCCAAGTCGCCTGGGAGAACGACAAGGAGCCGTCGTGCTTCATGTTCTTCCCTCTTTTTTATTTAAAAAAGAAACACAGACTGACATGAATCCCACGTGACGCAGCTGAGGGTAAAAATGTTTCATTTTTACATCCCGCCACCCTCGCCACAGGGAGGAGACGGGAATCCCCAGAGAGACTTCCCACGCGAGCTGTATAGATTGAAAAGAAACATTGCAACATTGAGCTATGTAACACTTGGGTTAGGGCTCTCCGAGGAGGAGGCACTGAACCAATACACACTCAATAATCTAATTGAATCGAATACACATACAATAGAGCAGAACTCCTTTTTTGAAGTTCTACTCACCTTGACAATCTGAGGAGGAGGCTGAAACTCTGAGGAGGCTCCCTCACTGGGAAGGAGAGTCCGAACTCACAGAAGGCACTTCTCCCTGAGGAGGAGCTTCGTGAGGAGGAGCTCTGACAACTCCCTGAAACAGATCCATAACATGGAACCTGACCAACTCATGGAAGTCTTACCAATAGAGACGCGCTCAGTGACGTACTCTATGGCGGGGGAATTTCCGCAGTGCACACTCCCAATTTTTCAGGGCGTGAGACCAGGAAACCCCCCCCCTACCCTGTAACGTGCCGAACAGCAACGTGACAGGAACCCTGAAGGACAGGGGGTTTTAACCCCTGACCAATCAGAAAAGGGGAGGAAAGGATTACCAGTTCACCCCTTTACGACCCCTCACCCCTGATACGATATAATGACAAAGTAGAGCATGACACAGTCGTAGCATGCTACATGAAGCATCTAACAGCTTCACATAGCTCATGTGCTAACCTGCTATCTGAGTTTGACTAAGGAAAAACACAGAACAGAGAGGGCCCCTTCAAGAGCCCCGGTCCAGACTTACACATGTGCTTCTGTGGGCCAAACCTAACCCAGTTGTAGATCACAACGACACACACAACCCTTCATCACAACAAAAAATGGCAAAAGTACACTCTTACTACAGAGGAACGCCGTTTTCCATAACGAGAGAAGACACAAGTCCTCGATTATGTAATGGCCACAGACCTTGCTAAGCACACATGCTAAGTGACCAAACAACCTTTTCTTTAGGAAAAAATTGTTTCTCAAGCGGAAGCACAACCCCAGCAACTTAAGCTGAGGGTTACATCGTATCCCCACAAACACAGTGACACAATATATTGTAAACAAACATGTCTGAGAGGAGGGGGGGGAAGCCCCAGGGAACCGGGGGGTCACCCCTCCTATCTTACCCTTGATACGACCAAGTTGAACAGGTACCCCTGTTAATATGTGAACATGCTGTTCATTGTCATCACAGGCTGAGAAAAGATTCATTCCTCAATCACATGTCACTAAGCATAGCTTCACAGGTTAACTAACCCTCTTAGTTGTGAGTTCACCCACGTTACAAGTTAAACGTTACATGAACACTCATGTTCTCATCACAACTAACCAGTTCATTTTTACACATGTAAAAAACAACGCCGATTTACTATGGAGAGAGAAGCTATACCAGTGACAAGACAATTCACACACAACACGCGTCGTATCCTCAATGTACTGTATTGCAGCAACACATGTTTTGGAAACATCGTTATTACAAAACATTTAGAAGGGAAGAAAAGAAGAAGTGTTTAAAGTCCGGTCAGGACTCCTACCTTCACCCTGAGCGCAGGCCGAGAGGACTACAACACTGGTTAACGGGACACCAAGTCGAACCCAGCATCTCCTGCGTTGGTGACGAGGGTATGTCCGCTACGCCACCCAGCCGCCGTTCTCCATGTTGCCGAAGTCCTCGCTGGCACTGGCACCCGGGTGTAGGGTCGACTAACATCCTCTGTCAAAGATGACGTCGTAGTCAGAGTGTTTAAGGCATGTTATAGTCACAGTAACGTTTCAACAGTGTAGCATTAAGCTAACAGCCATCCGACTGATAGCAACAAGCTAACGTTTACTAGCCTAGTAAACACAACGAGCTAGCGCCGCAGCTAACAGTTGACTGGCTAACACAGTAGGCCACAAACTAGCACGCCAGCTAAGCAGCTATCACCTGAACTGTACACAACGACATAACAAGCCACACTTCAGACAGGCCGCTGTCCAAGTCCCTCCCCATCCTAAGAGGGAAGAGAAAAAGAAATGTCAAACACAGTTTTCAACTGTGATTTACCAGACATACAGCGGAGCCGGCACAATTCCCATCCGGGCTGCAGCCGACTTGAGCATGGAACTCCCGATAATGAAGATCCATGCCCACTTTTCCTCGTGCTTTAGGGTGTACTTCCACATTCATGTGAAAGATGGGGCCTGCACGGGACAGAGAAGCATCCGCTCGTCCAGAGAATCTCGGGTTTTAACCAGGTCTCGGTCGCGGCCCACTAGGTTGACCATCATGGGCCTCAGACCAAGATCCTCCATCCGCCGCTTAAGAAGCCGAGCAGAGGACCCCAGTCCGGGGTCGGCTTTCGTAAAATTGTCAGCTAACCCCCATAGCGTTAACAGCTCGCAAGTAAAACAGTACTCACCCAACACGGAAGCAACCCAGTTTCTCACAACAGCCGGTGCCTCCCACAGTCCAGCTGTATGACCGGAGGGTCAATACCCATCCAGCCGCAGCAAGGAGGACTGCAGTTGGGGAGTATATCAGCGGCGCGAGCCCTTAATACGAAAAAGCCGGTGGGGGTCAGAATGATCATCATCTTCCAGACACTCCAGTGACGAAGACAATATCACCGTATTTTCTCGAAATAGTGAGAGAGAAAATAAAGATATAATGTCAACGTATCTTCCCGTCTTCTGTTTTCCTCTTAACTTTCTTCTCGTCAAGTGGGGTATATACCAGGCACTTCCTTGTGGTGAAAGTGAAGAAGGAGGCGAGTAGGTGACCACACACCTGCTTATGAAGGTAAGCGGATAGGGGTGTGGCCAGACGGATGTTGGTATGTAAAGGTACATTGTGGATTTTTATTCAGTGCTGTGCACGAAGTGAGGTTAGTGCAGAATGACGCTGAGCGGAAGCCAGTATGATATAGAACTATGTATAAAAGAAAACTGTTGTTTATGAGGACAACCAGGGTACTATTGCCATTGCGAGTTACCCTGTGTGTCGACAGAGGTGTAAGCATATGGATATAAAGTACCATTTCATCAGATCTGTCATCAGAGAAGAAAGGATGACACTGGTTTATTGTCCAACAGATGACATGGTAGCAGACGCTATGACGAAGCCTGCTTCAAAATTGAAACTGAGGAGATTTGCAGAGGTCATGTTTGGTGTGTAAATATTGACTGCCATACTCTTTTTGATGTTCTAAGACTGTGTTATTTTCTTTGTAAATTGTTTTGAAGAGTTCATACAGTGTACTAAGCAACCATAAGTGGGAGTGTTGAATCTAGAGGGTGTATGTATGGTTGTAACTAACTGTAACTGTCCTCTACTACTCCCATGACTGCATATATATCTGTGTCCACTGGAGGGCGCTATAGTCAAGTCAAGTCAAGTCAGTTTTATTTGTATAGCACATTTCCAGGCAGCGGCAGCTGACACCAAAGTGCTTCACAAGCAAGTTGATAAAAACAAATTAGTGTGAGGCAAGGTATAAGATTAAAAGAAAGAAAAAAAAACATAGCAAAGCAATGAAAGCAACAAAAACAAACAGTATGGTGCAAGATATAGGATTAAAAACATAATAAAGCAATGAAAGTAATAAAAACTGGTAGGACACAGTAAAACAAAGAGGATAGAAGGGCCAGGGGTCTAGTGGTGGTTAAGTAGGGGGGAAGGCCAAGGAGAACAGGTAGGTTTTCAAGAGTGATTTAAAAGCCTGTACGGTCTGGGCAGTCCGTACGCTGAGGGGGAGGCTGTTCCACAGTCTAGGCGCTGCGGTGGAGAAAGCTCTGTCTCCCCTAGTTTTGAGCCTGGTTCTGGGTACCACCAATAGCATCTGGTCAGCTGATCTGAGGGATCGGTGGGGGGTGTGGCGGTGCAGGAGCTCGGACAGATAGGAGGGAGCTGTGCCATTTAATGATTTAAAAACATTTAGTGCGATCCTGAAGCTAATAGGCAGCCAGTGGAGCGAGGCCAAAACTGGGCTGATGTGTTCGTATTTTCTTGTTTTGGTGAGGAGGCGCGCGGCTGCGTTCTGCACCAGTTGTAGGCGGCGGAGGAGGGACTTGTCAATGCCCGTGTACAGAGCATTGCAGTAGTCGAGGCGGGTGGTGACAAAGGCATGTATCACCGTCTCTAGGTTACTTTGGGAGAGGTATGCCTATAGGCGGAGCTTCTACTGTCTACGCCAGGTTGGGAGTATATAAGTCTTGGTTCCCTCCTACTTTTTCTTCTTCCCACACATGCCTCTCCCGGAGAGGAGAACACATGAGCTGTTGTGGTATGAGTCAATATGAATGAATAAACCGCTGCCAGCAGAGCAAGGCCAAAGATTAAAACCATGCCTCTTGTACATATTATTGTCGCCCCATAGCCATTTCTGTTAACAAGGAACAATTTAAATAAATAACGTTAGTTGGAGAACGGATGTCTCCCCTGATGTCCCGGTAACATTACATCCCCGCCGGTTTGGCTTTAGTATTTTTTTTATTTCTGGATAGTCTGGATAGTCTTCACCTTGTTTTTCCTCTTCATGATGATCTCCAATCGTTTGCTACACACCGATCAATATTGCCACCTGTCTCACAAACAGTTTGCACAAATATCCTCGTTATTGGCAGTCAATGAGTTATTAATGCTGCTGTCATAGTGTGACCGATCGTATGGTACTCCTCTTGCGTTGTGTAATTTGTCGATGCTCCGAGGGAGAGTCGAACACGGGTCTCCCACGCCGTGGGCGACAACATAGACCGCTGCACTAAGAGGTGAATTCACTCCTGGGTACCGTATCTATGTGTCTTTTAACCCTGTTATGGGCAAGTGAGTTTAACTCGCAGCCCGCTTACTGCTACAGTCACTTCACAACACACACGTTTATCGTGACTGTGGATATTACTCACGTACCTCCGTTACAATAGCATAGCAGTGGTCATAGTAGGCTATCGTAGATCTCTGAGGACATCTTTAGGCCAATCGGTGGTAGTGAACGTATAGCTTACTATATTACCTGGTGACGTCGCTCGCCCTTTGGACTTAGGATCAGGTTTACTGCCACATTCCATTCAAAGTCGGAGGTCAGAAGCTCCCAGTTGGAAAATGGAATTATGACATCAGTGTGTTCCAGTGCCCAGCTCGGAAAGAAACCACATATTTAAAATATCTTAGTTTAATCTAAGGGAGAAGCACGTAACTCCGGAAGAAGCTGTTTTATTTTTATATTTAATTAAATGTAATTGTATCAATATGTTCAGAAAAATACAATACATAAAAATACAGATTATAAATCTTGCTCTAGCATAAACATAAAAAAGGAAATAAAACAATTGAATGAGAAACGCATGGGGAATCTATCATATATTCAGAGGAAATGTCTATCATTCCCCAACGTTCCTGGACAAATTCCCAATCAGGTCTCTGACACCAAGGCAAGGCCATCTAATCATCCCTTCCCCTTAATTGGCTGACATCAATCCCTGTCTCTGAGCCATTCAGCCATTGTGTAGTGTGATGTGTGCCTGGTGCCAGTGTATGGCAGCCATTGAGCCTGCATAGCCCAAGGTTGGGTGCTACCAGTGGTGGTGAAGGTGGTGAATTTCCACCCTACATTGTGGGGAGTGCTTTGCTATATAAATGTAATGATCATTCATTCAATGCTTTTTTATTTTTGTTTACTCGTAGTAGTAGTAGTAATAGTAGTAATTTATTTTGGTCTTTTATAATAGCACTGGAATCTGTTTCTTCATAAAGCCATAATTAGAGACTATCCAAATTCTATTACTTCATTATTAGAATGGACCACTGGACCCTGTCATACATGATCCAGTGATTGTCTTATTATACCTGCTCTTCTCACATAACATAGTCTAATAGGCAACACTTTCTTTACTAGATTTTGCTCATACAAAAACATATCATACACAATAATGATCATACCTCAGTTTATACCTTTTTACCACCTTGTGTTTACTTTTTTGTTTAACTAATTAACCCCATTGACAGATATGCATCTACCGTATTATTAATGTGGCAAAGCACAACAGCAACACAATCATCAAGTTTGCTGACAACACAGCTGTGGTGGGCCTGATCTCTGCAAACGACGAGAGGGCCTACCTGGGAGAAGAGCCTCTCCCTGAACGTCAGCAAAACGAAAGAGGTGATTGTGGATTTTAGGAGGTCGGGGGCTAGGGACTACAGCCCCCTCAGAATCGACTGGGCACCGGTCGAGAGAGTGAACAGTTTCAAGTCTACATATCCGAGGACATGACATGGACCACACACATTGACAGTGTTATCAAGAAGGTGCACCAGCGCCTCTACTTCCTTAGGCACCTAAGGAAGTTCAAAGTGAGTCAGAAGATCCTTAACCCTTTCACTGCCACACTACAGAAGGTTAACCCTTTACTATCACACTACCAACGGGTTAACCTTCTGTAGTGTGAATGAATGAATGCATGAATGAATGAATGAATGAATGAATGAATGAATGAAAACTTTATTTACAGATTGCAGAATGGGTACAATACAGTACGGCTCAATACACACAATTGTAAGGGGATGCAGACCAGAGAAAGACTTTTGTCTTGTTTACATCAGGGTCCCCCATTTTCAATTCATAGTGACATTTATGACATACACAACATACATGACATCATGAGGGGGGCTGGGTTAGGATATTTACAGGGGCCAGTTTCGAATTGCAGTCTCCCGTAGGTGCTCTTTGAGAGTGGTTTTGAAAGTGGGTAGTGATTCACATTCCTTTACAGCTGTGGGTAGGGCGTTCCACATTGATGTGGCATAATTGCTAAACGTGTTTAGTCCCTTGTTTGTGCCGAATCTGGGCGTGGCAGTGAAAGGGTTAACCTGCTGTTGTGTGGCAGTGAAAGGGTTAACATTCTGTGTATTGTCGCAGTGAAAGGGTTAACCGTTTGGTAGTGTGGCAGTGAAAGGGTTAAGAACTTCTACTCATACACAATAGAGAGCATCCTGCCTGGTAACATCACCTCCTGGTTTGGGAATAGCACCGCACACGACCGCAGCAGACTACAGAGAATGGCCCGATCAGCCGAACGCACAATTGGAGGTGGGCTTCCCACTCTCCAGGACATTTACACCAAGCGTTGCAGGGCCAAGGCTAAGAGAATAAACAAAGACTCTAGTCACCCAAACAACTGCCTCTTTGCACTGCTGCGGTCAGGCAAGCGCTACCGGAGTCTCATGGCCAGTACGCGTGTAGTCTTTTACCAACAAACTTGCAGTTCCGCGTTCAGGTTCTGCGATCTGATTGGCCACTGACGTACGCTCTCTCTACGCCCAAACAGCGTGTTACGCTAGTTCTGCCTCTAACCTCTAACAGCCTGCAGCCTGCTAGCATTATCCAATTCATATCAATCGAAATAACGTATTGTTTTCATCTCTCTATATTAACGTGATTCCATCAACACAACATAAATGTTCAAAACACGACAAGACAGTTTGCATCACTTCCCACGGTTCTCGGCACTTATTCTATCGGTAGTGCGGTAGTTGTTGCCATGGGTCTTTGGGTGAATACTTCATTGGCGGGGAAGAAGAACACTGATAGCGGTGTGTGGACCGTCCTGCGAGCCCCAGACCACCGCCCCGCGAGCCCCAGGCCACCGTCCGCGAGCCCCAGGCCACCGCCCCGCGAGCCCCAGGCCACCGTCCCGTGGCCCCAGGCCACCATCCCGCGAGACTTGTTTCCTGTGCGCCTAAAATTCTACCTGGTCTCGTCCCGTGGGGCTCGCGGGACGGTGGTCTGGAGCTCGCGGGACGGTGGTCTGGGGCTCACGGGACGGTGGCCTGGGGCTCCCAGGACGGTCCACACACCGCTATCAGTGTTCTTCTTCCCCGCCAATGAAGTATTCACCCAAAGACCCAATACCGTGGCAACATTTATGTTGTGTTGATGGAATCACGTTAATATAGAGAGATGAAAACAATACGTTATTTCAATTGATATGAATTGGATAATGCTAGCAGGCTGCAGGCATGGCCGTAGCCAGCTATGAGGTCACCGAGGTCCGGACCTCGGTAACTATTTGTAACTATTAAAAAAAAATAAAAAATAAAAATATAATTTTTTTTTTTTTTTTTTTTTTTTTTTGTCAACGACCGGCCCACTACTAGGCTGAGACATCGGCCCATTGGTACTGACTGACACTGGGCTGGCCCAATCACATCTCTTACTAAGCACCCCCCCCCGCCAGTCGTGCAGGTATATGACTGAGAGGGGGGCTGGTACATGTCTGAGATGGGGCTGTGGGTGTTCCAAGGTAAGATGCCATGGATGGCTGGGACACCGATGCGCGTAGGGGGAGAGGCCTCCTGGGCGAGTCTCCCCGTACGTGGGGTCGTGGGTTAGTGCTGGGTGGGTACCAGAGGCCGGGCCCCCAGGTGCTGCTCCTCGGTGCTGACTGTGTATTAAACTCACCCATGGGTTGGGTCGGGGGTTTGTAACGCAGTGGCTCGGGGCTGAGGTCGGGGCTGTACTGGGCCTCCTGGTCCAAGATAGGTTTGTGCCGGTGGGCTTGATGTCCTCCCCCGTCCTCCGCTAGGTCCTGGAGTCTCTTAGTTAGTTTCTCTGCGACGTAGGCGGGATCTTCCCGTTGGCTGGGTCCCGTATAGACCGGTCGGGGAGGGGGCTCGGCGACGTAGACAGGTTCTTCCAGTTGGCTGGGTCCCGTATAGACTGGTCGGGGAGGGGGCTCTGCGACGTAGGCAGGTTCTTCCGGCTGGCTGGGTCCCGTGTAGATTTGTCGGGGAGGGGAAGGTGCCCTCGACCCGTGTCGTGATGATCTCCGGGAGCTCCGGGTGGAGGAGTGAGGGGTCACCCTCTGGAGTAGTTGCTCCACCATCTGCGCCTGCAGCCGGTCTCTTTCCATCTCGCGCTGTGCATTGGCGGCGTCGCGCTGTGCATCGCGTTGCGCGTTTGCGGCGTCGCGCTGTGCATCGCGTTGCGCGTTGGTGCGGTCTCGCTGAATGTTTTCTTCAGCCTGGAGGCGCCTCTCTTCCAGTCTGATGGTCTCGCGCTCGTTCTGTTGTTGTGCTTGGAGACGTTCTCTTTCTAGTGCAGAATGTTCGCGCTCACTCTGTTGTTGCGCTTGGCGACATTCTCTTTCCACTGCAGACTGTTCGCGCGCACTCTGTTGTTGCGCTTGGAGACGGTCGCGCTCCACTGCAGACTGTTCGCGCGCACTCTGTTGTTGCGCTTGGAGACGGTCGCGCTCCACTGCAGGCTGTTCGCGCGCACTCTGCTCTTGCGCTTGGAGGCGCTCTCGTTCCGCTGCGGAATGTTCGCGCTCACTCTGTTGTTGCGCTTGGAGCCTTTCTCTTTCGGTTGAAGCTGTCAGCGTGGCGATCAGGACTTGCGCTAGTCTCTGGTCAGCCTCGCTGGGGGATGACACTGATGGAGGTGATCGGGCGCTGACAGGACTTGGTGGGGACCTGTTCTCTTGGCGCACTCCGAGGTCCATCTCTTGAGCGCTGCTTCTTGATTTCTCCCGCGCCCCGAGGTCCATCTCTTGAGCGCGGTACTCTTCTCTTGGTTGCGTGCCGAGGTCTGTCTTGGGTGCACGCTCTTGGGTCTCTTGCGTTCCGGGGTCTATCCCGGTGGCGCTTTCTTTATCCTGGGGCGCTCCAGGGTCTATCCCGGTGGCGCTGTCTTGGGGAATATAGTCACGTCATGTCCCGCTTGTTCCCCCCCGTGAGCTAAGTCAGTTTCGTTTGAACCCACTGGGGTCTCTACTGGTGGGGCCGACAAGTCGATAGGATTGGGCATGCTTAAACTATCAGTTTTATCCGTGCTTAACGTCTTTTTAGATAAGCTAGGAGGTAAAATGAAAGCGTAGTCCTCCAGGTGTGGAGGTGGCTGACGTTTGCGCCTAGGGCGTTCTAGTTTGGGAGAGCCGTCTGGAGAGTGTCCGCCGCTGGCCATATCAATATTAAAATGATAATAAAGATTACTGATACCCTCCGGCTCGAAGGACCAATTGTAACTGAGGGGTTACAAAACCCTGACTGTATTAAAGATTGTGATAGATTAAACCACTGCTAGGTATGTACTTTAATTACTGGCCAGACAGTACATCTAATATATGGCAGACACTCATAATAACACGGCACTGACAAAGAAATATCATTTGAGGGTATTTATTATTATGCAGTAAATGTTACAGATATGAGAATTAGGGTCGCGCTTGTATGGCGAAGAATAGGCATAAAGTCAGTCAGTAGCATAAGTCAATAGGAATAGAATAGTTCCTACGATGGGGTACTAGGCTAACGCCGCCTGGCGTAGAATGGCAATTATAGAGGGCAACGCTGGTACCGCTGGAGACAATGGGGTTCCTCCCAGAGTTGTAAGCTCTGGAGGAGAGAGGAATGTTCGGATACTCAGTCTGATCAATTGAAGAAGAAGGGGATTCACGTACAGAAGCCAGTCCTTGTAATCCAAAGCTCAGCATCAAAAGCAATAACTGTAATCCAATTGCACGATAGCAACGATGATAGCCAGCTAGCCTCGGTCCATGAGGCCAGCCCGAATGTAGATCCTCACGGTGTTTAAATCCAAACGACAGTGGAGATTAACGATGCTCTTCTCCAGGTAGTACGTTCCACAATCAATATAATCCAACCAATACTGGTTCTGCAATCGCCGCCGTCGGTTCTCCTGTGCACATGTCCAGTAGGTTCTCCGACTAGGCCTCCTCGTGTGCTGGTACCAATGTATTTAGTCCACGCGCACTGGCTAAGGTCCACTAGCTAAACGAACGAACTGCTGGGTAATGCTACACACGAACGAACTGGTTTTGGCACGATACACAATAAATTAACGACTCTTTACTTCACATTAAGCTAGGTCGAACTTGACGTTACTGCATTAAATCTGACACTTTTACTATTCACTTCGCACATGGTTCTCAACGCTCTGTTAGATGCACTGCTTCTCACTACATTAGAATCACACTGAACTGTCACACAACTCTGAACCGCTACTGTTCGCACCTGCCGCCATATATATACTTAAGTGGCTTTCTAGTTCCAAACCTAACCACTTGCCCGGAGTCAATGCGCTGCCAAGGGCATGTCCTGAGTAGCCCAGACTCGCCCTTGAACCTGTCTGAGTGCGAGACTGCCTGGCGCTGCCGTCAGGGGGCATTATCCATAAGGAAAGCGAATATTACTAGGATTTACACGCAGGCTTAAAGGGATATAACGTGTATATATAATTAATATAAAAGGTATATAAAACAATAAGTGTAGATTCTCAGCTTTAATCTGGCCCTTCACAACAGAAGGTGTTAATGGTATTAACGTTACCCACACCAAAACAGTTGTTTATAGGCTCAGGAAGGGACACGCACACAGAACTCCCACTAATTCTTTATATTAATTGTGCTGTTAAGTTACAAAGATTTAATGGCAATGGTTTAAATAGGATGGAATCTTACCATTACCCAAGTTGTAACTCAATACCTTCTAGACACTTATATTATACACCAATGTGCTCGACTCATCACCCACGTCTGGGTTAGTACCAGGGATAATACCTCTCTCAGGCTTTAATTATATGGTAAGGATAGTACCTCTCTAAGGCTGTACTTATAGTATCACTGGTCAGTAACCTTCCCGCAGGGGAAGGGTTAATTAGATGGGAAATTATTATTAAAGAACAAACACGTTATCACACTCAAAGGAAATGAAAAGGGTGGGCCCACTTTACCAAAACAAAAGTCCTATACTAATGCCGGCATGTAATGTTTATGGGGTACCCCTATGAACTGTAGCTAGCAACGTTAGCTTCACCCGTAGGCCGCATCACACTGTGTACTGTGCAATAAGATCCTGAGCACCGAAGCTCTAATGTACTCAACCAAGATGGCGGCCTCAATAATCTGGCCCTACCTTAACTGAAGCTACTCTGTGGGTCCCAGACAGCCCTCCTGCTAGCCGCAACATACAATGATGCAGGGTGCCTCTAAACACCGGTCCTCTTCAAGCCATGCTGGCTGGGCACCTCACTGGAGGGGATATCTTTAACATAAGCCAACACTTGGCTATACCGCTTGTCTTCTAGAACAGTGGTTCTCAAACTGTGGTACGCGTACCACTAGTGGTACTTGGTGGTACTGCTGGTGGTACTTGAAAACATTTACAAAAAAGCAAAAAAAGAAAAAAAAAATTTGTCAGGCCACTGAACTTAGAAGCAGGCCAAGCCAGTGTTTCTGGTTGCGGCGGCGCGATAGTTAGATAACCTAATTGGGGAACAACCAGGAGATCACTGTGACAGAGAGTAATGCAGTCTAAACAGTCATAAATCTTTAATTAAACTTCAGCCCTGATCATAACCATTTATTTTTTGATTTTTTGTAATGTCAGATAAAAAATGAAGTACTCCCACTTTTCTGAAAAGAATTGGTGTTAAATCTGACATTACAAAAAATCCATCAAAATCTGTGTTGCTGCTAATCATTGACACATGCCTAGCCTATAATAATCCCCCCCAGAAAAATGTACTTTGAAAATATTTGACTTTTTTGTGTTTTTTTTAACAATAATTTGTGATGCCATCACACAAACTGGCATTTAAAGGGTAAACATTAAAAATGTATTGAATATGTGTTTTCTTTTCTTTTTTACAATAATTTGTGATGCCCATCACAAACACTGGCATTTAAAGGGTAAAAATTCAAAAATTCCTGCACCAGAATGCAGGAAATTAAGTTTTTGTAACAAAATAATTGTGTGTGTGTGTGTGTGTGTGTGTGTGTGTGTGTGTGTGTGTGTGTGTGTGTGTGTGTGTGTGTGTGTGTGTGTGTGTGTGTGTGTGTGTGTGTGTGTGTGTGTGTGTGTGTGTGTGTGTGTGTGTGTGTGTGTGTGTGTGTGAGAGAGAATGACGGACAATTGCTTGCTGTGTGAGAGAGAGAGAGAGAGAGATAGAGATAGAGAGAGAATTAAGTACATTTGCTGAAATACAGTTGTTCTTAATTTTCTCACTTGCTATGTGAGAATGTTAGTTATTATGTTCTCAATGCCCCTTGCATTGTATGAGTTGTGTGGAAGCGTTTGCTAGTTCAAGTGCTATCCCTTTGTACATTGTGGCTGTGTCTGACAAAAGTTAACAATAAATAATGGTATTAGGAATACATTTGCCTCCTGCGTGAACTGTGCATAGCTGAATAGACTGTATTTTAACGCCGGTCATATGGTGGTACTTGGAGAGCCAGCTACGTTCTCAGGTGGTACTTGGTGTAAAAAGTTTGAGAACCACTGTTCTAGAATAACTCGTAGTATCACTAGGGTTGTTCAGTGGGGACATGCAACACGCTACTACGCTTATATTTCTGATATAACCCGTAATATACTCAAATTCAATACGATCACCCGTGTGGTCCACAACGGGGGCTCAACGACACGTCCTTCTCGGTTCACGTTCAACGCCGAAGAGGCTGGCTCGTCTCACTTCCGTGCCAGTTGACTTGCTTCTTCTTCTATGCCTCTCTCGTGCGCTCCGCCTGCCACCGCCGCCCCCTGCTGGTACCGCCAACTAGCCCCACAGGAAGCACGGGGTGGATAGAATATGATTCAGTACACTGTTTATAATCCATATTCCAGCCGCTGAGAGAAGGAGAAACTCGCGTCATTGTTCGAGGGAATATCAATGGAAACTAGTTAATATGTCTTTGTGCACAAAGGAGAGATAAAAGGCAAGTCAGCACTTCTGAATAATAGCCACATATTCAGGGTGCTACACAAGGAAAGATGAAATTACCTACCTGGGTTCCATCCTAGAGGCAAATCTTTCCTGTGACAAAATGGCATCCAATGTAATAAAACAAGTCTACCAACGAACTCGATTCTTGTACCGGATCTCCTCTCTGGTAAACAAGAATACCCTGAAGACTCTGGCAGGAGCACTCATTCAAGGGTACTACGACTATGCTTGCACCTCATGGTACCAAAGCACCTCAAAGGCGCTAAAAACAAAATTACAAACATCTCAAAACAAACTGGTCAGACTACTGCTTGACCTTACTCCTAGAACCCACCTCACCCCTGCCCACTTTGACAACCTAGGATGGCTTAGAGTAGACGACAGAGTACAGCAACTTGCAATGGGCCTGGTCTACAAGATACACTACACGACCAAGGTACCCATGTACATGTCAAAATACTTCCCAAAGGTCAGTGAATACCACGATCACAACACCAGAGGGAGCTCCACAAATCATGTTAAACCCAGATTCGGCTCAAACAAGGGACTAAACACGTTTCGCAATTATGCCACATCAATGTGGAACGCCCTACCCAAAGCTGTAAAGTAATGTGAATCACTACCCACTTTCAAAACCACTCTCAAAGAACACCTACGGGAGGCTGCAATTCTAAACTGGCCCCTGTAAATGTCCTAACCCAACCCCCTCCAATGTACAGTAAATGACCAAGTATGGTTTTGTCAATATTCCAATGTACAGTTTTGCTTGTACAGTTGTACAGTGTGTCCCGCACTACAATTACAGAAAATTATCACTAAAGTGCTATCTGTTGCAGCTGCACACTTTTCCATAAAAATTGCATATTTGGATAAGTGTGACCATTTCTCAAAAACTGAAAATCATTTTTTTTTTAAATACAGAAAAGGATCACCAAGTTACCATTTCTCAAAAAATATAAATAAATACAGAAAATAAGCACTCGTTCACTCAGTGGACATTTCTAGCTCAATGTGAGGTCTGCTGCTGTTGGCAAATAATACGGTCAATACGTGGGGAGATATTTGACAAGGCAACACGCATGTCATCCTCAAGGCTCAACTTGGCCCTATATTTTGTTTTCACAGCTGTCATGGATGAAAAGCCAGCTTCACACAGATATGTGGTGCTGAATGGTATCAACACCTTAACTGCTGCATCATGAGATACTTGGTACTCAGCACCACACTCTGAAACTAGCTCTCCAGGTATCGGATGAGATTTCAATGAGTTCTTCCAAGAGTTTGGATGGAGATGTGTCAGGAAGCTTTGTCTCAATGTTGTCTGTAAAGTTTTTTTTTATCCAGAGTAACTTGGTATTCCTTTTCTGTGTTTTATTAAATAATGATTTTCAGATTTTGAGAAATGGTCAAACTTATCCAAATATGGTATTTTCATGGAAAACAGTGCAGCTGCAACAGATGGCACTTTAGTGATAATTTTCTGTAATCCAAAAAGAATTAAAAAAGATAAAATAAAAACTAGGGTGCCGCGGCACCCCTGTTGAGAACCGCTGGTGTATGTCATATGTTATGATGAATTGAAAATGGGGGACCCTGATGTAAACAAGACGAACGTCTTTCTCTGGTCTGCATCCCCTTAACAATTGTATGTATTGAGCTGTACTGTACCCATTCTGCAATCTGTTAATAAAGTTTTCAATCAATCAATCAAACCAGGCTGCTGGATGTCTGACGAATGTTATGATGAAGCCTAAGATGAGAACAGGTTTGTTAAATCAAAAGGTATCATGCATATGGCTTGCCGACAACAAACTATCATTACACATGGGCAAAACAGAGTCCATTCTCTTCGGTTCAAATAACAAACTCAGCAAGACCGACGGCTTCTCGGTTACAGTGGGTGACAATATTGTCACAAGGAAAGATGAAATTACCTACCTGGGTTCCATCCTAGAGGCTAATCTTTCCTGTGACAAAATGGCATCCAATGTAATAAAAAAAGTCAACCAACGAACTCGATTCTTGTACCAGATCTCCTCTCTGGTAAACAAGAATACCCTGAAGACTCTGGCAGGAGCACTCATTCAAGGGTACTACGACTATGCGTGCACCTCATGGTACTAAAGCACCTCAAAGGCGCTAAAAACAAAATTACTTAGTTATTGGCATGTTTGAAGGCTCACAGTGTTCCATTAAATATACCAATTGTACACCACAGATACCACAAATTCTTCTATGAAAGAGAGACATCAAGAGGTTTTGTTTCAGATTTTTATCATCAATTACTAACATCCTCATATGAAACCCTCCACCTAGACTCCGTCTGGAGGAGGGATATACCAGACCTGGAAAGTGATTTTGATCAAAATACTTCCCAAAGTTCAGTGAATACCACGATCACAACACCAGAGGGAGCTCCACAAATCATGTTAAACCCAGATTCGGCTCAAACAAGGGACTAAACACGTTTCGCAATTATGCCACATCAATGTGGAACGCCCTACCCAAAGCTGTAAAGGAATGTGAATCACTACCCAAGTGCCCCCCCCCCCCACCCAACCCCCCCCCCCCCCCCCCCCCCCCACCTCCAATGTACAGCTCCCACCCACCCACCCCACCCACCCAACCTCCCCCAATGTACAGTTTCTACATCAAATGTATACACACTCTTTTTCTGGACACTTTTTGTATCACAAACAGTACTGTATTTGCAAATCTGATATGTCATAAATGTATAGATGTAGCAGTACTGTCTATCTGTATGTCATGTATGTCATATATGTTATGATGAATTGAAAATGGGGGACCCTGATGTAAACAAGACGAAAGTCTTTCTCTGGTCTGCATCCCCTTAACAATTGTATGTATTGAGCTGTAGGCCTACTGTACTGTACCCATTCTGCAATCTGTTAATAGACTTTTCAATATCAATCAATCAATGGATATTATTCTTACACCGTGGTCCGTGGGTCTTATTTCGAAAGACAGACCGACCATTTTATGTTACATAGCTTTTAAATTCAAACGAGTTCTAACAGCAGTGAGACTGAGATAATCTTAGTATTCCTGCTAGTTATCTATATAGACACGATTACATGTCTCAACTTTTCTTTAAATGTAGAATCTCTAATGCCGTCAAACAGCCGCCTCTCTTGGCGAAAGAGCCCTGCTTGTGTGTACTACTGTGTACTACTGTTGTTACTGCTGTAGTTTATTTTTTTGCAATTGTTTATATTATTATTATTTTAAGCATTCCGGAGTACTTAATTTTTTTGCCAGCTGTAACAAGCAAAACATTACAGTATTCAAAGTGAGAACATACGTATTTAATTTCACATGTATTGTGAGAAGAAGCCTTAGTTTATTAGGGAAGAGAAGAGCGGAACCATTGAGTCCAGGTGGCGTTGCTTCAGGTTCCCCACGGTGAGTGTTTCCGGCCCCTCCTCCTCAGAGGAATCCTGGAAAGATAAATGAACGGTGTGTCTTCATTCCGTGATACATTTCCTACGTTTTTCAGGTCAGTACACTGTGGAAAACACAAAAACACTACATCCTAAAGCTAAACGCTGTCTAGCGCATTGCTAACTGATTTGAGTATTTTATATCCAGTTTAAAAAGTACGAGTGCGCATAGCGACATACCGCAGCATTTTTTTGAAAATGGCGACTGTCAGGTTATAAGCTACAGACTGCGTTCACACGCCAGCGGGTAATTGGAGACGCTATTGTTATAGTTGTGTATATTGAAAAATGTTTGTTCAATGCTGGGGCCCTGAACACTTGACAATCATTTTGAATAAGGTTATTTGTTGAAGTACATTTCACAAATGCACTTAGTCAAGTTTCAAGTTTGTTTATGCTTGGTTCTGATTGATTGATTGATTGATTGAAAACTTTATTAACAGATTGCAGAATGGGTACAATACAGTACAGCTCAATACACACAATTGTTAAGGGGATGCAGACCAGAGAAAGACTTTCGTCTTGTTTACATCAGGGTCCCCCATTTTCAATTCATCATACTTCTGCTTGGTTCTGCTTTACGGTCAAAGTTTAAAGTAGGAATAGTGAAGTTTTGAGTTCATTAACATTCCCTATGTAGTTTAGGACATGCAACTGCAAGTAGTTAAAAGTAAAACTAAAAAACGTTTATCTATGTTTCTCAGTGAATTAATGGTATGTGTGAAGTGTAACTTCTAGTTCATTTGATAGTAGCCATGGAATCTATATGTTGCAAATATGCACTTGGACAAATAGTAATGTTCATTCTGGTTAAAGAGTGAGGTTGTACAAGGGAAAAACACCATACTAATGTGTTTTCTTTGTTTTGGTGTGTGGGTTGAGCAGTAGTGTTGTGAAATATTTAGATTTTTCGATGTTGAGATCAACTAACTACCCAACCTGTCTGCTGAGATGCTGAGATAAACTAACTACCCAACCTGTCTATGCAGAGATGTTGAGATCAACTAACTACCCAACCTGTCTGCTGAGATCAACTAACTACCCAACCTGTCTGCAGAGATGTTGAGATCAACTAACTACCCAACCTGTCTGCTGAGATCAACTAACTACCCAACCTGTCTGCAGAGATGCTGAGATCAGGTTGACTGCAGCTGCTGAAGAGATATTTCATTCCACTCCTGTCCAAATTAACTATGGAGGAGTATGAAGGAGAGATGGATCGCCAGCGTGATCTGCTGGATGTTCTGACTCCTGAAATGAAGATGCACACAACAGGTTTGTAAAATCTAAGTCCATTGGACATTATTCTCACATCACTGATCAACAGTGTTGGGACAAAGTAACACATTACAGTAACGCTGTTACTTTTGGCAGTAACTAGTACTCTTAACGCATTACTTTTTAAATTCAGTAACTCCATTACCGTTACTAAATGGTTCGTCACTGAGTTATTTTTATGTAGATTAATTGGTAGTGAGCGGTAGCGAGCTTGAGCGCAGTCCTGACTCCTGTCATGCGGAGACACGTTGTGGGTGTGTTTGTTTACTCTACTACTACCTCAACCACAAGTCTCTGTAAATAAGCTAGCTAATGGCTATGCATCCTTACACTACTGGCAAGTATTTCATACTACGCTATGTCCAAAAATCCAAACCATCACTGTCTTTTGAAGGCCATAGCTCAGTTTTTAAGATAGCATGAAGCTAGTGGTACCATTATGAAACGTTAAGTGACGCTACACATCATTCTAACTTAGCGGAAAAGGGGATACATATCAATACCTCTGGTATCTAGACCGTGAATATAAGACGACCTGACTTTGTCAGGTGTCATTCACTGGAAACGGTCAAGTTGATCAACAGACTTGTGCTGTTTTTGGACTTCAGTTCTGCCTTCAATACCATCATCCCACAGACACTGGTGAACAAACTGTCAGCACTCTGCAACTGGACTTTGGACTTCCTGACAAACAGACTCAAATCTGTAAGGATCAATAACACAGTATCCTCCACCATCATCCTCAACACAGGATCCCCCCAGGGCTGTGTCCTTAGCCCACTACTTTACACCCTGCTCACACATGACTGCAGAGCCCACTATGACAACAATCTCATAGTGAAGTTTGCGGATGACACCGCAGTGGTGGGGCTCATCACAAAAGGGGATGAGTCTGCATACAGGGAGGAGGTAGATGGACTGGGAATGTGGTGCAAGGAGAACAATCTCATCCTAAACGTAAAAAAAACTAAAGAGATGATGATTATAGACTTACGCAAGACCAGCATGCCCCCCCCCCCTCTCTACATCGATGGCACAGCTGTAGAGGTGACTCCCAGTATCAAATATCTTGGGGTGCACATTTCCAACACCCTAACGTGGCGCGACAACACCCTGAGCCTCGCCAAAAAAGCTCATCAGCGCCTGTACTTCCTGAGGAAACTGAAAGGGGCGGGCTTGACACAACATCCTTAGATCCTTCTATAGATGTGTGGTGGAGAGTGTACTGACCTCTTGCATCACAGCATGGTACAGCAGCTGCAGAGCAGCAGAGAAGCAGGCGCTACAGAGGGTTGTAAGGTCTGCGCTAGGGATGGGTACCTTTCACATTTGTACCGGTACCCAACAGTACCTTTTTTCGGTACTTTAGTCTCTAAAAATGTAATCTACCTACCTCAGTTGTAAAAAAAAAATTCAAACTTAATATTTAATAAATTAATAATGTATTATTATTTACATCTTACTGATGTAAAGCATGTTGAACTGCAATCCCCTGTATCAAAGGTGCTATACAAATAGTTATTATTTATTTAGAACAACATATATACACACAGTCACACATATCTTTAAATAAATGTTATGTTTATTTAAAAAAAATATGTTTTACAAATTAACTAAAAATTTATACATCTATATATTTAAATACAAAATAAATAAAGGTATTGTATTTTACAAAATAACAAGTATAAAACAAGGGTAAACAAACCACTCTAGCTGCTGATAAAAAAAATAGTCAAATACACATCTATATATTTAAATAACAAATAAATTAAAGTATTTTACAACTGATTAAACAAACAAACAATCTAGCAGCAATGAACTACTCTGCTGTACTTCGCTCCACACTCACTGTGTCCCCCGCTTTGGAGAAGACCCGCTCGCCTGTACGTTAATGCCAAGCAAGCAGTGCAAAAATGCTTCCGCATTCGTCACCGCACGCTAGTGCGGTAAAGCGCCCTTCTTTTCAGACAAATGCTACCGTGCGTGCACCGGCGGCGGCGTGCTCGCTCAGGTGCGTGCGTGCGCCGGCGTGCTCGCGCGAGGTGCCCGCGCATGCGCATGAGATCCCGCCTTGGTTGGAGCTCAATATATATAAGTCACCGCCTCTTATTCACTATCTGGCACTAGCTCAATTGGCAAGGACACATGGCTGTGGATCCTATGGCTTGTTTGCTGGCGAGTTCGAATCCCATCGAAAATATTTTTTAACGTGATTTTTTTTAACGTGTATTCTTTCGCCGGTTAAGGTTAGGCATTGTTTCGGAGTTGGTTAAGGTTAGAACGGTTAAGTTTAGGCGCTGTTAAGGAGCTGGTTAAGGTTAGAGTTTGTCAAAGAGAATGGCAATATAATTTCTATGGTTAAGGTTAGGCATTGTTTCGGAGTTGGTTAAGGTTAGAACGGTTAAGTTTAGGCGTTGTTAAGGAGCTGGTTAAGGTTAGAGTTTGTCAAAGAGAATGGCAATAGACAGCCTATTTCCGCGCGACCTGGGCGCTGGGCGGCGGAAAATGAAAGGCGCATTACTGCATGCCACTACGGTAAGTTTTTGCACTGCTTGCTTGGCATAAAGCTACACGCGACCCGCTCTGCGGTGTGTTTTGGTCTTACATAACAGCCTTATTTGTGGCTTGTTTACCGACGTCACATCCGCTACTCTTCTGTCCTGACTGCACTTGCACTGTAGCCTAGGGAGCTAATGTTATGTCCGACGATTAGCTAACGTTAGCTTAATAACGTTAAATTGGTTACAAATGTGTGAAACTATGGAAGGAGCACATAACAAAATAAAGTTTTGAGAGGAGTGGAAGTTTGGAGATAGTAGTGTTTCAAGAGCAGAGGTGGAAACTGAGCTACACTTTCTAACAACCTGCCCACTGTACCAAGATATCGGAGACATATACTCCCCATGAATTGCAAACACCCAAAGAGAGTTTGAAAACATGTATTGTGCCGTTGACCCTTTGGAGGCCAAACCAGAGATAAGTCGGGTTAACTCGCCATGCGCTGGGCGCCAAGACCCGAGATATCTCTGGTTTTAATCGATATTTCTTTTATTCGCTATATCTATTAATTTTTCATACATCCAGTCAGACGTTATCATTGGGAATGGGTCTGAGCTCGCAAAGGGCAAATACCGCCGCCTAACGTCTCCCGGATGGTATTTCACATAATTGGAATCCCTCTGGCTGGGGCTGTGCATCGATCTAAGAAGTCAGGTCCAGGTTTTACTTCTCGGGCATGCAGTATCGTTATAACAGATGGACTGGGGACACTCGGAGCAGCGTGGATTATGGGTTTTGGACATATAACGTTGGATCAATAAACGTGATCAATATTTGGAATGGCGATCAGGAATTGGATTAATCTTTTTGCACTACATCAGATGTGAGGTAAGGACTTTATGTTACGAATCCTGGGTTAATCTGATGCGTCTTTCACCGCCATCGGAGCGTGTGTGTGTGAATCGATACACGGTAGTACCGACATGTTTCGGTAGGTACATTTTTAAAAGGTACCCATCCCTAGTCTGCGCAGAGGACCATCGGATGCAGTTTACCAGACATCTCTGATACCTACAACAACCGACGCATGGACAGAGCAATCCGCATAGGGCTGGGCGATATGGCCTAAATATGATATCACAATATTTTCTGACCTTTCGACGATACACATCACAATGTTTTTCCTTTTTCCCCCCAAACAATTCATTATGAGGCTTACCAAGACAGTATTTGAGTTTGCAAGCTAACATTAAAGACAAAAGACCCACGCATTTAGCATTTTTATATTATATATTAGATTTAGATTATTGGATTATTAGATTATATATTGCATATATTTAGCATTTTAGCATTTTTATGAAACTACTGTATATTTGTATGTCTCTAAATGTTTTGATGAATTGAAAATGGAGGACCACGGTATGTAAAAAAGCCGAAAGTCTTTTTCTGGTCTTCATCCTCCAGTCCACTGTTGTTGTATTGAGCTGTACTGTATTGTACCCATTCTGCAATCTGTTAATAAAGTTTTCAATCAATCAATCAATCAATCAAAGCTGGGGGTGGGTCAAAATATATCAGATATGAATTTCAAAAGGTACCCAGCGTACAATATGGGTTTCACACAGCGAGGCGCTGGGGTCTGAAAGCTCGGAGTTGCTAATAAACAGTTTAAATCATTGTTACAAAACGAGTGGTACTTACAGAGCAAGCCGTGTATTTCCGCCGTTGGTGTCACGGCGCATGCACACCAGGCAGCCAAATAGCCTGGTGCGCATGCGCTTTCAGACCCCAGCGCCTCGCTGTGTGAAACCCATATTGTACGCTGGGTACCTTTTGAAATTCATATCTGATATATTTTGACCCACCCCCAGCTCAGAAGCAGCGCTTGGTGGTCCAAACTAGCCTGGTAGGTACATAGCTGAGAGTGACTGCGGATACCAAAAGCCCCTGGCTTGCAGATCGCAGTCACGTAAGGGGCTAGCCCCTTTCATGACTGTGATGCAACCCTTGGTTGAATACGCAGTCACTTATTGCTCCGTAGTAGCCAGGTTAATTTGCACCACCAAGCACTGCTTAAAAGCTAGCGGCTTGAGCCCTTGGGTCATTTCTGTCAAACTTCTTTAATTTAGCAAACGCCTCGTCAATAGGTACAAGCGCCGCGGGTTCCTTTTGTAGTTGGCTTTGGATTCACAGCAGCTTTAGCTGCTCGCGCGTCGTCGTAGGCTTTGATGTTGCAGGTGACTTGTTAGGTTGGATGTATTATAAGTTATTGACGGATTGTGAATTTTTTTATTCAAATTATATTTATTTGGAAAAATAAATATGGTCACTTTATCAGTCAAAACTGTTGTCTTGGCTTCGTTTTGTTCATAGTAGTAACCAGGGGCGTAGCTGTAGATTCTGGGCCATTTATTTATTGATAAACGCATAATATGGTTTTTACCTAATACATTCGGATCAGCAGTTCAGCACCTGCACTGTTGGTGGGTGAGCCTAGTAAAGGATGTCGCATTGCGTTCATCTTCAATGAATGGACCAATGCAATAGTCTACCAAAGAACCTTGAGTCGCACTAGGCTGGGAACAACCCTGGGTCAAGTGATAGTAAACTGGACTGGACGAACAACATCGAGGCCCTCTACAGGAAGGGACAGAGCAGACTGTTCTTCCTGAGAGGGCTCAGGTCTTTTAATGTCTGCAGCAAACTGCTGCAGATGTTCTACCAGTCTGTGGTTGCTGGTGCCCTCTTCTTCACTGTGGTATGCTGGAGGGGCAACACCAACACAGACAAAATAAACAAACTGGTCAAAAAAGCAAGCTCTGTGGTTGGAGCGGACCTGGACAGTCTGAATCTCATTTTTTATTTATAATTTTTTTCTACCTTTAAACAGATCTTTTTCAAGTTCCAAGTTTTAATACTCTTATCAACATGCGAGTCAACAAATGCTTGCTTTATGCAGCCATTTAACACAAAAGGATGACCCTCATGCATTGCAAATTTGCATCAAATTCAAAACCGTGATGCATAAAATAACTTAAAAGAAAATAATAATTTAAAACAATGAATAAAGTGTGCATGAAATAATAGGGGAAAGAAAACATTAGGAACTTGTTACATTCACACACACAAGGGCTGAGTAATCACCCCCCCCTCTCTCTCACACACACACTCCCAGCTCGCTTTCTCTCTTGCCCCTTCCTCATCTCTCTCACCCCCCCTCTCTCTATATATCTCTCACACACACACACACACACACACACACTTCAGAAACAAACATAGTATCAATAATACACCTGAGTGATGTCTAGTAAAACAAATCCTAAGCCCCCCCCAGCTACACCCCTGGTAGTAACGCTCATGTCATGATAAATCTGGTTAGGTCAAAACTACAGGAATATACATTTAAAAAAAAAAATTATAATACAATAAATATCGGTTATCGGCCTTGAGGAGCATAAAGTTATCTGTATCTGGGTCAAAAAATCAATATCGTGCACCCCTACTTCTGTAGTGTGGTAGTGAAAGGTTAACCTTCTGTAGTGTTGTAGTGAAAGGGTTAACATGTAGTGTGGTAGTGAAAAGTTAACCTTCTGTAGTGTGGTAGTGAAAGGTTAACCTTCTGTAGTGTGGTAGTGAAAGTGTTAACCGTATGTAGTGTGGTAGTGAAAGGTTAACCTAGAGCCATATGAAATCCGTTTGATTATTTTCCAAATTCCATTTTATTTTCCCAAATTTCGTTTTTTCCGTTTTAAAGGGGACCTGCATTGCTATTCCCAGCACTATTTGGGCAACTTTACACAATTCCTGTGAGTCTATTGAAGACATCTGTACGTTTTTATTTTTTAAATGCATTGTTTTATATTTCTAATCAAGTACTCAAAAACCATAATTTTTCAGCCTCAGGCTGTAGAGAGAGAGAGATATATTCTGCTCTCCGCGGGGCGGTGTTTCTGTGCGGGTCCCCTTCTCTCTCCTGTTCGGGGGGGTGGGGGGGACCTGCGCGCGGAGTGTTTGCGGTGGTCTCTCTCGATTCGGGAGCCGCTCCGTGCGGCACAGTGTGTATGTGTGCTCTGTCGCGAGGGTCTATCTGATTCTCTCGCTCGCTCTGTCAAACCGCTACAACCACAGAGCCAATCGGATCACTGTCTGCTTACCCAGCGCCCGCTGACGTCAACATATGCCTCAAATCAGGATGACCTAATTAAATCTAGCAGGAAATGGTCTGAGCTGAATGAGAGCAATCCGCCAATATGGTATTTAGACACAAAAACACATTGATACTAACTCCTATTACTATAATACAATGCTAGAGACTCAAAAAAGACATTTATAATGCATGTCACCTTTAATATTTCAGAATTCTGTATTTAGCTTTTATGCTAATTTTACCATCAGAAATAGTGTCCAATAAGTGGGAATGAATAAATGCAAACAATTGAATAAGATATAACAGTCCATTTAATGTTTTTAAGTGCTGCAACTCAGAAATACAGTTCAATTTTACACAATATTTTTCAAATAATATTGTGACAAAATAAAAATACACATTTCAAGTGTAAACAATAGATACAGCTAGCTACTACTGACATTATCACAATGACAATGTCAGTAGCCTAGCTATATCATCTATTATATTGTGATGAAATATAGTAATGCATAATTTAGGCACCTTTAGTTTATTTCGTTTATAAAGAAGAAGAAGTTGCCTTTTGAGAACCAATGGTTCTCGAGCCGTAACGGCACATGGGGCAGGAGCCTATCTCCTGTTTCCGTAGCGTGAGGCAGCTTGATGTACAAGTACACCCCTTGGACATGACGCTAGTATGTCGCAATGACTTCCCCCCCCGAACCAACCCTTATCGTTTATAAAGGACAGTGTATAATGACAATCGTTTGCATTAAACAAATGGATGGGTGCACAGGATTTAGCTAGAAGCTATCATTTCCATCTATAGTCCTATGTACTGTAACGTTTCATAGCTATTTAAGTTTATTTCGTTTATAAAGGGCAGTGTATAATGACAATCGTTTGCATTAAACAAATAGATGGGTGCACCAGATTTAGCTAGAAGCTATCATTTCCATCTGTCCTATGTCCTAACGTTACATGGCTATTTAATCACAATAGTGTCGCACGTGTTTTTGCGGGTCCAGTCCACGGAACGTTGAACGGAATTAGCAAAACACCTTATCGCCGGAGGCATAAAAGTCATTAGGATACTGTTCTGCTCTGAATTGAGGGCTTATTGCGGAATTTCTTAGCTTCTTGACGATGTTAACATCAAAGCAGCCAGACGCTTGAGCACTGCTGCGTGTTGTGTGTAACCCGCTCTAGTGTCCCCGCCTCCCCGGTCATGTTTGCTTTGCACCAAGCGTTCCACCCAAAAACGGAATTTCAGTCCAGATTAGGCCAAATTCTGCAATATTCCACGTTTTGCAGTTGATTCCATTTTTATTGGTCGATTCCGTGAACGCGGATTTCATATGGCTCTAGTTAACCGTATGTAGTGTGGTAGTGAAAGGTTAACCTTATGTAGTGTGGTAGTGAAAGTGTTAACTGTATGTAGTGTGGTAGTGAAAGGTTAACCGTATGTAGTGTGGTAGTGAAAGGTTAACCTTCTGTGTGGTAGTGAAAGGTTAACCCTCTGTAGTGTGGTAGTGAAAGGTTAACCTGTAGTGTGGTTGTGGAAAAGTTAACCTTCTGTAGTGGTTAACCTTAAAGGATAACTCCAACATTTTGGGAAATTAGCTTATTTAACATCTTCCCTGGAGTTAGACAAGAAGATACATACCTTTTTTGTCTCTGTGCGTGCATTTAGCTTTGGGAACAGACGCTCCGTTAGCATAGCTTAGCTTCATCACTGGAAGTGAGGCAGGACGGTACCCTGACGTTCCCTACAGGTTTGTTGATATTCTCATTCCTTCAAAGGATCTGAACCGATTGAAGTTTATGGATACCATGACTTAAAATCCTCTTACCTTGACGATTAAAAGCCTCCCCAATTTAGAAAACAGTAATCCAATGGCTGGTATTGATAATATACTACTAACTACTGGACGCTCGGAGCTAACCGGAGCTAACGCAGAACAGGATGTGTAAAGCAAATATAATGACTTCCTTTCTGGGGTTTTCAAAATAAAAGTGCAACGTTTATAGCAGCGGAAAACCTTTATTTTGTACATTATCTAACGTTAACACGAACCTAAACTAACGTTACAACTAACCTAAAGTTAGTTTAGGTTCGTGTTAACGTTAGATAATGTACAAAATAAACGTTTTCCGCTGCTATAGACGTCGCTCTTTTATTTTGAAACCCCCCAGAAAGGAAGTCATTGCTCTCGCTATCTGCTTGAGTGTCCGGTTAGCTCCGTTAGCGTGCAGTAGTTAGTAGTATATCAATACCAGCCATTGGATTACTGTTTTCTAAATTGGGGAGGCTTTTAATCGTCAAGGTAAGAGGATTTTAAGTCATGGTATCCATAAACTTCAATCGGTTCAGATCCTTTGAAGGAATGAGAATATCAACAAACCTGTAGGGAACGTCAGGGTACTGTCCTGCCTCACTTCCAGTGATGAAGCTAAGCTATGCTAACGGAGCGTCTGTTCCCAAAGCTAAATGCACGCACAGAGACAAAAAAGGTATGTATCTTCTTGTCTAACTCCAGGGAAGATGTTAAATAAGCTAATTTCCCAAAATGTTGGAGTTATCCTTTAAGTAGAAGGTTAAGAAGGTTAACCTTCTTCTTTCCTACTTACCAAAGTCAATGGGGTCAAGCTCCTTACTTTCACAGTGCACACAAAGTAGATTTCAGTGTGCCCCAGTTAGCTTGTACAGACGGGTGCTTGACCCCGTTGACTTTGCATTAGTTTGTGGTTAACTATCCAGAGCTAGTATGAGGAACAGCATGGGTTGTGGCAAGAAATTATATTATATTATATTTCCCTGCTATGTAAGTGCAACTCTATGCCATTACACTGTCTTCTATGACATGCCCCAGTGATGAGCAATCTCCAAGTATTAGGCCTATATATTATGGACCTAGTATTTATATAATGTATTATATACACTTGTCCTAATATACTAACCTACACTGTAGCACTCAACACTTTGATGAACATTGTTACTCAGCTGATAGAGGTGTGCCCTTCCTAATGACTTGTCGTACAGACCTTGTAAGTCTAAAAGTGGATAATATCATCCCCAATATCATTATGAGTCACAGCTGTCTGGCACTGAGGGGTTTGTCACAAGCAACAAGCTCTCATTGGGCTGGTGCAGATTTCTGATAACGTGATTGGTTCAGAAGCATCACATGCTCTGACATTCCTGACATTGCTGTTCTCAGCAGCGGGTGCAATTGGAAAGCAGGAGTGTTTAGACAGCGGGGCGGGTGACAAACACCAAACCTCGTCACACAGCAGTGGCTGATGGTTCACGTAGCCCGCTTGAATGAACTGCGAGAGATAATTCATAACAGTGTTATTGTTGTTATCGCTAGCTTCTAAAAGACGGGAGGGAAAAACCGCGGCTCACATGAGCTGCTCGTACACACACGCACTCTGCCATTCAGCATGCATCTCTGAACCATGCATCTGAACCATGAGAGCGACAATGTGAGAAACACGGAGCACAGCTCGCTGCTCGCACACACACTATCCCTCCCCCTCTCTCGCTCTGAAAGAAACGGAATGCATTGGTATCACTCCGGAATCACGTTTCACAATCACGGTGATCAAGTAAATAAAACGTCCAACTCGCGCAACCACTCGGCAAAAATATCATATCAGCAGAGCACTGTCAAAACGCTGTTTATATCCATCAATAGCCATCAACTTAATGACGTCACCGCCGTGGCTGCCTGTCCTGACCAATAGCGCATCTTGAAAGACGCGTTAATAAATTTGTTTATCTGGCTTACTGCCGCAGATTCAAGCCACGCAATAACAAAGCGCAACATTAAAATAAGGACAGCTGTTTACAAGTGGATGTTTAATGACGATAAAGCATAACAATGGCTGAAATTAAACCCAACGTGAAATGCCTGTATGGAAAATGCTGACGAAATATAATACCTAAGTTGTTTGTTATTTTCTTTTAGTTTCCCTATTGAATTAATTTTCTTTCTTATGGCATTAGGTTGCCATAAATCCACTCGAACGAAATTCTTTCGCTCATAAAATTTGTGACATTCTAAATGTGTTTTAATGTTGTTTAATGACAATACACCCAACTCGCGTTTTATGATGAAGGTCTTTTTAATATAGACACTGCGTTTGTCACAAGTTAAGTTGCTATAACTTATAACGTTAAGATAAGTGTATTAACATTTTCGTTCGCTCTGCTAAGAAAGGAGAGCTTGTGTCCTTGTGTGTGTTTCAATTAATGCATGAAGCACGCGCAGACAGACCACGCAGCGTAAGCCCTCATCTGTAGTCTTTCCACAGTATTGAGACACAATACTGTCGGACAATCTAACATAATTAACTCATTTACAAGTTGTATTAAAGTTTGCAAATAAGGGAACAGAGCAATGACATTTCAAAGCAGTCAAAACAGCAAGATTTCGATTTCTTCGATTTTCTGAAGTGCAAGACATTTTCCCATTTTCTGATGCTTGTATCTCGCCGCACCAAGTCGGGTTTGGTGACGCCGAGTCACATTTGTCTGATTGAAAACTTTATTAACAGATTGCAGAATGGGTACAATTCAGTACAGGCTCTCTGAGCAAAGGAAGGAACTGAGATATGTATGACCAACAATGCTAGCTATGGTCGGGTAAATATGCTGATGTTATTGAACGTGTAACTATATAACGTTAATGCCACAAAACGAATGCCTTTGTTAATCATAAGTAACTTTGATGCAGTAGCGTGTGTGTGTGGGGGCGGGGTTGTGCAGGTCGCTTGACTGAAACTTTTTTCAAAGTGGACCAGATTGATGCGACACAATCCTCTAACGCGAGGGCAAAACATCACGATATCCACGATACGTTTAAAATCGTTAATGAACTGTACCCGATATTTATATAATATCGTCATATCGCCCAGCCCTAAATCAGCATCATGCGTGACCGTGCCCACAGACTGGTTACACCTCCCTTCAGGCAGGAGGCTGCGCAGCATCCCGGCAAGAACCACCAGGCTGAAGAATAGCTTCTTCCCGGATGCTGTGAGACTACTGAACAGTTCATCGCAGTTCATCATTGCCATGCCTCTGCACACTGCACTGTAGCACTTTATTACATGGCGTTTTCACATTCGCCGAAATGCTTGCTTGTGATTGGTCAATAGCGCTCGTCAGAGGTCCGATATTACTCTATAACGGACCTCTGTGGAACAATAATGACCGCTGTGCGCAGCTGTTCGCAATGAAGGCCACTGACACACTGCATCAGTGCAGCCAATCAGACACACCTGCTGGCTGCACTGACAGCGGAGTGTCTGTGACGATGACAGCGGAGCCAGAACAGAACTGCGTCGGCATTTTATCTCGTCTTGTCGATGTAAAATGAATTAGGTATATTGTTAGTAAGTTAGCCATGTAATAAGCGGGATAATGTATAGCTATACTCGATCATTGTCGCAAAATTATTTACCTTCACTGACGTTTAAAACACCTCTGCGCTGCGCCTCGGTATTTTAAACTCTGTGTTGGTCAATTATTTTGCGACAATGACCTCGTACATACATTATCCCTTACTTATGGCACTTATCTCTTAATTTTTCAATCAGTGAATCATATTAGTCTTATTTAATTAAATCAGTTTTTACTGAATTAGACTAGGTTTTAATTGAAATGGATTAGTTTTCTATTGAAGAAAACTGCAGAGAATCGCAAGGTACTGAAAAAGGCCAAACGGCTTTTGTTCGATACCTACGACAAGATAAGGGGGGAGGAGTTGATGGAGAAGGTGCAGAGAGTGGAGGCAGCGCATGGTGAACAGCAGTACGGGGAGGCATGGAGGGTCATCAATGAGATGAGTGGGAGGAAAAGGTCGAAGCAGGGACAGGTAGAAGGCAACAGCCCAGAGGAGAGGGTGACCACCTGGTTCACTCACTTCCGAAATCTACTGGGAACACACTTGACAGTGGATGAAGATGAGGAGACGATACCTGCCGTCCTCACGAATCTCACTATTGACGATGGTCCCTTCACAGCCAGGGAGTTTACCAAGTGAAATCCACACTGAAGCAGGGAAAGTTCTGGGCTGGACGGCATTCCCCCAGAGGTCTATAAGAACTGTGACCTTGACAACATCATCCTGGAGTTCTGCAACCATGCCCTGATGAAAAACAACCAGCCTGATATGTGGTCTCTCAATAACATCATCCCAGTGCCTAAGTCCGGAGATCTCTCGAAGCCAGACAACTACCGTGGCATAAGTCTGACATGTGTCATTGCAAAGATGTACAATCGCATGATACTAAACCGGATAAGGAATGCCATCGACTCCCACCTCAGGGAGAACCAAAATGGTTTCCGAGAGAAGAGGACCACTGTGGCCCAGATCTTGGCCTTGAGAAGAATCATCGAGGAGGTGAAGAAGAACAACCTGACAGCGGTACTGTGCTTTATCGACTTCAAAAAGGCTTTTGACTCGATACACAGAGCCGTGATGATGAGGATACTCGAGGCCTACGGAGTCCCTCCCAATCTACTCCGGGCCATAGGGACCATGCACACGGGTACAAGGGCCAAGGTGGTAACCCCAGACGGCAAGAGTGAAGAATTTGACATCCTGGCTGGAGTGATGCAAGGGGACACCCTTGCCCCCTTTTTCGTCATAGTCCTCGACTATGCGCTCAGGAAGGCCATCAATGGACGGGAGCAGGAACTTGGTCTCACAATGACCCCAAGGAGATCGAGACGACACCCCGCCATAGTCCTAACAGACCTTGACTACGCGGACGACATCAGCCTGCTCTCTGACCACGTGGAGCAGGCACAGGAACTCCTGTGCAGAGTGGAGACAGAGTGCGCCAAGGTTGGCCTTAGGCTAAATGCCAAGAAAACCGAGGTCATAATGTATAACATCCTCCCGGATCATCCACCTCTAAGGACAACAGGAGGCTCTGCTCTAAAGGAAGTCGGTGATTTCAAATACCTGGGCTCGTGGGTCAACTCGTCCGAGCAAGACCTTAAAGTGACTCAGTCTGGAGGAGGGATATACCAGACCTGGAAATAAATTTTGATTGGCAAGATGCCTGGGCAAACGTTCGACTTGCGTCACGTAACCCGGACCATCAACAAATAAATCTTAACTATATTCATAGGACATACCTGACCTATAAGATTGAACAGAATGGGACTTAAACAAGACTCCAGATGCACCTTGTGTACAAATGGGGATGAGGGTACATTTATGCACATGTACTGGGATTGCCCACCAGTTAAGATATTCTGGAAAGAAGTGTCCCAGCAATTATCAATTTTTTTATTCTGGATATACCTGTACAACCCTCTGTATTGCTGTTGAATGATGTTTTTGAGTTTGCAGTCCCTATACAGCTAAAGAGATTAGTTTTATCAGGTATCACAGCGGCTAAAAAGCTGATAGCATCACAATGGTTTCAACCGGTTTGGATTCTTACATATCTCGATGTGATTTATCTAGAAATATCTACAGCAAGGATTTTAGATGTCAGTGAATCCAAAATTGCAATGTGGTTAGAAGTGGTGGAGAGAATAAAAGCTAGCATATGAATTGTAGTGCCTGGAAAGGAGCGAATGATAATGGATGGATTATCCAAGTGGGGGTCCGGGGGGGGGGAGCGAGCAAGAGCATATGTATGTAGGGTAGGGGTGGACGGTATAAACGGTATACGGTATAAACGGTATGAATTTGCTCTACGGTATGGATTTTGACTATACCGTGTAACCGGTAGAGCAGCTCTAAAATAGCAATGACGTCATGTAACCACAGCGCGACTATTTCAATCGCATTTGCCCCTAAAAATAGATAGAATTAGTCATAGATAATAGATATGTGCAAACTGGAAAAAGTTATTTAGGAGGCTTCGCGCAGTGGGCGTGTCAACATGCAATTGTCATTTCATAATAAACACATATCACCGCGGCGCACAGCAAGTTTCAATTTCAGTTCCTGGCATTTTTAACCAGTGGAGAAAGGTACGAGATTTCCCTATCGTTTTTCTTATATGAATTATTCTACGTTAATAAAACATACCTGGTGATCAACTACAGTTTGCTGTAAACATTATGATGTGTGTAGTGTTATGATAACGACGGCTGCAGCGGGAGGACGGCTGCAGCAGTGGATTTGCGAATAGCATGCAGCTGCAGAGCCGCAGAGCCAGGGGCGCTTTCAGGTCTGGTCACAGGCCTGCTCAACAATGCCCCCCCCCCCCCCCCCCCCCACCCAATGGCTGAATTGCCAATGGCTGAATTGGAGTATTGCACAGTGCAATACTCCAATTCAGCCATTGGCAATTCAGCCGTTGGGTGGGGGGGCACTGTTGAGCGGGCCTGTGACCAGACCTGAAAGCGCCCCTGGCTCTGCGGCTCTGCAGCTACATATGCTTCTAGCAAAATCCAGCATCCAGCCCCGCTGTTTGCAATGGGAGCAGCACGGAGTCTCGACTCTGGACTTATTTTATTTGGAATATAATGACTTTATACGCAAAAGTAGCCTAGTTTTAAGTTAAAATATTATAAATCTACATGCCTTGAGGATGTCATTCTTTATATAGCCTGCCTATCAGGCAAAAAAAATTATTCTAACGGAAACACTGATACCGTGATATATACCGTTACCGTCTATGCTTCAAATTATACCGTGATATAAATTTTAGACCATACCGTCCACCCTATTAGATAGCAAGTATTAGGTATATTTCTCGTATAATACATTTATCCAAATGGTGATTTAAATTGGAGGTGTACTGTTAATTAATGCTTGTATATATAATTTTATGTTATGTTTATGTGTATGTTTAAAAAAAAATATATATATATAAAAAGAAAAGAAAAAAAAGTGAGGAAGGCGCTTGCATGGAGGGCTCTGAACGGCATGACCAGTGTGTGGAAATCCAACCTCTCCCGTCAAATCAAGCTCAACTTCTTTCATGCAACAGTTGAGTCTGTCCTTTTGTATGGCAGTGAATGCTGGACCTTGAAGCCCACCCTGCAGAAGTCCTTGGATGGGTGCTACACCAGAATGATGCGTGTGGTGCTCAACATCAACAGGGATGAGCATGTCACTAATGCAAACTTGTATGGGGGGGTGCTAAGGGTGAGCGAGAAAGTGGCAGTCAGGAGAATGAGGCTGGCAGGTCACTGCCAGAGACATCATGAGATGCCAACCAGCAAACTTGTGCTGTGGGAACCAACACACGGGCATCGATCACGAGGACGTCCCACATTAACCTACGTGGACGTACTCAGGAGAGATGCGGGAACAGAATTCACCGGCGAGCTAGCCAGATGCATGGAGGATCGGGATGACTGGAAGCACCGATGGAGGGCCCGTCCAAGGACGACCTAGAGATAGAATCAATTCACTGTTTTTATTGAATGATTTGTTTTTACTGGATTGTTATTGAATCAGTTTGTATGTCTGTCATGAGGATCAGTATTTATTTATTCTAGTTTATGTAGTATCAAATGGCTATAACCGAGACCTGAGTGCTGTATCTCGTGCTTCCATGTCAATGGAAAAATTACAATAAACATAACTTTGACTTTGAGATTTTGACTGTACGAATCTGTAAGGGCATTAATGGGAGCAATTGAAATAATGTTTTAGTTTGGTAAGTAACTAAATAGTTACTTTTCACAGTAACGCATTACTTTTGGGTGTAAGTAACTAGTAAAGTAACTGAGTTACTATTTTTCAGTAACTAGCACAACACTGCTGATCAAAAGGGAAACGCTCCCGATTGGCGACTGTAGAGGTCTGCCTCCAAGTCTAATGTAGGTTTGGGCCAATAATTCAATGTTATCATATAGCATCGGGACCGGATTTTGATGTTGTGATATCTTTGCATACAATTTTAAATGAATGATGACAACCACATATTTACTTAAATTTCACTCAAGACAAATCTTCAATATTTGAGGGGTGGTTACTTGTTTAGTCACATATCACTTACTTTTGGATTATGACGACAGTTGCATAGAAAAATTCCGGATTGAGTCGCAGCTTTTTCTCAGACGTTCACAGAAAGGTAAAGGTAAAGAAACAATATACAGTACATTGTATTTTATGGCAATAACGTTGAGGTTATTGTATATTCGTCTTTACCTTTACCTTTTTTTTTTTTTTTTTTTTTTTTTTTGCTTACTTTTTTTACTGTATGAAGCACACTCTCAGGGGCTCATACAGAACCAAGCATTTCACCGTAAAGTAAGTGTATTTTATTGTGATATTTAATAAACAAACTTGTACTTGAAACTTGAGGTTTGTTAGACCTGTGAGACACAAACATGACATTCCTTTCTGATTTTGGTCAATGTTATCATGGTGTTATTCATCGTCAAAGATTGAAAAAAAACCTGAATAATAATAATTTATATTCTCCTGTGGTTCATTACAATTTACTTAAGCATAGTAACAGACACAATATTTCAGACACTGGGAATACATTCCCTGAGGTCCATAGATGTCCAACCAAGAACATGCAAATTAACCTTGTAGAAGTGGAGCAATCTTCCATTTACTTATATACTTTTAGACAAAGTTTCTGAAAATATGGCTAGGGGTTAACAGGTTAATATGGACTGTATTGATCTATTTGTGCAACGCTAAATAAATCTCAGCCTGGTATACTGGGTTAAGCATTAGCTAAATGGGTCAGTGGTCTTGTTTTGTTAGTTCTGATAGCTTCCTGTTAAGTTGCCCAGCTTCCTGTTAAGTTGCCCAGTTTTTCAGCAACTCGATATTTTTAACGCATTCATTTCCACAATGGAATTTGATAATTTCCTTTACAGCTTGGCTGAGCTTTTTAAATCAGTCAACATATGAGGCTACAGCATTAACATCCACTTTTATTAGGCTTGGGCGGTATAATTCTTTTCATACCGTCATACCTTGCACGGTATGACTTTCATTTTCATCAGCGGGGGGGGGGGGAGCAGAGCTAAGTTAACAATATACTCGTTATCACCATACATAACGCTTATATTGAAATATGTTGACATTAGGGCCGTTCTTTCAACCTAAAAGTGCACTTTCTTCAACCTCGAACCTAAATTCTTTAGCAACCCGTGTTGCCAAAAAATAAATAAAAACCGTGCGCACGTTCGAGACACAGATATGAAACAAGTCATACGGAACAAATAACGTATAACGGAGGCTGAAATTAGAGCAATGTGAGTCACAAACTCACGACAGTAGTACACATACAGACGCATAAAATTGATTCTGCATTGATTAAGTGATAATCAAAACCCAAGCCGTTAAACCCATGTAGTGAATCACCGAAGCCAATACGCACACACACACAGTCGAACTGGAGCGGTTTACCAAACATACACTACCAGCATTCATATCTTATATCCCATCATATCTTATATCCCCGCAACATAACATAACTTACTTACCCAAAACAACGTGTCCCAGAGTCCACTCATGCACGAATCCATTTCAAAACAGGAACACGCACGTGGCTCTGCTGAGCTCTGACTGAGAGAGGGAAAGACGGACTGCCCTCTGCTGGCGCGTGCTGTGCACTACAACCATTGGCGCACAGTCTGTGACGTCACGGTATTGATAATCATACCGACGGGATTTCGAAATACCCTGGTATACCGTCATACCGCCCAAGCCTAATTTTTATATGTTTTTGTTTGGGTTGTCTATGGGTTTTATACATCAATGACTAACCACTATATTTAGTATGTTAAGTAGTGCTGTCAATCGATTAAAATATTTAATCGCGATTAATCGCATGATTGTCCCTAGTTAACTCGCGATTAATCGCAAATTAATCGCATTTATTTTTTATTTTTATCTACCTTAAACAGATCTTTTTCAAGTTCCAAGTTTTAATACTCTTATCAACATGAGAGTCAACAAATGCTTGCTTTAGGGCTTGTGTCCATAGCCAACGTTTTATGAGTTGTCAGCTCCTTTCTGTCATTCATTTCTATGCTGGAGAAGCGTCAGGCGCGCTCCTCTTCCCAGAGCCGCGCCTCGCATTTTATGAGCTCTCGACGGCAGCGTCACCTTCTCCCCTTTCCGCCTGATGTGTGTGGCATATATGGAGGCCACAAAAGGAAGATCACAGCCAATGATTTTTGACGCTGTCCTCCATCATGGGCGGTGGAGTTTCCGTACCATACCGTCACTGAGAAGGTGAGGGCACTCTCCACAGTGGCTCTAGAAGTTGAGCATCGCCTCCCTGGACACACCAAACCTTTTATGTTGGCGCAGGGAGAGGGGCGACTAGGTGGCGCAGTGGGCAAGGCGCTCGCCACCAACGCAGGAGATGCTGGGTTCGAGCCCAGCTCTCGGCGTTGCTACCAGCTTGGCTGGTCGTTCATACTAATACAATTGGCAGTATTAGGGGGTAGGAAGCTGGTGGGTGGGGATCGGACGTTGTGGACAGCGACTCCTACGGGTCGGTTGGTGCGCCTGCGCAGTAGAATCAGGAAGCGACGGGGCGGCGTGTCCCTCCCACGCAGACCCTCGCCGCTGAGAGATTGCGCTGTGCAGGTGAAAAGATGCAACGGCTGCCTCCTTGAGTACCGGAGGGGACACGTGATGCAAGGCTTGGTCCACATTGCAGCCAGCTTGTGGGAGGAACAACGTTCGAGACAGGGGAGGGTAGAATTGGACAATACGAAATTGGGGAAGGGAGAAAAATAGAAAATGGGGAGAAAAAGTTGATAAAAAAAATTTAAAGTTGGCGCAGGGAGTAGAGCCTCTGGTGGGCCTTGCTGATTATGTGGCTGATGTTAACTTCCCATTTTAAATTATCACATATGGTGGTGCCAAGGAATTTAAAACTGTCTACCCTCTCCACCTGCTGGCCATTTATGAACAGAGGAGGGTAAATACATTAGTAGCTAGGGATGCCCCGATCACGTTTTTTGTCACCGATCATCTATGAACCATATCGGCCGATACACTGCCGATACCGATCGTTTTTGGTTTTATTATAGCAGCTGGCAGTATTATACTGTACGTCTACTTTAAGTCCAAAGCACACGGCGGGCGAGCAATGTCGCATGGCGATGCGATGATCGGCTGTCGCTCAACGACAATCACTAACACACCACACCAGACACGACCGTTCAGGTAATATAATAAGATATACTGTAATGTTCTGGGGTTTTGTGTGTTACTCCGGTGTTGTTTCCCCCCGGGACATATGGGAGGACGGACCGGATGTTGGGTTGACATCGTGAAGCGAGCGTATTAACCGGTAGCTGTGTTGTGCATTACAAGGGAAGTATTAACCTGTAAAACCCATATTGAACTGGAATTAAACCATATGACCTCTCCTCATTCTTCCTGACATTACTGCATGACGGATCACTACAATACGTTCACTACCACCGATTGGACAAGTAATGTTATGCACCTGAGCGTTTTTCGTACCGGAGCAATAGGGAAGACGCAAACTGTTCTCAACCATAATTTTTTTTGGACAATAAACCTTACAAACTACATCAGCTGCAGCCTGGACATTCAACTCTGTCAACATCCACAACTTATTTTGTTACCTGAGTAGAAAAACATCTAAGTACCGTACTTTTCGCACTATAAGCCGCACCTGACTATAAACCGCAGCAGCTAAATTGAATGATGTGTACATATATAAGCCGCACTGGACTATAAGCCGCATGTGTTTTAATGTTTAATTACCATATGTAAGGAGTGGAGCCTGCGGCTTAATTTGACTCAACACAGGAAACCTCACCCGGCCCGGATACGGAAAGGATTGACAGATTGATGGCTCTTTCTCGATTCTGTGAATGGTGGTGCATGGCCGTTCTTATATTGAGCTTTAAGTTCCCACCTCTACAGAGAATGACTCCCACCCCTACAGAGAATGACTCCCACCTCTACAGAGAATGACTCCCATTGGGACACAATACTGTCGGACAAATAACAAGAATTACCTCATTTACAAGTTGTATTAAGTAAATAAGGGAACAGATAAATAACATTTCAATGCAGTAAAAAAAGCAATATTTCGATTTTCGGGTTTTGTCCACATATAAGCCGCACCGTTATATAAGCCGCAGGGTCGAAAAATGGGGGGAAAAGCCGCGGCTTATAGTCCGAAAAGTACGGTAGGTGCATCGTGGCGCATTGTCAATGTATTAGGGAATGACAAGCGGCCACTACACCTTCTCCAACTAACGTTATTTATTTAAATTGTTCCTGTTAATTCATGCTCACACACACGCTCTTTCTCTCACGCTCGCGCACACATGCTCTCTCTCACACACTCATGCTCTCATTCCAATTCCGCTGATAATTGGATCATGTTTTTCGCACACGTCATCGATCGGTTTTCACAATCGGCGACTAGAAAGCATTATCGGAATTCCCCAATCTCATATTTATACTGAATATCGGCCGATACCGATCGCTGGTCGATCGATTGGGGCATCCCTAGTATTAGCCAAATTATGGGCACTGGCCAGTTACATGTTAGAGCTAATCTAGAGCAGGGCTTGAGCCCAGTTTATTTGAAAGATTGTGTTACCCCCACTAGGCTAATTACAGGCTGCTGGTCCAGCACTGTTGGAATAATTTTTTATTTTATTTTATTTTTATTTTTTTTTATAAATCTTGTTACAGTTGTTTGCACTTTACCTCACAGTTGTATAGGTACAATGTTGTATACATTTTGTGAAAAAGCTTAAATGTGCCCTATGTAGTGAGCGTTTGTCAGGATTATCTCAGGGAGAGTGTGACCCAAGCTGCTGTTTGAGACAAAATATAATGTTTACATTTAGAAAGCCTTGTTGAATGCATCCAGTGAAATTAACACATTGGGTGCCACGCCCCTTTGCCCAGATAACCCCTTGAGTGCCAGCGCTTTAGTCAATGGGAGGTCGGGGATATTTGCAAACGCTTAAACTATATCTTAAATTATGGCTATGGGTCTAAAACACCCCTCGCTTATCAATGACTTGCGTGCAGTCAAGATGTACGAAACGGATTGTTTTTTCATTGGTACATTTCCGTTTTATACCGTTTTGAATACAAGTATAGTTTCGGAGCGTTCTAGTAATTTCAGAGAAATTCCGTGATAATAGCCCTTTAGTGGAATACACAAAACACGTTGTCATTTTTCGGCTGATGAATCGTTTTCAAATAAACGCTAGATTATCGATAGTATGTGTACTTATGCACGCTAGAGAAGCGGGCTGAAAAATCTATTATCCATGACCTGGTCAGCGCTAACGTCATACACGCACAAACGCACACACAGACAGGTTGTTATTAGGGATGCACATAATTATCGGGCCGATATCAGCAATTATGACATCCCAATAAACCCGATAAAAGTATTGATGGCTCCGATAATTTTTTTAAAATTTTAGTTTTACACTTTAAAAAATATATTTTACACTTTTTTCTTCATGTCAATGTTCACACGCACAATATATGCTTACTTAGGATTTGACTTGATTCAACAACAAAGCAGTCGGGGCAATGGCAAGCCGAAAACGGATTTTTTTTTCACAACTGATGTAGGTAGATTACATTTTTAGAGACTAAAGTACAGAAAAAAGGTACCGTTGGGTACCGGTATCGATTCACAGGTACCGGTACCGTATTGGTTCAAATGTGAACGGTACCCATCCCTACTGACAAAGCACAATACCTGTTGGTTTTTAGTTCACTCATTGTTCAGGGAAACACATTGTTAATGACATTGATGGATTGTGAATTTTGTGATTGACTCAAATTATATTTATTTGGAAAAATAAATATAGTCACTTTATTTGAAGAGTCAACTGTTCTCTTGGCTTTGTTTTGTTTATAGTAGTAACGCTCATGTTATGATAAATCTGGTTAGGTCAAAACTACAGGAATATACATAATAAAAAAGAAAATACAATAAATATATATCTGTATCGACCTTGTGACGTACCTGGGAACGTGGGTTGGTCATTACCATTATTACTGTATTTATGACACCTTCTGAACATCAGGTTAGTATATTTAATGTGTTATGTTTTGTATGTGATGTGTGTGTGTGTGTGTGTGAACATGAGAGCTAATGCTGTCTCTTTTCTCTCCCTGTCAGGTGCTGCCCATTCCTACTGAAGAGTGCTGATTGCCTAATGAATGACAGCTGATGGCAATCACCTCGAGAGGGATGGGTAGCCAAATACCTGACAGCACACACACGTCTGCGCGCCTCATTCTGTCAATTGCAGTGACCAGAGAAGAGTGAGGTTGCCATTGCTTGCCACGGTGGTGGAATTGATACTGTGCTTAGCTACTGTTTCGGGTGGACTAAAGTACTGGTATCTGTATATATATATTGTTGGCCTTTGTGCCACTTCTTTACCTGAGTGACTATCCTTTTGTTGGCCTTGCGCCTATTTTCCACTGAGTGTGGAGTGATACTGTTGGTACATTTTTGCTGGGTGGTTCCCAGTACCAACCTCTGGCTGGTTGGTTAGTTTAACTATTATTCTCACCTTGTTTGTTCTCCCCTTACCCTTCTCCCCGTTTGTTAATTGTTTGTGGGTTGTTTTTTCCCTTTGTTGCCTATTTTCACATCAGTGGAGGTTTCAAACCCTACCCGGCATAATACATATAATTTACTATTTTTGGAACAACGTCTTGTGTTTATTATTACCTACCTGCCCGGGACTATTTTGAAAGCATTTACTGAGAGAGGCTGTTTCTGTTCATGTACAGCCTGCTCCAGATACTATTCAGGGCGGTCGTTAGACCTTCGTACATGACATGGGGGCTCGTTAGTTTGCACAATTGTATAGTTCCTTGTTATTATGTGACATGTGGACTTGTCGATTCGAGCGTGTCAGGTAGGTTGCGTTATTTTTTCATTTGGTAAGTTATATTATTATATATCCATTTTTCCGTGCTGCACACTTGACTGTTGTAAACCATTGTTGTAAGTTATGCTCTTAACCATTCTATTTTTTTCCACATAGGTAAAGGGTGGATCACCTGCTTGGCTAGGGGGAGGGGGGCACGCGTCGTCTATTCCGGTGGAGTGCGCAATGAAATCGGTAAGCGACTGAAGATATGTGTAGTCCTCATTCCGCTAGGGAAGTAGTTTAGACGGGGTAGTTAGTGTTACCCAGTGTGATCCTAATTAGGTGGTTAGAACCGACATTTATTGTTTTCATGAATGTTAGATGTGGATATTAAATCGAATTGGTCAGGTTGTCATACTGCATAATGTGGCTGTTGAGTGTTGCACAGGGACATTATTGAGTACTATAGGTGAGTGGCTATTTTGTGGGGCTTATTTAAGTCTGATTCGTTGTAGTATTGTGGGTAGTATTGTGTGTTGCTACGGCAGTATACTTTCTTTCATAAACTGTATACTGTATACAGAGTACAGAGTGCAGAGTAGAGTTATGGAGGTTTGTGATCAGGATGTTGGTGTGTCGGATCCTGAGAGTTTTGACTGCATTAGGTTCAGACCATGGTTCTATTACTTCTGCTGGTGAGTTGAGCACACTGAGCGCTGAGCTGCGTTTACCCTGTCTAGAGGAGAGAGACAGGCAGGACAGAGAGAGAAACAGAGAGAGAGACAGAGGAGAGAGAATGGGAGGAGAGGAAGGCAGAATGGGAAGAGAGGAAGGAGGTGAGAGAATGGGAAGAGAGGAAGGAGGTAAGAGACATGCTGGAGAGAAAGGAGGTGGCTGATAGGGAATTTCAATTGGCGATGAGGAAACTGGAGTTGGAGTATGGTGACGCTAAACGTAGCACCATTTCCTCTCCAGTACTTTCCGGGCCCCAGGCACCCTTTGATATTAGCCAGCACATGTCCTTGGTTCCCCCCTTTCAGGATAGCACCATTTCCTCTCCAGTACTTTCCGACCCCCAGGCACCCTTGATATTAGCCAGCATATGTCCTTGGTTCCCCCCTTTCAGGATAGCACCATTTCCTCTCCAGTATTTTCCGACCCCCAGGCACCCTTTGATATTGGGCAGCATATTCCTTTAATTCCCGTCTTTCTGGAGTCTGAGGTGGATTCATTTTTCTCTGCTTTTGAGCAGATGGCGTGGGCTTTGCGTTGGCCAAAGGACAAGTGGGCGATTTTATTAGCATACACTAGACTCCCTGGTAGGGCTCACGAGGCGTGCATGTCATTATCGAAGGAAGACATCGTGGTATATGAGAAAGTGAAAAGCGCTGTCTTGCGCGTGTACGAAGAGGTACCAGAAGCATACAGGCAGAATTTTCGCAAACGCCGTAAGTCTCCTTCCCAAACCCATGTTGAGTTCTCCCGGGAGGAGAGACTTAATTTTGATCGGTGGTGTTCTGCGTATGAGGTAAAAGACTTTGCATCATTGAGTGAATTGGTACTTGTGGAGCAGTTCATGTCCACCCTGCCAGGCGAAGCTGTGCTCTATTTACATGGGCCAACCCTCAAACCTCCGTCAACCCTCCGACAGGCTGCGATTTCGGCAGATGAGTTTGAATGGTCACAAAAACGTGTTTCTGTACGTCCTAATGTATGTGGTGGAGGTGGCTCATTCGTGGGTGAGTCAGCATTTCAGCCACGCTCACCGCCGTCTAAGAGAGCGGTGGTGTGCAATTATTGTAAGAAAACTGGCCATATGGTAAAAGGATGTCATACGCTGAGGAAGCGACAGGAGAGAAGGGGGTCAGCTCAGAAACCAAGAGGTGTGGGGTTGATTGGTACAGTGTCATGTTCTGACCAGAATAGCTCTCTGAAAAAAGAAGGTGATGGCTGTTTTAAACCCTTTCTGTTTGATGGGTGTGTGTCACTGTCGGGTGACGTCTGTGACCAACGGAAGGTGAGAATACTCCGTGATACAGGTTGTTCTCAGTCATTCATCCTGGCTGATGTCTTACCGCTAAATGAAGACTCTTACTGTCAGTCTAGTGCGATGGTAAGAGGTATAGAAATGGGGTGTATGCGCGTGCCGTTGCATAAGGTGCATGTACAGTCAGATCTTATCACCGGTTGTTTTCCGGTCGCCGTTCGCCCATGTTTCCCTGTGGAGGGCGTTGAGTTTATCATGGGGAACGATATTGCTGGGGAGAGTGTGATCCCTGTGTTGGAGGTTGAAAACGCTCCGTTAACTGACTTGTGTTGTGATGAATTGATTAATAATCACCCCAATGTTTTTTCTGCTTGTGTTGTCACCAAGGCACGGGACAGGAAGCGAACTCAAGCTTTGGCGTTGAGTGACTCTGTCAGTAGCGAGGCTATCGCTGAGGACAGGGGGCCATCTATTGGAAGGATGGAAGAGGTTGCTGTAAGTAGCGTTCAGGGGAAGCTGGTAATTCCCAAGTCTGCTGGCGTTTCACTACCACAGACTCGTCAAGCATTGATCACTGCTCAGCACAGTGATTCCTGCCTATCAAGTTGTTTTGCGGCAGTGGCCAGTGCTACTGCTAGTAGGAAACAGACTTTTGTGATAGAGGGGGTGTTGCACACCTAGACCGGGTGTTTATCGACTAAAGGATTTGAAAGGAGACTTTGGAGAGAAATGGGTAATTTGATACTGTGTGTCAGCGGCAGCTTGTGTTTTCACCCCACCCCTTTGTCAAGACCCGTTCAGCTTTCTTTCTTTCTTGATCTATTCAAAAAAATAACGCAAACTTGCAATAATTAGTTAGGACATGTTTTGACCTAACCCTCAGAATCTGAGGCGGTTCATTATAGAGCTTTGTATATAATGCAATGCTTGTCAATAGAGCCTAGTAAAATAGAGAGTACTACATGTGAATTTTTTTTCTGCTGTAATGATCAAAGATGCTAAAATGGATCGATGGAGCAGGGAGATGTAGCGTCAGTGTTCTTTCAGAATAGCTGCTGTAGATCTTATAGGCAAGGTTTTGTTTTATTGGTTCCTTCTGGAGTTGATTGCTAAATTAAAGGTGCACTATGCAGTTTCGGAGGAAAGTGGTGTTTGCAGAGCCTGCAAGAGACTAATACTTATTCTATCTTATTTTATCATAAATTGAAACAAAATCATTTTTTAGGCACTGTGAACCGAAAATAAGCCTAGAGTATGTTTGTTGACAAAATTAACTTTTCAGGAAGCTTTCTAGAGGACTATATTTATTCAATTGTGACAATGTACCATTGGACATTATTCACTTCTCACAAAAACTGTAGTGCACCTTTTAAACAATGTTTGCCCAACAACCCTGGTAACTCGAGTAGTTAGTATTTTTGAAAGATTTTGGCAGAAGAAAATTATATTTTTGTATTTTCTGTGATATTTTCTTCACTTCAACTTTTTCTCTTTATACAAAGGTATCAATATGTGAAGCTGTTTTTGTTGACTTGCTGCTGCTGTAGACTCCAGTTAACAATCAGAATTACTTCTACTAAAACCATTGAGGTGTGGAGAAGACTGGAATACAAAGCGTCAAATTGTGTTGCCGATGATATGTGGACATTACATGTAAATGGTGGCACGTGACCACGTGTAGTCTGCTAATTTAGGTATTGCTAAAACTTAGTTAATAGTGGGGACGCCAAATCAGGGGGTGCATCCGGCTCCCCTGCGCTCCATTCCGGACATGGGGGATCCTTTTGAACATGTGTCTGTCATCTGCCTAAAACAAGGGCGGAAAATCATTACATGTTGACAATTATATGTGGTTCCACCCGTTTCCCGGAGGCGATACCTCTGAGGAAAGTTATTGTTCCAGCCGTTACCAAGGTTCTAATTTGAGTGGCATCATTTTGGATCCTGCCCATGTTATTTTTGTGACGCCATTTTTTGAAAGGGGATTGGCGCTGTGATGGTGCCAGGGCAATGTGCTGATTTTTGTTTCCCTGTGTGCTGTCCTGTTAAGCGCGATGAGATGATTTTTTGTGTTTTATTTGTTTTCCCAGGAAGTTTCCAGTTTGTTGTCTCCTGTTGACAGGACGGTATCGGCGGAGCGGCCTGTCAAAGTAGAGGTTGTTTCTGTTTTCCCTGGGGTGTGGTACTAATCGGATGTTGGGTAATAAGTAATAATGTTTTGCTAACCCTACAGGTTCGCTCTTATGGGGGGAGGTGTGACGTACGTGGGTTGGTCATTACCATTATTACTGTATTTATGACACCTTCTGAACATCAGGTTAGTATATTTAATGTGTTATGTTTTGTATGTGATGTGTGTGTGTGTGTGAACATGAGAGCTAATGCTGTCTCTTTTCTCTCCCTGTCAGGTGCTGCCCATTCCTACTGAAGAGTGCTGATTGCCTAATGAATGACAGCTGATGGCAATCACCTCGAGAGGGATGGGTAGCCAAATACCTGACAGCACACACACGTCTGCGCGCCTCATTCTGTCAATTGCAGTGACCAGAGAAGAGTGAGGTTGCCATTGCTTGCCACGGTGGTGGAATTGATACTGTGCTTAGCTACTGTTTCGGTTGGACTAAAGTACTGGTATCTGTATATATATATTGTTGGCCTTTGTGCCACTTCTTTACCTGAGTGAGTATCCTTTTGTTGGCCTTGCGCCTATTTTCCACTGAGTGTGGAGTGATACTGTTGGTACATTTTTGCTGGGTGGTTCCCAGTACCAACCTCTGGCTGGTTGGTTAGTTTAACTATTATTCTCACCTTGTTTGTTCTCCCCTTACCCTTCTCCCCGTTTGTTAATTGTTTGTGGGTTGTTTTTTCCCTTTGTTGCCTATTTTCACATCAGTGGAGGTTTCAAACCCTACCCGGCATAATACATATAATTTACTATTTTTGGAACAACGTCTTGTGTTTATTATTACCTACCTGCCCGGGACTATTTTGAAAGCATTTACTGAGAGAGGCTGTTTCTGTTCATGTACAGCCTGCTCCAGATACTATTCAGGGCGGTCGTTAGACCTTCGTACATGACAACCTTGAGGAGCAGAAAGTTATCTATCGGGGTCAAAAAAAATCAATATCGTGCACCCCTAGTTGTGATTGCTATGAAGAAAACATCTGAATAACCCAATACTGGTAAAATAGAGTCCTTACCTCACGTCAGATGTTCTGCAAAAAGATTAATCCAATTCCTGATCGCCATTCCAAATATTGATCGCGTTTATTGATCCAACGTTATAGTCCGAAACACATAATCGAAAGCTGCTCCGAGCCTCCCCAATGAATGTGGTAACAGACACTGCTTGCCAGAGATGGGGAAACCTGGACCGGAGTTTTTTTCTGATGCACATGGCCACTCAATCCAATCCAATGATGTGCATTACCATCCGGGAGACGATAGGCGGCGGTATTTGCCCTTTTCAAGCTCTGAGCCATTCCCAATGATAACGTCAGGCTGGATGGATGAAAAATGAATGGATATCGCTAATAAAAGAAATAACGATTAAATAACGAGAAATCTCATCATTGGCACTCAACGCATGGCGAGTTAGGACGAGAAATCTTGTCGTTGGCACTCAATGCACTCAATGCATACTTTTATTGTAAAAGTTATGCATAATGTTGTGTTAATTCCACGACAAAATATATGTGATGTTAGTTACCTGAAATTATTTAGTTTTTTTGGGGGGGGGGGGGGGTACTGTAAGTACTATCCACACATAATATTCAAGTGAATGTGCAAAATAGTGGACTATTTACTTATTTGCTGTCTCCTTATGTACCAGATCTACCCTCCAATTTCCTAACAATCATGAAAGAAGAGGCTCAGCACTCAATTATATCCTGTATTACATTTTGTCTAAAGATCTAATAAAATCCAGTCTGACAAATATGTAATTACACAGGAAACTAGAAAGGCATTCAACCTGCGAGAGTGAGCAATGCTATTATTAGGATAATACTATATTTCATCCCTGCCATGGAGCAAGGCACCTCACTAGAATTGATCTCAAATGCCTCAAATCAACTGCTGTCTGACAGATGTGCGCACTGCTCACTCACCACTCACTGAACCACTGGAACGTTGTGAATGGTCTCTTAAATCAGCACAAGGGTTTGGTTTGGATTCTCTCCTTCTCCAGAGATTGTGTTTCCTGGCCCTACGTTTGACCAGCCATGTCGTTTGGCCAAACAAGTCTGAGCTTTTCTAGAGCTTCAATATCTCTGACTTCACGTATTTTACATCCTTTTGGCATTGGTGGCATTCACAGTCTCAGTTTTAAAAGGTTGTGTGATGCGTATGCTATGCATATGCTTTTAGGTGTTTGCATTGCTGTGGTTTGGTTAAAATATACAACTGAGGGATAAACTATAACAGCAAACAGTCTGGGCTAAGACTACATTTGGTGCTGTAGATTTCAGACTGCCCCCCCCCCCCCTCCCAAAATACCATACTCTAATTTAAAATACAAAAGAATGTAACCCAATCTCGTTTGGCCAAATAGTGAACATTCTAAATACTTTAAACACAACGTTGCCTAGGCCCAGGGCTGTACGCTAAGCTTTTTCACTAGGGGCACAGAATATTTTTTAGGGGCACATTTTTAAATAACAATTTTAGCATTATAGTGCAAAAAAATATGTTCCTCCTGCCTCATTACTGTGGTCCTTTTATTTAACATTTAAGTGCTTTTTTTCAGGTTTGTATCTTTTATAATGAACCAACTGAGAAAGTGTGTAAATCACTAATGGAACAAAAACAACAAACTGTGTGTGTGTCGGCGCGCTTGTAGTGCTCCTTGAATGAGATCACAACACACACACCATTGCATTAATCAGGAGGACAAGAAACTTTGCATACCTTTGTTTCACAATGAAAAGTGCTTTATAAATTAAATTAATTATTATTATTGTAAATAACCCCATGAAAGGTTTATTTTTATGGGTAATTACCCGCTTCATATTTGTGATGTTACTGGTTTCAGGGTGTGCCTAAAGTGATCAATGTATTGGAGATCTATGCCAATTAATGTTTTATGTATATCCGGGACTTTTTTTTATAAGAATTGAGAGGCCTACTACGGTATTTGTATATGTGACCTTTATTTTGAAAACCGTGTTGCGACGCAACCTTGTTTACGTTTGCGCTTTTGACTGTGAAATGTTCAGTTCAACTTAGCTCGAAGGAAAGACTCTAATCAAAAAGGTTTAATTGACCCGTATGAGGCTCTTACGGTAGGACTTTGATTGTTTATAGAAGAGGAATGTAATACTATGCAAAACGAGAAATAAACAGTGATTTTACCAGCAGTAAGTTGCAAGCCACTTTCATACGGGGAACCGTGACAATTATTAGTATTATCTTATTTGCATATTGTCTCATTATTAGATAGATAGGTTGATACTTTATTGATCCCTGGAGGGAAATTTAAGTAGACAGTATTTAAGTATTGAAATACGTCCTAATAGTGGGCTACTCACCTAATGCATGGCTGACATTTGTTAGAAGTGTCCGTGTCCCCGTCAATCATCACTTCCAGATCCGACTTAATTTAATCGGCTATGGTCTCTTATCTCTCCACATCGGACGTGGTTGTCATAAGATGGACTGATATCCGCTCTGTTCTTCTTGCAGAGCAAAATTAGTGGCTTAAACTTATTGAAAGGAAGTTCTTCTTTGGCGATGCAATAGCCCACATTCAGTTTCGATTCGATTGTTCGCTAGGAATTATGGGATTTGGTGTTGGATGTATGGACTCTACGCAGACAGGGACATGGTATTTAATCGCATGATAGACTACAACTACCAGTACCAAGTAGAATAGTGTGGCCCAGATTCACTTCACAGTACATGCACGGGGGCTACGCAGTAAATTGCAGACAGATTTTTTTCATAGCACCGCGACATTATGTCTCACTGTACAGCCCTGGTTCTAGGCTAATGTTTTACTATTTTTTTATCCAATTTGTATGGATTAATTTAGAAGTGAAATGCGAATGAAGGGTTGACATCACTACTCGCAAGTTTGCCCCCAAATATTATTTACCACTCGCACGGGCCAAATTAAGGGGCAATTTGCGTCAACCTCGTCGCACTGTACAGCCCTGCTAGCTAACACAATCTTTCTTCAATTAAGAGATTTTCTGGAAAGGATAATAGATTTTGTGCATAGATCACTAGATTTATCAACTTTTTTTTGCCATTTTTCTATTTTTCACCCATCCCAATTTTGTATTATCCAATTCTTCCCTCCCTGTCTCGAACGTTGCTAGACCATGCCTCCCACTGGTCGGCTGCAATGTGGACGAAGCCTTGCATCACGTGTCCCCTCCGGTACACGAGGAGGCATCCGTCGCATCTTTTCACCTGTACAGCACAATCTCTCAGTGGCGAGGAGTAGCACGTGGGAGGCTCACGCTGCCCCCGATACTTTCCTGATTCTGCTGTACAGGCGCACCAACCGACCTGTAGGAGTTGCTGTCCACAACGTCCCATCCCCACCCACCGGCTTTCCCACCCCCTAATACTGCCAATTGTATTAGTATGAACGACCAGCCAAGCCGGAAGCAACGCAGAGAGCTGGGCTCGAACCCAGCATCTCCTGCGTTAGTGGCGAGCGCCTTGCCCACTGCGCCACTTAGCCGCCTAGATTTATCAACTTATAATACACATTTCATGTGAGCATTATAACAAGGGTTATAACAAGTTAACAGAGGACAATTGGCCAATAGCGAACATTAAATAATTAATTACCTACAAACATGAATCTGTTCTGGTGGCAAAATATTGATGTATCCAAGAGATTTGCTGGGAAACTTTCTAATGCATCGGCATTTCACCTACAATACAAGGCTATCTTTGGCATTGGCATGTTGTAAAGTGTTCCTGCATTTATGTTTACCCTCGTTATTGATTTCAATGGGCAATGATGAAAATGTATTCAAATAAAATATATATATAGTGCTGTCAGGCGATTAACATTTTTTATCTAATTAATTACAGGATTTGTAATTAATGAATCTAATTAATTGCATTTTTATCGCATAACCATTTTAGGCCTGATATTCTATATTCTATAATCATATTTCAAATAGCATGTGTCCGGATGGCAGAATTCAGTACTGTATCTTCAAAACCTTCTGTTTAATCATCTTCCCTTTATTCATTTGCTTAGATTTTTCAGGTATGGTCAATTTTAGCATAGTCAAAGATACAAAAAAATTGTATTGATATTCTCATTTGGTTCATTACAATTTACTCAAGCCTAGTAACAGACACAGTATTTCTGACACTGGGAATACATTCTCCTGAGATCCATAGATGTCCCTAGAATCTGATAGCAAATGGACCATTTAAAAAAAAAAGTCTGTAAATGTTTATTCTACGTTCTTATGGAGTGAATGAGATAAAAAAAAAAAAAATCTTTATTTTTATTAATTTTGCGTTAATTTGAATAACGTGGTAATTTGCTGTGTAATTAATTAATCTTAACGCGATAAACTGACAGCCCTAATATATATATATATATATATATAGGAACCAGGTCCTGCGCCTACAGTCAGCCATGTAAGATTTTGGTCGCTTTCAGCCTTAATCGCCTACAGAGGTCTAAAATGGAATGAAAAACTACGAAAGATAGTCTTTAAAGGTCAAAAAGGTCTAAGAAAAGAAATTAATAAGGCTCCGTTCTATCTCTCTCTCTACCTCTCTGTACGGCCTCCCCCCTCCCCCGCTGTTCTCTCTGCTCCTGTGTTGAGAAAACATCTGGCCCTCTGTGTGTCTCCCACAGCTTCTGTCCTGTGTTATCTTAAAAGAATGTTACTATCTTGTCTTTGCTAAGCGCCCTCTCCTTTCACCCAGATCGAACCTACCGCTTTATCAAAAGTTGTGACGTTGCCTGGCAACTCCAACATATCTCTGGCCACAGGGCGCCGTCGACCGCCAAGCTATAACCTTGTGTAAAGATAAAACCCTCAAAATCCTGACACACACACCTCGCCTGAGCTGTTAAACTAAACACCACTTTGCAGGCCTGAATTAAAGGTGTTTAACATACGTAATTATCCTGTTATAATCACAACGAAAGCCAGCCATATCCTTCAGCCATATGTGCTAAGTTTCATCCAAATTAGATCAGAATTGTAGGAGTTATAGCTGATATGGATACACAGACAGACAGGAGTGATTGCAATACCCCCTGGCCAGCGCTTCACTCAAGGTTGTACTCAGAAAGTGGGCAAATCATGCCACTATAAACATGTAGTTGTGTCTCCCTCTGCACCAGATCCACCCAGCGACCTACTGATGATTAAAAAAGAAGAGGCTCAGGACACGCTGGACCCACCCATGGATTCTTCCACTGGGCTGAAGGAGGAGCCCACAGACCATCAGGATACCAGTATGTTACTTTTCTTTTTCTTGTCTTTCTTTTCTCTTGTTGTCCTTCCTCTGTTGCAGCATAGTTGTATGTCTCTGTGTCCACAGCTTTCCCTCCTCTTTCTTTCCATAAAGCCCCAATCTGTGATTTTCTTTACAAAGTGAGGTATTTTCACCTACATTCTTGAAGAGTGATAGATGGAAAATAAGAAAGGGCCATGTGTTTAATTACTCTTTATAAAAAGAATAGCTCTGACATAGTCTTGCACTAGCCGGTAGACCCTCCTGCATATGGCTGGAATGCAGTCAATGACAATGTACATCTTTTTAGGTCTCTAGATGTGTGAGGTTATGAATTTACTTGCACAAATGCTGCAGCTCATGTGTGTCTGCATCTGTATGATCAGTATGGAGCTAGTTGGCTAAACCTGCAAACACTGTGATTTCCCCGCGTTCTTCTGTGTCTCGTTTAGCCATTTCTCATGTTAATCCGGACAAGTGGCTCAGATATTTTACTTGTCCGAAAGCTAAACTTACTTGTCCGAAATGTACTTGTGAAAATAAAGGCCTATTAAAAAATAAATAAAACCGACAAAAGATTTGGACAATTATTATGATTTAATAACTTAAACACAAGTGTGTGTGCATTTGTGTGTGTGGGGTATATACTGTATGATCAGTCCTCCAGCTCATCTTCACTCCATCAGCACCAGCTCATCTTTCTCCTCTCCCCTCTCTCTTGACGACCAGGGGTTAAACGGAAACCCTGGTCTACGCCTATAGTTGTTATAATTACGGTATAGTTGTTATTGCCATAAATAACACCATTCAAATAAATAATTATAATTATATTGTTATAATAATAACAATAGGCACATTAGATCAACAGGTAACAACAAAACAACCGACTTTTATTAAACATTCTGATATTTTCGCGGGTCTCGTGCTACTGTCAATGTCAACTAAGCGAGCACTCAGAAGACGCTCGCCGTTTGTCCAGGACAAGTAATATTGACGTACAGAGATTGAGACACTGACACTAGCACGACACTGTGAGACAGGCACTTTCTGATCAGATGGAATAACGTTACTATTCGTTTGGGGAATATATATATATAATTTAAATTTTTTTACTTGTCCAGTCGGACAAGTTCAATTGTATTATGCTTGTCCGACCATTTTTTTTACTTGTCCCGGACAATAGGACAAGCCTTAATGTCAAGCCCTGATGGCACCGATCCGGTATTGGTCCGATACTGGCCAAATTCACGGGATCGGTTATCGGAAAAACATCGGTCCAATCTACAAGAGGACGTTGACTAAATTGATTATGACGGCAGGCTACCTGTAGGCTAAATGTGACTGTTCTCATTTTGCACCAGGGTGGGGATTTACCTGTTTATTTAAAAGCAATTCATAGACAACTTGTCAACATAAACATTCTAAAGAGTCAAGTTTATTTCCTGTTGCAATGTTTGCTAATGCAATAACTGACAGGAAATAAACTTGGGTAGGGCTCTACGCTAACCTTTTTCCCAAGGAGCATATGTGCTCCTGAATAAAAAAAATGTAGGAGCACACAAAGAAATTTAGGAGCACAGTGAAACATTTTCAAGTAAGAGTTTATTAACAAACTATTTATTACATGCATATTATACTGTGCGTGCGTGTTCATACTAAGGGACAAACATCTGCAATAGCACATACCACCAAAATCACACATTGGCCCATCCCTACTAGACGCAAAGGATATCTGTTATGTTGCTTTTGTATGTTGTAGTGTTGTCACGATACCAAAATTTTGACTTCGATACAGATAGGAAAGGTAATGGAATATATTATTAGATGACGGAACATGGACAATTCTTTATACAATTCTTTAATTCATTATAATTTAAACGCTATTGAAACATAAATAATAAAATGATTATTTTACAGCTACTGAGCTATATACTATAGCTACTGTCCATTAATATCTTCCTTTTGAATTAAATGGGTTCGGGAGAGAGAGAAAGACTGACTCTCAGCCCCCCCTTCCCTCACTATGCCTCTGAGCGTTCCCAGGGATAGCTTACAGTAGTTAGCGTTAGCAGGTTATCTTAGTTAGAGTTAGCAGCTAACATTAGTTAAGGTTTTAGTGCAACGTGGGTATTTAGGAATGGCGAGGATGCATAGCATGTTAGACCATTGGACCCGTTGCTCGCAGAGTTTGTGTTGCACATAGAAACAGCGTGATGTTTGTGTGAAATAACAAGACAGGAGACTAGAGCGTGTGTCAACTGTGCGTCTGTATTGCAAACAATAACATGGGCATCATATAGCTTACATCCTGGTCCCTACTGGGACGTACCAACTGAACACACCACTGTGGGGCGTTATACAACATTCCCCATTCCCTTGTAGGCGAGTCAATCTATGAAAAAAAAGCACTTAACCCAAAAAAAATGCATACAAAAGGTTTTTCGATGGATTCCGATAGTATTGGGCGTGCTAAATAACATACTAAAAGTCGACCAAAATCGACCCCCCCCCCCCAAAGGCGCCATTTCCAAGATGGCGTCCCAGATGGCGGTGGAGATATTAAAATGGCTATATCTCAAATTGAGAATTGAGAGAATTGAGGATTTCTCAACTGATTCTGGTACCTCTGGGCATGTTCACTAACATACTAAAAATCTAGGAAAATACACCTTCCAGAAAGGCTTAATTTTCAAGATGGCGTCCAAAATGGTGGCAGACCAAGCTTAAAATGGCTATATATCTCAATAGAAAAAAATATATAACTATGATTTTTCACTTGATTCTGGTACCTCTAGACATGCTTGTGAACATACTAAAAATCTAGGAAAATACACCTTCCGGAAAGGCATCATTTTCAAGATGGCGTCCAAACTGGCGCCCAGGAGCTTAAAATGACTATACAAATACAAATAGCTTACTAAAAAAGGTGTTTGCACTCTCCAGCTCTCAAGCTAGCATAGTTGAAGCCTTCTTTTTGACCATTATAGTTGTTATAGTTAGAGGTGTTTGCACTCTCCAGCTCCCAAACTACCATCGTTGAAGCCTTCTTTTTCTGAATCAGTTTCTTTCTTTCTTTTCTGACCTAGTCCTGTGTTTGGGCATGCCTGGGCGTGTCTGACCTGTCAGTGTTATTTAAGCCCCAGTTTCATTCTAGTCTTTGACAGAGGTGTTTGCACTCTCAGCTCCCAAGCTAGCATAGTTGAAGCCTTCTTTTTGACCATTATAGTTGTTATAGTTAGAGGTGTTTGCACTCTCCAGCTCCCAAACTACCATAGTTGAAGCCTTCTTTTTCTGAATCAGTTTCTTTCTTTCTTTTCTGACCTAGTCCTGTGTTTGGGCATGCCTGGGCGTGTCTGGCCTGGCAGTGTTATTTAAGCCCCAGTTTCATCCTAGTCTTTGCCAGAGGTGTTTGCACTCTCCAGCTCTCAAGCTAGCATAGTTGAATCCTTCTTTTTGACCATTATCTGATTTCTAAAGTGATGAGTGAATTCAGTGCCCAGATCTGTCCCATTTGTAAATTGGAAGATGGAAGTGATTTTGTTGAGATTCGTCAGAAAGGTGCTGATGGGATCAATAAAGCTAGTGTTAAAAGAGGTGACACTGTTCATGTGACTGCTGGCATGAAAGTACATTCAGAATGCCGCAAAATGTACATACATAGCCGAGATATTGATTTACATTTACAGAGGAAACGGAGCGGTGAATCAAGTACCACTAATAAAAGGACTAGTACTAGGCAGTCTGAAGCTCTATTCAATAGCCAAACTGATTGCCTTTTCTGCGGCACAAATGTTCATGAAGGACGTGCCGACTACAGTTACGTGAAAACAGACAACTTTGCAAAGTCTATATTGCAAAGCTGTGAGAAACGAAATGATGAGTGGTCATTCAAAGTCAAAGGTAGAATTGAATACTATAATAGTGATCTACATGCTGCAGACTGTGTGTATCATAATGCTTGTAGCACACATTTCCGGTGTGACCGTGATGTTCCCATGGAATTTCAGCCTGATTGTAATCCAAAGCGGAGAAAGTCTGGAAGGCCAAAGAATGAGGACCAAGAACAAGCCTTCTCAAAAATGTGTGCTTACTTTGAAACGAATGATGATGGACAGCTGACCATTTCAAGTTTCAAGTTTCTTTAATAGTTGTCATACAGAAGTACAGAATACTTTCATACAAAATGCTTCTTACTGTTACGCTCCAGAGACTGTGCTAGACAAGATAGTATCAAATAACATAGTATAGCATGTAATTTAGAAGAAGAAAATGAGGTCACAGTGTTCGGTATAGACATATGTACAATGTTCTGAGTTACCATATAATATACAATACTATGCAGTGTACTAATGTACAGTACTATATAGTGCAAAGCAGAAATGGGATGAGGTACAATTTAGGTACAATTTACAGTAAGGTGTACGAGTTGTAGTGCAATCCTTCATCAATAAATATAAAGTGTAGGGAGTGGGTGCTACAGTGTGTTTGTTTAAAGTGGGTGTGTGCTATAAAGTGTGTGGAGTGGGTGCTACAGTGTGTTTGTTTAAAGTGAGTGTGTGCGTGTGGATGTGTGTGCTATGTGCGTTTGGTGGTTGTTGTGTAGTGTTCATTGTTCGTTTAGCAGCCTGATGGCCTGGGGATAGAAGCTTCTTCTGAGTCTTTCTGTGCTCGCCTTGAGACTCCGGTATCGCTTGCCTGACCGCAGCAGTTCAAAGAGGCAGTTGTTCGGGTGACTGGAGTCTTTAATGATTCTCTTAGCCTTGCCCTTGCAACGCTTGTTGTAAATGTTCTGGAGGGTGGGGAGCCCCCCTCCAATTGTGCGTTCGGCTGAACGTGTCACTCTTTGTAGTCTGCTTCGGTCTTGTGCAGTGCTATTCCCAAACCAGGAGGTGATGTTGCCACCAGTCAAGATGCTCTCTATTGTACATGAGTAGAAGTTCTTAAGGATCTTCTGACTGACTTGGAACTTCCTTAGGCGCCTGAGGAAGTAGAGGCGTTGTCGTGCCTTCTTCACAACACTGTCAATGTGTGTGGTCCATGTCAAGTCCTCGGATATGTAGGCTCCGAGGTACTTAAAGCTGTTGACTCTCTCAACCGGTGCCCCTGCACTTAGGTGTAAAATGCAAGAGTATTTGTCTAAGGCCGATTCCATCCTATATAGTAATCAACACCTAAAAACATTGCTGATGCAACGATATGCAAATAGCATATTTATTGCAGAAGGAGATGGCTTGGATTGTATTGTTACAATAAGAGAGAAAACATCAGACATACTCAGATCCTACTATAACAACACAAAACAAAACAGTGATGAAGAGTCTGAGAAGAGACACTTACTTGAAACAGCTGCAAAACTCATAAAAAGTGACATAATGACTAATGTTCCACCTGTTAATGAGTACCCGACTACAGAGACACTAAAACTACAGAATGCCATTGATTATATTCCTCAATCACTCCACATTGTGTTAAAAGCTTTGTTTGTCGGTAAAGAGACAGAGCAGAAAATTGCTAGTATTGGCCACGCAATCATACAGGCAGTCCGACCACGAGCTGTCCTTGCCCCTTTGCAAATTGGCCTAGCAGTGCAAATGCACCACTTAAACCGGTCTCGGTTCATTGTAGATATGCTGAATAAGATGGGATTCTGCTCTTCCTATTCTGAACTGCAGAGGTTTGAAATGAATGCTGCAAATTGTACTGCACCAAACATGCTTGGTAAGGATATTGATGTGTTGAACACGACCGTCTTATTTGCTGCAGACAATGTAGATCATAATATTCTAACAATTGATGGGAAAGGGACATTTCATGGGATGGGCATGATAGCTGCCTTGACACCAGGACAGAAGACAGACCAAAGGATTCCGAGGTTCAGAATTAATGAACTGAATCTTGTGCAGAGGTCAAAAGTTGTGATAATAGATTATCACTTTGCCAAACACTTTTGCAGAGACACCACATTTAAAGAACTTCCAAGACTCGCAGAATGTAACAAGATGGTTGATCTGCTTTGGGAGTTATCGTTCAATTTCAAACAGCCTGCACCTGGTTGGCAGGGGATGATGCACATTATTCATAAGGGAGATGAACATCCAGGGCAGTCTTCAGTGAGATACTTACCAATGATAGACATGTACTCCGGAGACAAAACATGCATTCTGTCAACACTGGAGTTCATTTGTGGTCTGGCATCCAAACACCACCTTGCCCCAGTAGTTACATTTGACCAACCCCTATATTGGAAAGCAGCAGAGATAATCCTAGATTCACCACAGTGCAGTCACCTCAAGTCCTTTGTCCTGCTCCTAGGAGGATTTCACACATTTATGAATTTGCTAGGAGCAATTGGTACACTGATGGACGGTACAGGACTTAAGGACATTCTAGGGGTAGTCTATGGGGAGAACTCAGTAGCCCATATGATGACAGGCAAATCAGTTCAGAGAGCATTCCGTGGCCATCTTCTGGTTGACAAATGTCTTAACCGCATGATAATATCAGAAATGGTAGATGATAGTCATGAATTTGCAGCAATGGTTGAACAGTCTGAAGCAATGTATACCTCAATAGTTAAGGGTGAAATGCCATTGGAAACAGTGTTCACATCAGAGACCCTCATTACAATAAATGAAGAGCTGGGAAAAAGGAAGATGGAACTGTGTGCTAGATCCAAAACTAGTCAGTTGTGGCTAAATTACCAACACATGTTAGAAGTTGCTAGGTCACTGATAACAGCAGATCGCACAGGTTCCTGGCTTTTGCACCTACGCGCTGTTTCTGAATGCATACCGATATTCGCTGCGGCTGGGCATTACAATTACTTGAAATCGGTACACTTTTATGTCCAAGAGATGAGTCAGCTTCACATCAACCACCCAGATGTCTTCAGACAATTTGAGAAGGGTTTTCATGTTATCCGTCGCAGCAGCCAATCATGGGCAGGCCTCAGCTCAGATCTTGTAATCGAAACAACATTGATGAGGTCAGGAAGACTACAGGAGGGATGACACATGGAAGTGGAATGACCGACAATCAGAGATCCCTTTGGACAATGTCAAAGGGCATAACATCAGAGTATAACACCGCAATGCAGGAGTTCTCAAACCAGACATACACAACATCAGAACAGCACAAGGATTCAACAGAGGCAAGGATGAAAAGGGATGCTGCTGACCTGGAGAAGATCACTTCAAAACTTGCTATATGTTCACCTTTCTCTCCAGACTCTTCTTTAAGGAATGTTGTTACAGGTGTTGTCGCTGAGGATGGAGTGAACGTGCATGATTATGACTCTGTTGGACGCAACGTTGCACAAAATGATCGGACAGCCGGCATTCACATTTTCATTTAGTAGAAAGGATAAAGCTATAACCCTTGGACAAAAATCGTCTATCAAGGTTGCTCCTGATCGAATCATTGATTCTGCACTTCTTTTTCAACGTTTCCTTATTGTCTCCCAAACTGGAGAGCTGTCATTGGAGGAGGTTATGCGTTACGAACTCAGTCCTTTCCCTCCTGCCCTCTTTGAAGCCGGAAACGTCTTCCGCAAAGCTGATAAACCACAACTAGCGCACGCGATCTGTGATCATGCAAGTGATGCAATCCTAGATTCTGTACCAGAAACGGAGCATTATGTTCTTGATGGTGGTTCACTCCTTCACCGAATACAATGGAAGCACGGAAAAATGGTAAAATTGCACAGTCATATGCAGACTTCACCATCCAACATTATGGCTCAGCTACAACCATTGTGTTTGATGGCTATGAGGATGGGCCATCCATTAAAGACAACACACATCAAAGAAGAGGAAACAATATTCATCCCATTGTCAACTTCACTGCTGAGACAGAGTTCTCAGGTAAGAAGGAGGAGTTCCTGTCAAGAGATCTGAATAAACAGAAACTGATCCACATGATAAGTGATGAACTGAAAGAACGGGATTGCACTGTGGTCAATTCACTTGGAGATGCTGATGTAGACATAGTAAGGGCCGCAGTGGGATCATCTCTTCTTCACACCACGACGCTGATTGGAGAAGATACTGATCTCCTCGTCTTACTTCTTTACTATGCACAGAGATAGCAAGGGCCTTTATTTCAGATCAGACAAGTCGAAAGCTGATGGCAGTTTTAAAGTGTACGCCATAAACCATTTGAAAGAAGTACTCGGACAGGATGTGTGTTCTCAGTTGCTGTTCATCCATGCTGTGACTGGCTGACACAACTTCCCGGATCTTCGGAGTTGGCAAAAAGACAGCATTCCAAAAACTTGTAAAAGGGGATCCTGTCCTTCAGGCTTGTGCCAATGCATTCACTGTACCAAACCAGACAACAGACGGATGTGATCGATGACCTTGGGTGCCAAGCAATGGCTGTCTTTTTTGGTGGAAAGTGCACAGATTCGCTTGCAAAAATGAGATATAACATTTTCAGCAAGAAGGTTGTCTCAGCTTCATCAACGGTAACGCCTGAACGTCTACCACCAACTGAATCTGCTACCAAATTCCACTGTCGTAGAGCATACTACCAGGTCATGGTCTGGATGGGAACAGATGATGGTATAGATGCTCTAGACTGGGGCTGGAACCTGCAGGACAATAGATTTGTCCCACTCATGTCAACAATGAATGCTGCTCCAGACAGTCTCTTGAAGGTCATTCATTGTAACTGTACCACTGCCTGCAAGACACTTCGCTGCTCATGCAGAAAATATGGACTACCTTGTACTACTGTCTGTGGACCATGTCAACTTCATGAATGTGACAATCCACATAACAAGTTTCTCCCAGAGGATCCTGAAGATGATGATGAGTAGGCCTAAAGACCACAATAAGTGGGTAATTTATTTTGTGTTCAACACCAAAGCCAGCTTTCTAGGTTGAATATAATAACCAATTTAAATTTTAGCCAAAATAAGTTACAGGCAGCCATTTTGATGATGCAAATGATGCATTCCTAGCAGATATATTTAGCTAGATATTTTGCTCGTTATTAATGTATAGAGGTGCCAGAATCCGTTTATAAATCCTTTAGAAATGTTTTCCCATTTGAGATACAGGCATTCTAAGCTCCCAGTCGTCATTTTGGACACCATTTTGAAAATTAAGCCTCTTCGGAAGGTGTATTTCCCTAAAACTTTAGTATGTTCCTAAGTATGTCTAGGGGTACTTGGTGTACCAGAATCAAATGACAAAATCATTTATATAATTTTTATATTGACATATATATATAGCCATTTTAAGCTTGGCCAGCCGCAATTTTGGACGCCATCTTGAAAATGAAGCCTTTCTGGAAGGTGTGTTTTCCTAGATTTTTAGTATGTTAGTGAGCATGCCCAGAGGTACCAGAATCAGTTGAGAAATCCTTTGCACCATTTTCTTAATTTGAGATAAAGCCATTTTAATCGCCCCGGCGCCATCTGGGACGCCATCTTGGAAATGACGGCTTTCGGAGGGGTCGATTTTGGTCGACTTTTAGTATGTTATTTAGCACGCCCAATACTACCAGAATCCATTGAAAAACCTTTTGTATCAATTTTTTTGGGGTTAAACCATATATTGACTCGCCTATTGTAACATGCAAGATGAGTTGTTACAGAGCTGGTCCGCGCTGCTCTGTGTATTATGAAATGACAATTGCGCGTTGACACGCCCACTACGCAGGCATTAAAGTGTTCCGTCTTGAGACTGATTTCCGTCAATTTGATTATATTTATATAATATTTAGATTTATATTTATAAAAAAAATGATTTTTATATATATAAATATGAAGTTTGCCAATAGGGATGTATCAGTAGTATTGGCAGTGGTAGTAGTCGTAATAGTAATCCAGTCTTTTTATTTTCTAAAATAAACTAGTTCAACACAGGTAACCACTTTTGCTTACCAATTTCTTTGATGGCTCAAATGTATGCTCTAGTGCAGGGGTCAGCAACCCTGTTTCTACATGTTTGAAAGTGCCTGTTTGAAATATAGTTGTAACTAGTGTGCCTCAACAATATTCCATGCATCCTAAAAAACATTTCTCATAATCAGGTATTTTTAATGATAATTTTTACATTATTACATCATCATTGTTATTGTTAACCCTTTATCTGCCACAGATTTTTCTGATCTTAATCCACTCTCTGCCACCACTATAAGTCTATGGAGATGTTCCCCTTCTTTGCAGGGCTATAACTTTTTAAATTGTATTGCTAAATTGACATTACTATGGCCCATTCAACGTCAAGTATCTATCGTTTAGGATGTAGCAACGTTCTACTTTTTCATTCACATATTCATACTAAAATACGGTCTAAAGTATAAATATATTTTTATCGTTTTCTGCAGCATTCTGCAGAACGTGATTTATAGCCCTAAATACATATATTATTAGATCATCAAATGTAGTTTGATACCGATTGACGTCAGATAAAACATTTCAATTGTACAAGGTCCTACACATCATGCCTCATCATCTGCTGGTGACCGGAGGGGGGGGGGGTTTATAAGTCCGTGGCCGACGTTAAATCATTTATTTAGTATGGGCGATATATATATCAGAGCAGATTATACGTTTAATAATAATCAAACATGCTGAAACTTACCTCAGCTTCCTCGTAGCATTGGGCGATCAGCGTCGAGCAGAAAGTTCGCTATTATGGGATGTTGATATATACAATCCATGTCCAGGTTGTATAATGCTATATACGTCCAAATCATGTCGTTTATCGAGTTATTGGCAACGGATCGCTATCCAGTGTGTCGAGCTGGAGTCCCGCTAGCGATGGCGAGTGGCCGGACGAAATATGGGTGAGCACCACTTCCGGCGCGTCACTTCCGGTTTTGGCGATTCGCAGATCGGCCACCAGATGGCGGTCTTGAACCGTTGGAGAGTTGAGAGGAGATCAACAGCAAGTCTCAAGTCTCCGTGGGTGAAATATGATTGCCATCACAGATTTTTGAAATATTGATCTCAAAGACGCCTTACGGCGTCATTGGCAGATTACGCATGGCGAGCAATGACGTGGTAACACGTTCTTGGCGAGAAAAGGGTTAACAATATTATTATGATGGTTGTATCAACCCTAAATCTGAGTTGGGGCGGGGGTGCAATGCAGACAAACAGTTTTGCTTTACTGAGCTCCGTTATCTGGGGGCTGTAGTTGGTCACTTTAAGCTGCACACCGGAGCATCTTTTAATCCAGCTGTTTGCTGTTCTCTGATATTTTCTGACATTTCGTTGATGCGTCGCTCGACACTTCAAGCTGACATGGGGATAGTCATTAGAGTTTGTTTATTTGAACAAACTAGTTGAGATGTTTTCTCCACAATACAACCTTTATAATTCCCACAGTTGACCACAGGCTTACCATAGGTCAAAAACCTGTGAAACAAAAACAAAATGCAGTGCATACACATTAATCATAATATTAATATACAATATATATTAATATCAATACCAATCAATTAATATTAATATCAATATACATATTAATATATCAATACCACTATCAAATATACATACACTATTCATTTTATATATTATATTATATATATAATTTATATTTATATATATACATTCCACTATACACTATCAAACCAGTATGTCATGTCCCCTTTAATTGTGGGTGAGAGGAGGGAGAACTAGAATGACTTCATTTCCCAGAATGCATGGCAATGTTTACTTCCTCCTCCGTGAGATACGAGCCACTAAGCTCCCCACACACAACGGACAAGATAGCAGTTCTCATCAAAGCACACACACGCTCACACCAAAGTTCCCCACATGAATCTCACCGTGACAAACCGGGAAAGCCACCAGGACACTAGTTCAGCTTTGCACCTACGGCGAGGTGCGTTAGCCTAGCCATAAGCTAGCGGCAAACATTCAGACACAACGTTCATTCATTCAGCCAGCATCACTAACACCGTGCACTATGCAAATATTATCCGCAGGCTGCATTAGCAGCCAGCAGCCAACGTGATACATTACATTGTACATATGTGACACAGCCAAGTTAACATTGCAATCCCTTAATAAAGTCCACTTACCAATGGGCGATGTGATCCTGTCAGTGCTATAGTGAGAAGTGACAGCCCGCCACCATTTGAAAGGCAGCTGCGCGAACTGCGCATGCTCAGTCCCAATCACAAACACCTGTTAACTTATTTAGACCCCTTTACACATCTGATCCTTATATTAAATAAACCAAAAGTCTTGACAATTATAAGTTATTGACGGATTGTGAATTTTCTGATTCAAATTATATTTATTTGGAAAAATAAATATGGTCACTTTATCAGTCAAAACTGTTGTCTTGGCTTTGTTTTGTTCATAGTAGTAACGCTCATGTCATGATAAATCTGGTTAGGTCAAAACTACAGGAATATACATAAAAAAAAATTATAATACAATAAATATCGGTATCGGCCTTGAGGAGCAGAAAGTTATCGGGATCGGGGTAAAAAAATCGATATCGTGCACCCCTAACCACAACAGTAGGGTCTATAGTCACAGTCAGGACAGTAGGCTCTACAAGTAGGCTCCTGTTCCACTCGACGGGGTCGGTACCGACCCCTTTTGACATTATGATCATATAGGCATATTTTTATGAATGATGAAAATAATTTGTGATTTTAAAATCAACCGTTTTCAAGTATTAACATCACTACTATGTCACAAATGCATGTAGAATGTAAAACGTTAGGTTGGCAATAGTTTAGCAATAGGTTAAAAGTGTCCTTATATCGTTTTAAGTTTTCGATATGCAATCGTCTATCTGACCCGGAAATGGAAATGTTGAACCATGGGAATTGTAGTTTTTTTTGTAGAGGAGATTCATAGCTATCGGCCAGCGTTGAAATTTCTCCGATCTACACTTCCTGTCACATACTATGGTGGTTCAAAGTTCAGCGTTCTGAATGAATCATATCAATAATTGTTATGATTCGCGATAATAAGCCACAAAAGGTAACGTTTTTGACAAATATTGAAACACAGTCAGTTTCTCCTCACTATTGTTACCATGTAGGAACAGTTGGATCTGAAATTAGTTTCAAAATGGTTACACTGTGGGGGAAATAAAAAAGTACAGTCGATTACAGTAAATATCAGTATCTGTTATTATGCACGCCTGGTGATACTATATCCAAATTGAACTCGGCCATTTGAAAGATACTATATGTATATATATATATATAAATGTGCGAATTGGCTATAATAAGGTAATGTATAAGCTAGGCCTGCCACGATAACACATTTTGCTGGGCGATTAATTGCCCCCGAAAATATCGCGATAAGCGATATTATTGCGACCGGTTAGAGATTTTTTTTTGATACATTTATTTCCCAAAACTTTTATTTTGAAGCCCACCGCTCCGTCTTTTCCGGTGTTTTAGACTTTTATTTTGAAGCCCACCGACCGGACCGGAAGTATTGTTGTGATTATCCTAAGCAGTACCTATGAGCCGACAACTTGTCTCGTCCGGTTCTGTTTTTGAGCTAATGATAAAACAAATTGTTGGTGAACAACTAACTTTAGGTTAGTTTTAACGTTAGCTACTAACGTTAGATGCAGCTACTACAGGCAATCAACGATGAGGAGGAAGCGTCAAAGCAGTATATAATAGAATAGCTGTGGTGCGTAAGCACTGCAGCACGACTCGAAACTACCGGAGTGTTATAATAAATTAATTCATGTTTAACTTGTCCCCGTGTCCAGTCCTTTGACTAGCCCCACCCGTTCATTGTAAACAATGATGCATGTAATTGTATTAACGTTATTCTGTGTTGTACTTGTAGCTATGCTATACGTTGTATTTCGTTTGTTAGCTATTTAGCTAATGTTGTTAGCATGGAATGAGAATCAAAGCTCTATCTTTCATCTTTATTTAGCAGTCCAGTTTCTCCGGGCAGTAGCGAGTAACTACTTGGGTCTAAAAATAGCTAACGTTACACTACAAATAATGCTACTTGGTTAAAAGGAGCAACACTATTGAGAAATTTAGTTAAGCTATGTGGCGTTGCCCCACGGAGCTCCCGTGCTGTACTCTAGTAACGTCAGCGGCCCGCCTCCCAACACGGACAGTGACTGACAAGGGGCACTGGTTCCGCCTCATTAAAACAAACGCGCAAATAGCAATTAATCGCGCCCGTCAAAATCATTGCATTCATTTTAATTATCGCAGCAATTAATCGATTTATTGCTTATCGCGGCAGGCCTAGTATAAGCATATATTCTATATTCTATAATAATATTTCAAATTGCATTGGTCCGGATAGGAGAATTCAGTACTGTATATACAGAACCTTCAGTTTTATCATCTTCCCTTTATTAATTTCCTTAGATCTTTTGTACACATGATCTCAAGAGGGTACTGAATGAGGTCAGTGGTAGTTTTTTAAGTCTGGTCATTATTATCATGGTGTTATTCACTGTCAAAGATGAAAAGAAAAATCATAATTCATATTTTCCTTTGTTTCATCACAATTTAAGCAAGCCTAGTAATTAGGGATGTCCGATATTATCGGCCGACCGATATTATCGGCCGATATCGGCAGTAAAATTATCGGTATCGGTAAATAAAAAAAAAAACAATAACAATATATATATTTTTTTACATTTATTTAACCTTTATTTACCCAGGCAAGCAAGTAAGAACCAATTCTTATTTTATTTATTGTCAAAAGTATGCATGTTGGTTTAATTCAACAACAAGAGATATGTAATGTTAATTTTGACTTTTTTAATGATCATATTTTGCACAGATAATGCTTACATTTAGAAAGCCTTTTGAATGCATCCAGTGAAATTATTAGTTACCTGAAATTATTCTGTTTTTTTGGGGGGAAACCCTGCATATATCGGTATCGGTTGATATCGGTATCGTAAATTAAGAGTTGGACAATATCGGAATATCGGTATCGGTAAAAAAGCCAATATCGAGCATCCCTACTAGTAATAGACACAATCAGTAGCGGCTCCTACTATCGCAGCCTGGTGGGTCGCAGCCGGGGGTTCACGTTAGGTCGAGTTTAAAATGTAATGCTCTGAGATGCTCTGGAGCAACCTCTCTCTCTGTCTCTCGGATCAATCCAATAAAACAATTAACACATGTATATCATTTTAAACAACTCACCATTCATTCATTATGCATCAGCATAGGGCTGGGCGATAAAACGATAACGATAACTATCGCGATAAATTATTTCCTCGAAATAAACATGAAACGTGGTCGCAAAGTTTCGATATATCGATTTTCCAAGCTTGGATATGAACACACGCACTAACAACCAATCAGTGAAGGAGATGGCCGATAGCGGAAGGAGACCCGGAAGGAGGCGCGGAGGTAGGACGCAGTAAACAAGGCTGGCTATGGCTAATTAGCTTGCACGCCGCTATTTCACAGGTTACCTGCCGAGTTGGTGTGTGTTTTGAATTCTGAGGGTAACTGTTATAGTAGTGTGGGGTATACGGTGGACGCCGTTGCAATGAATTGGGCGGAACAGAGTATTTTAGGGTCATTTTTTAGTACATTGTCATGAAATACTCCGCTCGGAAACGAGGCTGGCTATGGCTAATTAGCTTGCACTGCGCTATTTCACAGGTTACCTGCCGAGTTGTTGTGTGTTTTGAATTCTGAGGGTAACTGTTATAGTAGTGTGGGGTATACGGTGGACGTCGTTGCAATGAATTGGGCGGAACAGAGTATTTTAGGGTCATTTTTTAGTACATTGTCATGAAATACTCCGCTTGCTTTGGCTAACTCCTAACGTGCGCGGACTGATGACGACATCAACTCGACTCTCGAGACATTCACAGCAGCAAAACAAGTCAGCCCGCGTATCGGCGCCGGGCATAATAAGTTAATTAAACTTGACAGACATTATATCGACGATAATTATCGATATCGAGTTATATGAGAATAATTTTATAATTTTATCGCGATAACGTTTTTGGTCATATCGCCCAGCCCTACATCAGCAGCAGCTAAATTAATGTTATAGTTCACAACACAGCAGCGCGTTTTGCATCGCTAGCCTATTATCGTCTCAGCAAGCACAGTCAATCATTTCCGTAGCCGCATTTCTCGGAGACAGCTGTGTAGCGAGAGCGAGAGAGACTTACTGTTTAGTTGAAACGTCCAGGGCAGGAGGGCTTGATAAAGTGTATAATCCACTGTTGATGTATATCCAGACCACTGTCCACTGTCCAGACTGCATCCGCCATATAGCTTGTTAGCCAAGTGTTAGTGTTAGCACCACACCACACAAGCACAAGTACTTGATTTCTTTGTCCATTTCCGCGTCTAACAGCCTGCAAACTACCTGGCATTCTATCGCCCTGCTCTAAGACAAACTCTAACCTTAACCAACTTTGAAAGAGTGCCTAAGCTTAACCGTCGAAAGAACTTGCAGTCACGCTCTAAGACAAATAGCTGCATCTGATCTCACAACAACACAACTATCTTTACCAAGCTAGAAAACCTAAAATTGGAACATAGAAAAGTGGCGTCGGCCAATCAGAGAGCGTCTCCGCGAAATGCTGCTACGGAAAAAAATACTGGCGTCGGCCAATCAGAGAGCGTCTCCGCGAAATGCCGCTAAGGAAATTCTTGACGCTGCTGCCTAGACCGCTTCAAATCGCGCCCGGGTTCCAACATAGTCATATTTCAACGCGTTACGCACTGATTGGCTGCGACGGATACAGCGATCAAACAGTGACGCGCACTCAGAGCGCTATTGGGTCTAGCCCGGGCCGAGAAATACAAAAAAATAAAAAAAGTGAAAACGAGTATTTTTTATTTTATATATTAACGTTATATTGTGCATTGGAAACACAAACATACTTAAAATGAGTAAATATTATTCATTTTAAACATGTTTATATTATTTATAGGGCTATAAAACAAAAAACAAAAAAATAATTTTTCTTGTTCTTCTCTCATATAACCAGGGGCCTGAGGGGGGGCGGCGCCCGAGCGCCCCTAGTGGCGAGCCGCCACTGGACACAATATTTCTGACACTGAGAATACATTCACTGAGGTCCATAGATATACCTAGATACAAAGAATATGCAAATAGCCCTTGTAGAAGTGGAGCAATATTCCATTTACCTAGGTATACATTTTATGCAGATTTTCACCTGGGGTGGAACAGGTTAAAACGCTAACGCTATTAAAAAATATATAATGTAGAGGTTAAAATAAGAATATGACTTGGCCTGAAAAAAAGTTCAGTCAGGAGATTATTTTTTGCTTTAATCCCTGCCACTACGCAAAACTATTACTCACACACTGTGCTTCTAAATGATTTTTACGGTTTGCACAAATACATTTTTAGGGGCAAATGATGATGAATAGTTTATTTTCGTGGCGGCTAGGTGGTGTAGTGGTCTAAGGCACTCGCCACCAGTGTGGAGACGCTAGGATTCGCGTGTTCGAATCCAGCTCTCCACATTGTTTTTCAGTTTGGCTGGTCGTCCGCAGTAATACACATTGGCCGTATTACGGGGAGGGAAAAACTGAAGGGTGGGGATCGAACGTTGTGAACAAGCGACTCCTACAAGTCGGTTGGTGCGCCTGCGCAGTAGAATCAGGAAGTGTCGGGGGCAGCGTGAGCCTCCCACGCGTTACTCCTCGACACTGAGAGGTCGAGCTGCGCAGGTGAAAAGATGCGACTGCTGTTACCTCAAGTACCGGAGGGGACTTGTGCTATGTATGACTTAGTCCTCACTGCAGCCGGCTTGTGGGAGGCAAGAAACAGCGTTCGTGACAGGGGAGGGTTGAATTGGATGATACGAAATTGGGATGGGAGAAAATATAGAAAATGGGAGAAAAAGTGGATCAAAAAAAAAGAATAGTTTATTTTCGATCTTTGTTTACAGATCAATCAAAAACACACTTGTGTGGACTTTCAAAAAAAGAAAATAATAATAATAAATAATCACTAGGGCTGACCTTCGATTTTTTTTTGGAATTCGAAGCTTCGGGGCCGAGATTCGATTTTAATTCGAAGCTTCGAGATAAAAAAAATTTAAATAAAATATATATATATATATTTTTTTTTATATATTTCTTTTTAATATATATTTTTTTATGTTGTGGGACTTGTACAGCACTTTGTTCAACTTTGTCAGTGCTGTAAAGTTTAAACCTTTTAAAATCTTAGACAAACAAAACACTTTGCTTTCATGAAATATTGTAAGCCGTCATTTGAGCCTTTATAAAAGCAGCACAATGAACACAAATCTGTCGGTGCCGAGTCCGACCTCATCTTAAATAACAAACAGCATTGCTTGTTGTAGTTAACAAAGAGAGGCAGAGTTGATTTCGAAAAAAAAAAAAAAAATCATAAATGTGCACATATTTAATGGAGAAGTGCCTCATTTGCATATATAAACATAAAATTCTGAAAACTTGCAATATATTTTTTCTTAGTTTATATGTACATAACAAACTGGGAAAGTTTCATAGTGATATCGATTCAAATATTTTTTGCCTATTAGGGGGTACTACACTGTACTACACTGTTTGTAGCCTGTGTGTAGTTCTGTTCAGTTCAATAACATCATTATTATTATTATTATTATTATTATTCAGTTATCAGGCATGTGTTTAGGTTGTCTATTACTAATGGTTTGATTAGGTATTGTGTTTGTAAATATCTGTTTCAAAAAAAAGTATGGCATTTTACAATACAGAACTTTGAAGGCGTTTTCCCAAAAATGAGTTTTAAGAGTTTTTCCTCATACTCTGAGCCAGAAATCTCCACTTCAGTAACACTCACATACACCAAACCTTCCAGTTCTATTCATATCTATGTTCTGAAGGTATTTACAGAAGGGTTTGTTGATATCGCATTCATACCCTGATTTATATCACATTATTTCCTAAAAACATGGCGAAATATGGAATTTTACCATAAAAATGGACTGAATGGAGTATTTTCTGATTTATGGAGTGATAAAAAGAGATATAAAAAATCCCCTCTGTAATAACCTTTGGCTCTAATATGTCAACAAAATGAAACTATAATTTTGAAAATGGCTTTATCCAATGTTCAGATTTCTGTCCTGGAATTATATGCAAATTATTGCATATTTAAGTAGATCATGCCTCATTTGCATATTTAAACATACAATTTCAGAAAACTTGTAATACAAAAAAGTCTTGTCTTAATATAAGTAATCAACTGGGGAAGTTTCATTGTGATATCTATTAGTTACATTTTTTACCCTATTCACCTGTAGTGTCTCGCCTTAATATAAGAAAGAAAAACTTAAAATATGCTGCAAGATATAAATTTCTTTAAACTTTTTTTTTTAAAGAAAAACTAACAAATGTTTTACTCAAAACTACTCCTGAATTATTTTATCCTTTAGGGCCTTTTTAAATCTCCCCTGAGAAGTACACAACTTCAACCTGTCACTAAGGCTATTCCACAATTTAACTCCCAAAATTTAAACACATCTAGCTTTTACATTAGTTCTTACCTTTTTACATGTTTTAATCCTGCGCTCCTGGGACAAAAAACTTCCCAACTGTAGATACTGTACATACTGTACTTGGGATAACCTTGTCTTGATTTAATGCATATCCCCTGAAATTAAGTCGGGCAGTTTTTCTGGGGCAAAAAATGAAGTCTGCTTTTTTTTTTAAGTCTATAGTTTGCCCTGCAACAATACGAGACCTCCCTTTACCCCTTTGGTCAAAAAACTTCCCTATTGACTCCCATGTTAAACACGTTTTTTGAAAACGACGCCATTGCAGATTGAATTTAGATTTTTATACTTTTTTTCATCTAGGCCCCTTTATGGGCATTTACATACATGATTATAAATTTTTTTCACGATGGCCGCATTGCGTCATCTATTTCCGGCGGCCACAGCTTGTGTGTTTACTGCTTGTATCCTGCTAAATCAAAATTTTTATATTTTTATCTAAAATGATGATGCGTTTTGGCTGCAAATTACCACATGCACACACATTCATTTCTCAACACAAACATGCACCACACAAGACATCCATAAAACATTCTCAAATTATTTTAGATAAAAATATGTGCAGGATACAAGCAGTAAACACAGGCTGTGGCCGCCTGAAATAGATGATGCAATGCCGCCATCTTGTGGAAAATAAATAATCATGCACATCCTACATCCCATAAAGAGGCCTAGATAAAAGAAAATATAAAAATCTAAATTCAATCTGCAATGGCGTCGTTTTCAAAAAAACTTGTTTAACATGGGAGTCAATGGGGTCATTTTTTGATGAAGGGATATAGAGTTTTTATCATATCATATAAAAAAAAAAAAGTCTGCCAATCTTTGACACTCCAGGCTCTGATAATCCCACCCCAAAAAAATGACATTAGCATTTATGGGATGGTAAATAATGAACCCTTGGTGTTTTTTGTCTTGAAAATAAGCCATGCCTCAAATCCAGTGTTGGGCAAGTTACTTTAAAAAAGTAACTAGTTACAGTTACTAGTTACTTCTTCCAAAAAGTAACTAAATTACTTACTCAGTTACAAATTATAAAAGTAACTAGTTACTTCAGAAAGTAACTATTAAAGGGGAACTCCAACATTTTGGGAAATTAGACAGTGCCTTACAGTGTATTGCAAGGTCTGACATTGACCAAATTTGATATGCATGACCTTGGTGGGCTCTAGGTCAACTCCTGAAAAGGGGGTCAATGTCAGACCTTGCAATCAAAAGTTAGGGGGCGCACTGAAATTATGGCAAGGGTTATTAGCCCCCTAACTTTTGATTGCAAAGTCTGACATTGACCCCCTTTTCAGGAGTTGACCTAGAGCCCACCAAGGTCATGCATATCAAGTTTTGTCAATGTCAGACCTTGCAATACACTGTAAGGCACTGTAAGGCTACTGTCCTGCCTCACTTCCAGTGATGAAGCTAAGCTATGCTAACGGAGCGTCTATTCCCAAAGCTAAAATGCACGCACATAGACAAAAAAGGTATGTATCTTCTTGTCTAACTCCAGGGAAGATGTTAAATAAGCTAATTTCCCAAAATGTTGGAGTTCCCCTTTAAGTTACTTTCAAGTAAATGTTTCAATGCTCAAATGTGACCCGACCTCCACCCCTCTTTAACGGAACATAAAATACATGTGCAAGTTCAATTATTTATGATAAATCTGAATATTATAATGAAATGATGAAATGATAACCATTATCTGAAATGATAAAAAAAAAAAAAAAAAAAAAAAAATCTAACCCCGACTAACCTTAATGTCATGCACTTGTCCTAATAAACTAACCTACACTGTAACACGCAACACTTTGATGAACATCGTTACTCAGCTGATAGAGTTATACCCTTCTTGCTGTCTTGTCGCACAGAACTTGTAAGTCGCTTTGGATAAAAGCGTCAGCTAAATGACTAAATGTAAATGTAAATGGGCACTTAATACAATACATTATTAACATAAACAATGTACACAAATCTAAACTATTTTAATGTTGCTGTGGGACAAAGTGAGACTAGCCTCCAATCAAATGCCATGTATGTATCTATCTAGGTCGTCCTAGGACGGGCCCTCCATCGGTGCTTCCAGTCATCCCGATCCTCCATGCATCTGGCTAGCTCGCTGGTGCTTTCTGTTCCCGCATCTCTCCTGAGTACGTCCACATAGGTTAACGTGGGACGTCCTCGTGATCGATGCCCGTGTGTTGGTTCCCACAGCACAAGTTTGCTGGTTGGCATCTCATGGTGTCTCTGGCAGTGACCTGCCAGCCTCATTCTCCTGACTGCCACTTTATCGCTCACCTTTAGCACCCCCCCATACAAGTTTGCATTAGTGACATGCTCATCCCTGTTGATGTTGAGCACCACACACATCATTCTGGTGTAGCACCCATCCAAGGACTTCTGCAGGGTGGGCTTCAAGGTCCAGCATTCACTGCCATACAAAAGGACAGACTCAACTGTTGCATGAAAGAAGTTGAGCTTGATTTGACGGGGGAGGTTGGATTTCCACACACTGGTCATGCCGTTCAGAGCCCTCCACGCAAGTGCCTTCCTCACTTTAAGGTCTTGCTCGGACGAGTTGACCCACGAGCCCAGGTACTTGAAATCACTGACTAATATAATGTATATTATTATAATTACTATGTTTATATAGTGAATCGATACAAATGAAATACCACAATAGATGTTTTGGAATTTTGATATTTATTCAACAGGCCACAACTGGGCAAAATTGAATTATGCTTTTTAAGCACTATACCACAAATAAATAACAAATGAACTTTGTAGTGCAAATAAAACTTCAGACAATTGGTAGATACAGTATACTGTACTTCCAAGTATTTTCTTCCTCGAAAAAGTAGAAAAGTGTAACAATATGAGGTGCTTTCAATGTAACTGAAAATTGCAATGTATAGCAAAACGAAGGAATCCAAATGTAAACGGGTAATACATTAAAAAAAAATACATCTCCATAAAAATAAATCTCTTTCTCTGGTCACTGACAATGTGCTTATAAAATGAATATCTTGAAACCAGAAACCCTTGCCAGTCCATTCAGAGTTCATCACAGGAGATATAAAGAGCAGAGGTTACTGACCTCAGCAGCCCTAAAGCTTAATATCTTATTCTCAGGAAACCTAAAGCTTCATATCTTATCCTCATAAGCCCTAAAGCTTCATATCTCATTCTCAGGAAACCTAAAGCTTCATTATCTTATTCTCATAAGCCCTAAAGCTTCATATCTCATTCTCATGAAACCTAAAGCTTCTTATCCTTTTCTCAGGAAACCTAAAGCTTCTTATCCTTTTATCAGTAAACCAAATATAAACAGGTAATACATCTCTATAAAAATAAATCTCTTTCTCTGGCCATTGTTGACAATCTCAATTCAAGAGGCTGCAGCCAGCCAATACATCTAAATTATTATGCTTTTTAAGCACTATACCACAAATAACAAATTAACTTTGTAGTGCAAATAAAACTTCTGACAATTGGTAGATACAGTATACTGTACTTCCAAGTATTTTCTTCCTCGAAAAAGTAGAACAGTGTAACAATATGAGGTGTTTTCAATGTAACTGAAAAGTACAATGTATAGCAAAACGAAGGAATCCAAATGTAAACGGGTAATACATAAAGAAATACATCTCCATAAAAATAAATCTCTTTCTCTGGCCATTGTTGAAAATGTAAATGTAAGATACCCTATTTAGCTATCCATTCACCCATTCTTGTCATTGAACCAGTGGTTGTATCTCAAAACCAAAAGCTTCTCAAACTTCTGGTCAGATAGCCTGTTCCTCAGTGGAGTCAAGACTAGCTTCCCCAAGCTAAAAAGTCTCTCTACTGGGGCACTGGATGGAGTGGCTGCATTATGCCGGAGTGAAATCTTCTTTATCAGTCCAAATCCATCTACTCTATCCCTTGTTCTCCTGATTTGAAATAATCTGCAACTTGACTTTCAGCAGTATCAGAGGTGTCGTCCTCATCCTCAAAGGAAAATAACTCATCCTCTATGGCAGAGTCTGTGCTGAGGTGGCGTGTTGGTGGGATGGTACCTGCTTGCTGGTCTTCTTCTTGGACAATTTTCTGACACTCTGCCAGCAGACTTGCCTTGGCCTTGTCCTTCCTATCCTGTGTCCGCAGCCAACGTAGTTTGAACTTGGGCCAAGTCACAGCAGCCAAGACAGCATCCTCGCTTTTCAGCACCTCTGCAAATCTTGTTTTGACTGCCTGAAATGATACATAAGGATGCAAAGTCTATATTATATTATCTGTATCTATCCCTATCCAGATAGAGAGATATGCATTATAGACTATTATGAACATATTATAGATATTTAATTTTACATTAACTTATATTAATTTCCCTATATGGATACATTCTATTTCTTTACAACAAGGCTTTGAAGGTCCATCATCTCATCTGTAGTCATAATGATTCATAACTGTAAAGGCTAGAATAGAATAGTCATCTTTTCCCATTCATATAATAAAATAAATGTATTGGGTAATTTGTTGAAGATCTAAAATAAATTAAAGTTCTTACTGTGACAATTGCCTCTGGAAGGTCAATTAAGATGTGCAGGCCACTCTTCAGTTGCAGGGTCTTGGATATCAATGTCTCCAGCGTGGGTAGGAGTGTGCCATGGAAACAATGATCTTCTCCCTGAAGAATGTCTAAGGCAACTGTAAGTGGCTTCATGACCGTACAGTACTCCTTAACACTTTGTATGCCGGCTTTTCTCTGGTTTACGCCCCGACCGTTGAATGCCACGTCACGAGTATTCTCGTTTTTTTTTTTTTTTTTTTTTTAGCGATCTGAAATCATATTGCATCACGCGAGCCTACCGTTGGAGATCCAGGGACCGCCGGCGCTCAGATGTGAAAAAAGCGCCCCCTATCGTCTCCCAGATGGTAAATCACCCTTTTGGAATGGACTCAATGAAAGTGAATGGGAGAACGGATTTCTGACTCCACATTTTACTTCTCACTGATGCAGCCGGGGTCTACCAGAGTTCATTCTGGAGCCTCTGAGCCACGGCGAATATGGGTTATACTGTACACACGATGGATCAATACAATTATCGATTTTTTCGAATGGCGATCGGAAATTGGAATAAACCATTTGGATACCATCTGACCTCAGGTAAGGAATCTATGTTATCAGTGTTAGGATAATCAGACTCGTTTTCACGGATATATAAGCGTTTATGTGATATGGCTGTTTTGACTGTAAAAGCCATGAGGAAATAAGAGCAGCAATTATCAGCGCACGGCACGAACGTGCGTGCGCACACATATACTATCGATCATCTAGCGTTTATTTGAAAACTATTCATAAATAGGCCGACAAATTACAACGTTCTGGAATATTCCAGTAAAAGGCGATTATCATAGGCATGGGTTGTTTTTTCCCCGAAAACGGGTGATTTTCAAAATGCTATCAAACGGAAATGAAGTGATAAAAAAACAATCTGCCTTGACAATGTTGACTGGAAAATCATTCTTTGATAAGCGACGGGCAGATTAGACACATAGCCATAATTTAAAACATAGATTAGGCGATATTAACGTTAACATTGCCCGTGGATGGTGGCATTCCAGCTGGTAAAAAGGAAAACACGGCTGGCGCTCAGTGTTAATGAACTGGTGTTCTCGTTCTGTGATGGCTGTCAATCCAAACTTGGACGAGATGGTGTTCAGCTCAACTATAGGAATCCCAGATATACGAGCCAGGGCATCATATAATGAGTTCCATCTTGTGGTGCATGGGACTAACAGCTTCTTGGAAATGACATCATGCACAGTATCTGCAGCCACTGTTGACCGACTTGCCTTATTCCACAACCCTGTGCATTTTGTGGTAGCACTTCTGTAAACATGTTTTGTTCCGGGTGTTGACAGTAACCACTTGTCAATATCAGTGCATGACACCAGGTTCAGGGTGTGTGACGCACATCTCTGATGTGGCGGCAACGTGATCACAGTATCGTCTTCATCACCACTGTTGTGAAGGGCCAGATTAAACCGAATATATATATTTATTTATATATATATATTTAATTGTATTTGTATATTCTCTAATATTCCCTGATATCCCTTGTATATTCCTTGTACAATATGCATTGAATATCCATTCTAGCCTACTGAACATCCCATAATAGTCTCCATTCTACTATTGGTCGAGACCTTGGTGCCAGGCTGCCATACCCCTCAGACCCAGTTCAAACGTACCGCTCGACATGTACGAACAAGTCCTAGTTCCGCGTAGGAATTTGGCTACCGCACCACTAATGGTTCATAGTGCGTATATATACTGCGCTACTAAAGTAGGACTTTCTTTTCAGTCCAGTTTCTTACCCTCCAATAGAGTCACAGACGTAAAGCCTCCCCGCGACGCCACGTGTGGGAGTAAGGCCAAGTTCGCCTACCATCGGTATTGAGACATCGTGTATATTAATATTTGAATAGTCATATTTGGCACTATATCGTCGAGTTGGACGTAGTCTATTAAGCTAATAATAGTCTGTTAATATATAGTGCTTCGTGCGGTGAGAATACTACCGTAGTCAGTACCCCATCGTTTCGGGCAGAGAACTGGCTGCTTACCCAGGGTGGTTGACCCTATGTGAAGCTGCACCCGAGGAGCCCCAGAGCCGACGAGCGAGTGGACCTGTATACCGGATTATTCTACCGACGACAGCCCGCCTTCCCAGGCACGGATTATGCTTTGGATACTTTGATTATTCCATGGATAAAGACCCCCGACACTGCCGTGTGTTGGAACCCCCCCCCCTGGAGAGGACGCAAGGTGAGGAGACGCTCTGCAAGACGAGGTCGCTTCACGTCTCTCCCCCGTGGACCGGAGAGAGCCGGCCCACAAAGAGTCCACCTGCTTTCATCTGTGGTCCAAGGATCGCCGGCGCATTGAACGGCACTACAGTGGGTTCACCTGGGATACCCTTGGCCGGACGAGGCAGCCGGATTCTACCCCCCCCCCCCTCCTACTCCTGTCGGCTTACAAGCGACCGGATTAACCCCCTCTAGTGTATCTAGTATAATCATTAAAGTATCATTGCTGTTATTCCTTAACTATTCCAGGTCGTATATTTACCACCTGCGCCTTCAGAGATTGGACATTCTCTATTGATATACCGACGAATACTCCTTGCCATAAAAGTGCATACTATTTCAATTCATAAATGTAATTAAGTGATTAAGTGCTTATTCTACACACCATCGCTGTGTAGGAAATAAAGACCTGTTTCTAATTCGTACATTTGTGTTGGATCCGTTTCATCTACGTGAGAGTGTTCATGATAATATATTTATGCCGTGTACTGGGTGGCCGAATATTAAGTACAAAGGTAGTGGTAGTAAGTATCATATCTAGTAATACAGTCAGGGAATTGTACCCCTCAGTTACAACCACCATCATCAAAAACAACACAGTCTGCAAGGCTTCACTGATGTCAGTAAACGTCACCTCATTTACATTTACATTTACATTTAGTCATTTAGCTGACGCTTTTATCCAAAGCGACTTACAAGTTCTGTACGACAAGCCATCAGGAAGGGCACAACTCTATCAGCTGAGCAACAATGTTCATCAAAGTGTTGAGTGCTACAGTGTAGGTTAGTTTATTAGGACAAGTGCATGACAGTACGGTTAGTTAGGGTTAGATTTTTTTTTTATTGTTTTTTTTTTTTAATTCAGATAATCCTCATCCTCGTCATCATCAGAGTCATCCTGCTCCACTGGCTGATGCATTTTGAAGGCCTTTACAAAATTGTAGCCATTATCTGTGACTGTTGTGGTGATTTTGAATGATATCCCATATGAGGAGTAGATATGGTCAAGTTCCTTTGCAATTTTGTCATGTGTATGGCGTCCCTTGAACCTCCTGCATGCCAGGGCTGCCTTACCTCTCTTCATGCTTTGCGGATTTATCCAATGCGCTGTTACGCCTAGATAGCTCTTGTTACATGCAGTCCATATGTCTGCTGTTGTAGACACATATTCTAACTTCTCAAACGTTTGTTTGAGCTCCACATTCATTTGAGTATATTGGGCTTCAATATAGTTCGAAAACGTCTTTCTACACGGTAGGACTACTCCTCCTCTGACCGGTATTTTGGCAACTAGTGCCCTGAATGAGTCAGTCCGACTCAACCGTAGATAATGGCAGCATATCCTCCATGACATACCTGGCTACCAGTTTGTTCAGTTCGGTCCGAGACAAAACGTGTGGTGGATCCTTAAAATCAAGCTTCGGTTGCTTAGGTTTTGTGGCACTGTCTCCTTCTCCTTCGGAGGTCTTAGCCACTAATTTCGTGGAAGCATGCAACGTTGAAAGATGTTTAAGTAACGGTAACGGCGTTAGTAACGCCATTACTTATAGTGCCGTTATTCTCATCACTGCTCAAATCACACAAACTGGTATTTAAGGGGTTAAAATCTTGAAAATGAATGAATATTTTATATGTATGTTGAGGACTGAAGTTAATAATGGTATTCATATATATATATATATATATATATATATATATATATTAGTGCTGTCAAACGATTAAAATATTTAACTCGATTAATCGCATGATTGTCCATAGTTAACTCGCGATTAATCGCAAATTAATCACATTTTTATTTTTAATTTTTTTTTTACCTTAAACAGATCTTTTTCAAGTTCCAAGTTTTAATATGCTTATCAACATGCGAGTCAACAAATGCTTGCTTTGTGCAGCCATTTAACACAAAAGGATGACCCTCATGCATTGCAAATTTGCATCAAATTCAAAACAGAGTGATGCACAAAATAACTTAAAAGAAAATAATTTAAAACAATGAATAAAGTGTGCATGAAATAATAGGGGAAAGAAAACGTTAGGAACTTGTTACATTCACACACACAAGGGCTGATTAATCACACACCCCCCTCTCTCCCTCACACACACACTCTCCCAACTCTTTTTCTCTTTTGCCCCTTCCTCATCTCTCTCACCCCCCTCTCTCTCTATATCTCACACACACACACACACACACACACACACACTTCAGAAACAAACATAGTATCAATGAGAGCATCAATAATACACCTGAGTGAAGTCTAGTATAAAAAATTTTAGTTAATCTTGAGTTAAATAAATTAGTGGCATTAATAGAATCGGGAGTTAACGCGATATTAACGCGATATATTTGACAGCCTTAATATATATATTACATGTAAAGTACACAGGACAGTATGTCCCAAAGGGACTTACGTGTGATTATATTTTACCATGTGTCACTGCACAAAACATTTTTATGTATCAAACTTTTTGTTTGTGCCAATCTTCAACACTCCAGGCTCTCATAATCCCACCCCCAAAAAAATGACATTAGCATTTATGGGATGGAAAATAATTAACCCTTAGTGTTTTTTGTCTTGAAAATAAGCCATGCCTCAAATCACACAAACTGGTATTTAAGGGGTTAAAATCCTGAAAATGAATGAATATTTTATATGTATGTTGAGGACTGAAGTTAATAATGGTATTCATAAAAAAAGAAAAAAAATTATTCATAAGTAAATATATATTACATGTAAAGTACACAGGACAGAAAACGTCCCAAGAGAGTAAAGGGATGCAGTGTTTTATACACTGTCACTGCACAAAACATTTTTATGTATAAAACTTATTGCCAATCTTCAACACGCCAGGCTCTCATAATCCCACCCCAAAAAAAATCACATTAGCATTTATGGGATGGAAAATAATTAACTCTTTAGTGTTTTTTGTCTTGAAAATAAGCCATGCCTCAAATCACACACTGGTATTTAAAGGGTTAAAATCCTGAAAATTTTGTTTGTTTTTTCCCCCTTTTCGAGTACTACACGATCAATCGAGTATAGCATGCGATCAATCGATCTGGATTTTTCTTTAAAATGCCCATCCCTATTTGATATGTATGTTGAGGACTGAAGTTAATAAAGAGATAAAAAAGAAAATATATATATATATATATATATATATATATATATATATATATATATAGGTGGTGCAGTGGGCAAGGCGCTCACCACCAATGCAGGAGACGCTGGGTTCGAGCCCAGCTCTCCGCATTGCTATCAGCTTGGCTGGTCGTTCATACTAATACAATTGGCAGTATTAGGGGGTCGGAAGCTGATGGGTGGGGATCGGACGTTGTGGACAGCGACTCCTACAGGTCGGTTGGTGCGCCTGCGCAGCAGAATCAGGAAGCGACAGGGACGGCGTGCCCTCCAAACGCAGACCCCCGACGCTGAGAGATTGCTCTGTGCAGGTGAAAAGATGCGACTGCTGCTTCCTCGAGTACCGGAGGGGACATGTGATGCAAGGCTTAGTCCACATTGCAGCCGGCTTGTGGGAGGCATGGCCTAACACCGTTCGAGACAGGGGAGGGTAGAATTGGACGATACGAAATTGGGATGGGAGAAAAATAGAAAATGGGAGAAAAAGTAGATAAAAAAAAAATATATATATATATATATATATATATATATATATTCATAAAAAAATATATTAATATTACACGTAAAGTACACGGGACAGTAAACGTCCCAGGGGGTAAAGGGATGCAGTGTTTTATACACTGTCACTGCACACAAATTTTTTATGTATAAAAAAAAAATTTGTGCCAATCTTCGACACTCCAGGGTATGGAAGCAAATGAGTGCCATAAGTATTTGAATTTAATCAGACACCGCATTTATAGCATTGAAAATAATTACTTTGAAAACATGTATAATAACTTTGAAAACATGTATCTGAATTTTTTCAGACACCGCATTTATAGTTCCAGACACCGCATTTATAGTTTCAGACACCGAATTTATAGCATTGCAAATAAATACTATGAAAATCATGTATCTGAATTTTTTTGCTCAGAGTTTACCAAAAATGCAGTGTTAATAAAAAAAAGTCGAATGCATAATAAAATTCAATGTAAAAATGCAGTGTTCATTAAAAAATTCGAATGCATAATAAAATTCAATGTAAAAATGCAGTGTTCATTAAAAAATTCGATGCATAATTGCGGTGTATATAATTCGATGTCAAAAATTGCGGGGTGTGGATTTCGACGTAAAAAACCCAACATCCGGGTTACCCAGACAGGATAAAGCAATCGAGCTGGATGTGATCGAACTGACTTCTGGCCTATCACTGCACGGCTTTGTCAGTCATGTGATCACAACAACCCAGGAAGCCTTTCCTCCCGACGACAAAGAGAAGAGAAGGTGGCTGAAGCCTGAAGTTGATACAGTAAGTTTGATCTCAATGATAAACAATAATTAACAGGTAGGCTAACGGCAGGCACCACTACGAATTGAAAATGGGGGACCCTGATGTAAACAAGACGAAAGTCTTTCTCTGGTCTGCATCCCCTTAACAATTGTGTGTATTGAGCCGTACTGTATTGTACCCATTCTGCAATCTGTTAAATAAAGTTTTCAATCATTCATTCAGGCTAGGCTAACATTAGGTACTACTACTAGTTAGGTAACGTTAGCTAGAATCCAAATCGAAAATCAAGAATCCAAATCAAAAGTCTTATATAAGGTTATGAGATGAACATGTATGTTATGTAGGTTATGAAATGAATATGTATGTAATATGTAATAAAAACGCAGCTCAACGCATACATTTGATCTAGAACCCCGTTTGTTGTCCCCTAACTGTTATACGAAGATGGCCGGCGGTCTCGTGACAACCAGAATACAAAACATTACCTGTTGTTATTGTTAAGTCGCTATCTTGTGATAGTAACATGGTCGTGGTGTGAATTACCTGGCTCTAAATTAAAGTATTTTTGGATGACACAACACAGTAATAAGAAGGATGGCAAGTGTATGATGGCATGCATGTACAATAATGCTGTGTATACCCTAATTATATTTATTCTTAATGTACTGTATATATCCACATGTGTTTGTACATATAACTGCATATAAACCTTTTACATATCTGTAGATACTACTATATCTATATCTGTACATATCCCTTACCTACTCTTACTAGTTACGCTGCTGGCCAGTATGACTACCATAGTGTCTTTATACCTGCTGCATCAATGTACATAATAATACTACAACTCTGTACATATATATGATCTGATTAGCATTATTACTCAGTAGTACTGATTTATATATTTTAAACAATATAATGAATTAAGGTTTTGTTTTATTTGTCACATAAGGTACATGTACATTACAGTGAAACACTTGGTTCTGTATGAGCCTCCTGAGATTGTGCTTCATAGAAGTTTTTCTAGAAGTTAGACATCTCTTTGATCCAATGACCTTGTAGTAGACAGAAATCTATTTGTTTGTTTCTTCATATCACAGTTTACAATTTATTTTCTTTTTGCAGGCATGACTTCACCCCAACATCCCCTGAGTGGAACATGGAAAGAGTGTTGACCTTGATGTTTATCGTTGTCTTTCAACCATATTGTTTGTTACTGTTTAATAAATTGTTTGTTACTGTTGATGTTTAATAAATGTTTATCGTCGTCTTTCAACACCCTGCCTCAGACTCCTATCCATGGTAACTCCCAGCTATTACTAAAGTTGATTTCAAGACGTGACTCGGGGGCGTTCCAAGGGTGCGTTCCAGCAGAGGTGTTCATTGACTCCAGTGTTTATTATGTATTTTCACAGCAGAAAAACACTCAAGTTATTCCTTTCTTCCGTTCAGAATCAGCCAGCCTGTTGTATATTGAACAGCCCAGTATATGTATTAGGGATGCACAGTATGGACGTTTTTTCAGCCGATAACGGATCACTACCTGCTGCTCATGGCGAATACTGATAACTTCATAACCTGTAGTTTATACACAACTGAGGGTCTACAGATCTAAAGGACAACAACCAATCAGAGCACTTGTCTGCCATAAAAACATAATACATCTGTAAAATAACAAGGGAACAAAGGTGAATTGTGCCACATTTATTTTAAACGTGTTTTACGTTTACTCTGGTGTTTAAATTTCTGTGAATATAGTTTGTATTATGTACTGTTTACATTTTGTACAATCGTCGTTTCTGTAAATGAGGGAAACCTCAGAGGCGTACGATTTTAAATAAAGGTTGAAATGAAAAAATTTGGTTACAGAAAAAGACCTAACCTCTCTTTCTCAGTCATCAGATAGAACATGCTCACAACATTGAACAGCAGCAATGTAGATGTCACAGACTGGGATGCAGCTCGTAGGTCAACAGCTTCTCTTAAAGCAGCCATTAGTCCATCAGTCAGTGGGCTCTCTGTGTTTGGGACAATGACACTAGAGTGGCCATCAGGAGCAAATCCACTGTTCTCCCACTCAATCTGAGGAATATCCACACCCTAAAAACAACAGAAATAGAAAGCCTTATTTGTGGTATTAATTATCTTGATAGACAGCAGCAGTAAGGTGGGCACTTATGGCTTTTGAAATCTGTATGCTCCTACTCATTTATCTTTCTGTTTTCACATACTGTAACTCATTTTCTAGGACTATAAGCCCTAAACCACTGCCCATGTTGTTTAGCAAATGTTCATGGCTCTTATTCTGACCTACACTTTTGTAATTCACTCCGCATATGAATTGTTCCCACATGTAAGAGAAATTAAATTTTCTCATCAGGAAACCTTTCTTATGCATTTGACACATCCCAACTTTTGCCATACAGTATAACTATGCTATAGTTCAAATATTTTCACCTATTTACCTTGCTGTCAGATAGCCCTTTCTGGTGGGGAACAGGCTTTATAGCCACCTACAGTATGCTCTCTTAAAAGGGTGCTCTGGGATGAAAATACAGGGGAAGTTCAATGGAGTCTGGTAGGTGTTTGCAAGAGCATGGATAGCGGTTTCAGTTTTTGAGTGGCTGAGGGATCAATACTATTGAAAGCATTGAAGTTGTAAAAATTGGACAAAGTTACCTCCATGTTATCAGAAACTGGAATTGGGTGATGGATTCGTCCCAGCTCCCACAGCTGATTTAGGGTCATATGGCCTTCTGTTCTTATAGGATGATTTGCCCAGCCACTGCGCAATGTGTCCAGGTCATCGTGAAGCCGTGGCAGGAACACATAATGGCAACAGAAGAGGTGTGTAGCATTGCCAATGTTGAGGAACCCCTCTTCTTCAAGGTAGTGTAGAGCATCATAGTAGATGACTGTAACAGCTGTCCACATGTCTCGCCATAGCCTCTCTATCCTGGAAAATTGCGAGTTTACCAGAACATTTTAAAGTTAAAGGACAGGGAATGGCAATATTTGCATTTGTGGCAGATTTGACATGGAATTATTATGTATGTATAATAAACAACTGATCATGTAAGATCTCAGCAGTTTCTTTTGTTGAGAAAAGGTTTCCAGCAACAACAAATGCACAGATGGATTTTATTTTAAATGCAATCCAATGATCTGATGTTCATTGTGTGTATTTCTTTATCTACCCTTTCATGAGTCATTATTGTCAGTCCAAAACAAGAGATTATGTTTTTGTAACATGTTTCTAAAACATTATCTCGTGTTATTTACATACTAAGACAATAGGTGTGACATACAAATGTAATTCGACACACACTGCCCAGCAAAAACTGTACATTTTTTTTTTTGCAGCAAGGAAGAGATTGTTTAATTTGCATGATGAAGAGGTCACAGTTAAGTACCCTTTGACTGACATCAACTCCCACCGTAGAGAGGAATTTGACCTCACACTATTGCAAATAACAGTACTGCTTCTAGTAGGTATATGTGTAGCAAACAGTACAGTTCTGGCATGGCAGCAGTGAGATGGTGTCTTTCAACTAGCTTATATACAATATAATATATACAATAATACAATAAATTCACCAAACACTACACAATACCAATGCTGTAGACTGATGAAAATATAATTTATTTATCTGGCCTTCTTCCAAGAATCTGTCAAGAAGTTTGGTTTCCCTCTTAGGTAAATATTTCCTGAGGCAGTGGGGGGCCGTTGAAACCAACACTTAATGTGGTCTTTGTTGTAATTGTTGGTATATTTTAGGGTACGAGCTGATCAGGGGGTGGAAAAATGTGGACGTTCCACGTCTCATGTTTACAGTCCGTGGCACTGGAAGGGGCAGCTTTATATCTGGCAAGAGTGTTCACAACCAACGGTAAGCCCAAAAGATCAGAGATTGCTAGTTGAAAGACACCATCTCACTGCTGCCATGCCAGAACTGTACTGTTTGCTACACATATACCTACTAGAAGCAGTACTGTTATTTGCAATAGTGTGAGGTCAAATTCCTCTCTACGGTGGGAGTTGATGTCAGTCAAAGGGTACTTAACTGTGACCTCTTCATCATGCAAATTAAACAATCTCTTCCTTGCTGCAAAAAAAAATGTACAGTTTTTGCTGGGCAGTGTGTGTCGAATTACATTTGTATGTCACACCTATTGTCTTAGTATGTAAATAACACGAGATAATGTTTTAGAAACATGTTACAAAAACATAATCTCTTGTTTTGGACTGACAATAATGACTCATGAAAGGGTAGATAAAGAAATACACACAATGAACATCAGATCATTGGATTGCATTTAAAATAAAATCCATCTGTGCATTTGTTGTTGCTGGAAACCTTTTCTCAACAAAAGAAACTGCTGAGATCTTACATGATCAGTTGTTTATTATACATACATAATAATTCCATGTCAAATCTGCCACAAATGCAAATATTGCCATTCCCTGTCCTTTAACTTTAAAATGTTCTGGTAAACTCGCAATTTTCCAGGATAGAGAGGCTATGGCGAGACATGTGGACAGCTGTTACAGTCATCTACTATGATGCTCTACACTACCTTGAAGAAGAGGGGTTCCTCAACATTGGCAATGCTACACACCTCTTCTGTTGCCATTATGTGTTCCTGCCACGGCTTCACGATGACCTGGACACATTGCGCAGTGGCTGGGCAAATCATCCTATAAGAACAGAAGGCCATATGACCCTAAATCAGCTGTGGGAGCTGGGACGAATCCATCACCCAATTCCAGTTTCTGATAACATGGAGGTAACTTTGTCCAATTTTTACAACTTCAATGCTTTCAATAGTATTGATCCCTCAGCCACTCAAAAACTGAAACCGCTATCCATGCTCTTGCAAACATCTACCAGACTCCATTGAACTTCCCCTGTATTTTCATCCCAGAGCACCCTTTTAAGAGAGCATACTGTAGGTGGCTATAAAGCCTGTTCCCCACCAGAAAGGGCTATCTGACAGCAAGGTAAATAGGTGAAAATATTTGAACTATAGCATAGTTATACTGTATGGCAAAAGTTGGGATGTGTCAAATGCATAAGAAAGGTTTCCTGATGAGAAAATTTAATTTCTCTTACATGTGGGAACAATTCATATGCGGAGTGAATTACAAAAGTGTAGGTCAGAATAAGAGCCATGAACATTTGCTAAACAACATGGGCAGTGGTTTAGGGCTTATAGTCCTAGAAAATGAGTTACAGTATGTGAAAACAGAAAGATAAATGAGTAGGAGCATACAGATTTCAAAAGCCATAAGTGCCCACCTTACTGCTGCTGTCTATCAAGATAATTAATACCACAAATAAGGCTTTCTATTTCTGTTGTTTTTAGGGTGTGGATATTCCTCAGATTGAGTGGGAGAACAGTGGATTTGCTCCTGATGGCCACTCTAGTGTCATTGTCCCAAACACAGAGAGCCCACTGACTGATGGACTAATGGCTGCTTTAAGAGAAGCTGTTGACCTACGAGCTGCATCCCAGTCTGTGACATCTACATTGCTGCTGTTCAATGTTGTGAGCATGTTCTATCTGATGACTGAGAAAGAGAGGTTAGGTCTTTTTCTGTAACCAAATTTTTTCATTTCAACCTTTATTTAAAATCGTACGCCTCTGAGGTTTCCCTCATTTACAGAAACGACGATTGTACAAAATGTAAACAGTACATAATACAAACTATATTCACAGAAATTTAAACACCAGAGTAAACGTAAAACACGTTTAAAATAAATTTGGCACAATTCACCTTTGTTCCCTTGTTATTTTACAGATGTATTATGTTTTTATGGCAGACAAGTGCTCTGATTGGTTGTTGTCCTTTAGATCTGTAGACCCTCAGTTGTGTATAAACTACAGGTTATGAAGTTATCAGTATTCGCCATGAGCAGCAGGTAGTGATCCGTTATCGGCTGAAAAAACGTCCATACTGTGCATCCCTAATACATATACTGGGCTGTTCAATATACAACAGGCTGGCTGATTCTGAACGGAAGAAAGGAATAACTTGAGTGTTTTTCTGCTGTGAAAATACATAATAAACACTGGAGTCAATGAACACCTCTGCTGGAACGCACCCTTGGAACGCCCCCGAGTCACGTCTTGAAATCAACTTTAGTAATAGCTGGGAGTTACCATGGATAGGAGTCTGAGGCAGGGTGTTGAAAGACGACGATAAACATTTATTAAACATCAACAGTAACAAACAATTTATTAAACAGTAACAAACAATATGGTTGAAAGACAACGATAAACATCAAGGTCAACACTCTTTCCATGTTCCACTCAGGGGATGTTGGGGTGAAGTCATGCCTGCAAAAAGAAAATAAATTGTAAACTGTGATATGAAGAAACAAACAAATAGATTTCTGTCTACTACAAGGTCATTGGATCAAAGAGATGTCTAACTTCTAGAAAAACTTCTATGAAGCACAATCTCAGGAGGCTCATACAGAACCAAGTGTTTCACTGTAATGTACATGTACCTTATGTGACAAATAAAACAAAACCTTAATTCATTATATTGTTTAAAATATATAAATCAGTACTACTGAGTAATAATGCTAATCAGATCATATATATGTACAGAGTTGTAGTATTATTATGTACATTGATGCAGCAGGTATAAAGACACTATGGTAGTCATACTGGCCAGCAGCGTAACTAGTAAGAGTAGGTAAGGGATATGTACAGATATAGATATAGTAGTATCTACAGATATGTAAAAGGTTTATATGCAGTTATATGTACAAACACATGTGGATATATACAGTACATTAAGAATAAATATAATTAGGGTATACACAGCATTATTGTACATGCATGCCATCATACACTTGCCATTGATTGATTGATTGAAAAGTTTATTAACAGATTGCAGAATGGGTACAGTACAGTACATCTCAATACATACAATTGTTAAGGGGATGCAGACCAGAGAAAGACTTTCGTCTTGTTTCCACCAGGGTCCCCCATTTTCAATTCATCATAACATATATGACATACATGACATACAGATAGACAGTACTGCTACATCTATACATTTATGACATATCAGATTTGCAAATACAGTACTGTTTGTGATACAAAAGTGTCCAGAAAAGGAGTGTATATACATTTGGCGTAGAAACTGTACATTGGAGGAGGTTGGTGGGGTGGGGTTGGGTGGGTTGGGTGAGGGCTGTACATTGGAGGTGGGGGGGGGGGGGGGTTGGGTAGGGGACACACACACATTTTACACTGTACATTGGAATATTGACAAAGCCTTACTTGGTCATTTACTGTACAACTAGGTTAGGACATTTGTAGGGGCCAGTTTCGAATTGCAGTCTCACGTAGGTGTTTTTTGAGAGTGTTTTTGAAGGTGGGTAGTGATTCACATTCCTTTACAGCTTTAGGCAGGGCGTTCCACATTGATGTGGCATAATTGCGAAACGTGTTTAGTCCCTTGTTTGAGCCGAATCTGGGTTTTACATGATTTGTGGAGCTCCCTCTGGTGTTGTGATCGTGGTATTCACTGACCTTTGGGAAGTATTTTGACATGTACATGGGTACCTTGGTCGCGTAGTGTATCTTGTAGACCAGGCCCATTGCAAGTTGCTGTACTCTGTCGTCTACTCTAAGCCATCCTAGGTTGTCAAAGTGGGCAGGGGTGAGGTGGGTTCTAGGAGTCAGGTCAAGTAGTAGTCTGACTAGCTTGTTTTGAGATGTTTGTAATTTGTTTTTTAGTGCCTTTGAGGTGCTTTGGTACCATGAGGTGCAAGCATAGTCGTAGTACCCTTGAATGAGTGCTCCTGCTAGAGTCTTCAGGGTATTCTTGTTTACCAGAGATATTACTGTGTTGTGTCATCCAAAAATACTTTAATTTAGAGCCAGGTAATTCACACCACGACCATGTTACTATCACAAGATAGCGACTTAACAATAACAACAGGTAATGTTTTGTATTCTGGTTGTCACGAGACCGCCGGCCATCTTCGTATAACAGTTAGGGGACAACAAACGGGGTTCTAGATCAAATGTATGCGTTGAGCTGCGTTTTTATTACATATTACATACATATTCATTTCATAACCTACATAACATACATGTTCATCTCATAACCTTATATAAGACTTTTGATTTGGATTCTTGATTTTCGATTTGGATTCTAGCTAACGTTACCTAACTAGTAGTAGTACCTAATGTTAGCCTAGCCTGAATGAATGATTGAAAACTTTATTTAACAGATTGCAGAATGGGTACAATACAGTACGGCTCAATACACACAATTGTTAAGGGGATGCAGACCAGAGAAAGACTTTCGTCTTGTTTACATCAGGGTCCCCCATTTTCAATTCGTAGTGGTGCCTGCCGTTAGCCTACCTGTTAATTATTGTTTATCATTGAGATCAAACTTACTGTATCAACTTCAGGCTTCAGCCACCTTCTCTTCTCTTTGTCGTCGGGAGGAAAGGCTTCCTGGGTTGTTGTGATCACATGACTGACAAAGCCGTGCAGTGATAGGCCAGAAGTCAGTTCGATCACATCCAGCTCGATTGCTTTATCCTGTCTGGGTAACCCGGATGTTGGGTTTTTTACGTCGAAATCCACACCCCGCAATTTTTGACATCGAATTATATACACCGCAATTATGCATCGAATTTTTTAATGAACACTGCATTTTTACATTGAATTTTATTATGCATTCGAATTTTTTAATGAACACTGCATTTTTACATTGAATTTTATTATGCATTCGACTTTTTTTTTATTAACACTGCATTTTTGGTAAACTCTGAGCAAAAAAATTCAGATACATGATTTTCATAGTATTTATTTGCAATGCTATAAATTCGGTGTCTGAAAAAATTCAGATACATGTTTTCAAAGTTATTATACATGTTTTCAAAGTAATTATTTTCAATGCTATAAATGCGGTGTCTGATTAAATTCAAATACTTATGGCACTCATTTGCTTCCATACCAGGGCTCTCATAATCCCACCCCAAAAAAAATGACATTAGCATTTATGGGATGGAAAATAATTAACCCTTAGTGTTTTTTGTCTTGAAAATAAGCCATGCTTCAATCACACAAACTGGTATTTAAGGGAAGTTAATAAAGAGATTAAAAGAAATTTTATAAAAAATATTCATAAAAAAATATATAAAAATCACATGTAAGTCCCGAAAGGGATGCAGTGTATTGGTGGAGCGCAGGAAGGTTAAGAATACACAACCCTCTTAAATTATACTTTCCTTCTCTTGGTTGAAAGAGACATTGAATACAAACTGGTAGGTTCTTACTCTTAGCACGAAAAATGACCTCCAAGGTTTTTATGTACGCCATATCTACACATTTTTATGTGGTGGACTTTATGAATAATGGATTTGTCGATTCAAGGTAACTAGCTTTGTTTATTATTCTAATAGCTCTTTTCTGTAGTTTAATAATAGGATCGATAGGTTATGACTATAACCAAGTTATGTTAATTAGTGGTGACGCTCGGCATCACTCATGCACTGTCCTCGCACACGTGCACGCGCACTGAATAAAGACCACAATGTACCTTTAATCCCAATATTTGTCTGACCACACCCCTATCAGCTCACCTACATAAGCAGGTGTGTGGTCACCTGCTCTCCTCCTTTCCAAGCTTTCACCACAAGGTTGCCTCAAAGGTTGCTTGCCTCAACGACTACCGCCCTGTAGCTCTCACCTCCATAGCCATGAAGTGCTTTGAGAAGCTAGTAAAGGGCTACATCTGCTCCTCCCTCCCCATCAACATGGACCCCCTGCAATTTGCATACCGCCCCAACAGGTCCACGGAGGACGCCATATCCCATGTGCTGCACACAGCAGCATCACACCTGGACAAGAGGCAGGGGAACTATGTGAGAATGCTATTCATCGACTACAGCTCGGCATTCAATACCATAGTCCCCTCCATACTCATAGCCAAGCTCAGGGACCTGGGCTTGGGCTATGACCTCTGCCAGTGGGTCTTGGACTTCCTGACTGGCAGACCCCAGGTGGTGAGGGCAGGCAACTGCACCTCCTCATCCATCACCCTCAACATAGGGGCCCCCCAGGGCTGTGTTCTGAGTCCCCTCCTCTACTCCCTGTACACACACGACTGTGTGGCTCAGCGGAGTAGCAATACAATCGTCAAATTTGCTGACGACACAGTGGTGGTGGGCCTGATCTCTGCCAACGACGAGAGGGCCTACCTGGAAGAGGTCAAGGTCCTGGCGGGATGGTGCCAGGAAAACAGCCTCTCCCTGAACGTCAGCAAAACAAAGGAGATGATTGTGGACTTCAGGAGGTCGGGGGTCAAGGACTACAGCCCCCTCAGCATCGACGGGGCACCGGTTGAGAGAGTCAACAGCTTCAAGTACCTCGGAGCCTACATATCCGAGGACTTGACATGGACCACACACATTAACAGTGTGGTGAAGAAGGCACGACAACGCCTCTACTTCCTCAGGCGCCTAAGGAAGTTCCAAGTCAGCCAGAAGATCCTTAAGAACTTCTACTCATGTACAATAGAGAGCATCTTGACCGGCAACATCACCTCCTGGTTTGGGAATAGCACTGCAAAAGACCGAAGCAGACTACAAAGAGTGACACGTTCAGCCGAACGCACAATTGGAGGGGGGCTCCCCACCCTCCAGAACATTTACTACAAGCGTTGCAAGGGCAAGGCTAAGAGAATCATTAAAGACTCCAGTCACCCGAACAACTGCCTCTTTGAACTGTTGCGGTCAGGCAAGCGATACCGGAGTCTCAAGGCGAGCACAGAAAGACTCAGAAGTAGCTTCTATCCCCAGGCCATCAGGCTGCTAAACGAACAATGAATGAACACTACACAACAACAACCACCAAACGCACATAGCACACACATCCACACGCACACACTCACTTTAAACAAACACACTGTAGCACCCACTCCACACACTTTATAGCACACACCCACTTTAAACAAACACACTGTAGCACCCACTCCCCACACTTTATATTTATGGATGAAGGATTGCACTACAACTCGTACACCTTACTGTAAATTGTACCTAAAATTGTACCTCATCCCATTTCTGCTTTGCACTAGATAGTACTGTACATTAGTACACTGCATAGTATTGTGTATTGTATATTATATGGTAACTCAGAACATTGTACATATGTCTATACCGAACACTGTGACCTCATTTTCTTCTTCTAAATTCATGCTATATTATGTTATTATGTTATTTGATACTATCTTGTCTAGCACAGTCTCTGGAGCGTAACAGTAAGAAGCATTTTGTATGAAAGTATTCTGTACTTCTGTATGACAACTATTAAAGAACTTGAACTTGAGATCAAGGGCTGCAGCGACGTCGGATGCCGAGCGTCACCACTAATTAACAGAACTTGGTTATAGTCATAACCTATCGTTCTGTATCATTAGTGGATCCGCTCGGCATCACTCATGCACATAGGGAGGCCGAGCGGAGCCACCGGCCGACAAATACACCCCGCTGAAGGCCCCCCACAGCCATCAGAACAGGGAGGGCCGAGCCCCCCCGACCCCCCCTAATAGAGGGCACCCCCCCTATTGGAGGTTTCCCGGGAGGGCGACGGACCCGACCGTGCGAAGAGGCACTCAAGCAACTCAACGCACAGGGTGAGCAGACCGTGGCCTGACCCCACGACTACACACACGCACAACCCGCATGCCACCCGGGAACGAACGGAGGGAACAACCTCGTTACTGCCCCCAGAATCACGGGGTCATGGGCAAACCCAACCCCGTGGCAAGGCCGTAGCAGCGGAGCGCGAAGGAAGGCCCAGACCCATCAAAGGGACTGGACCCCCTGGAATGGGGGCCCGGAGAAGTCCATTATGCCAGCATCAAGACCCCACCAGGTGGGCACTTAGTGACCCCGCCCCCCACATCGCCAGCGTATTCGGACAAAGGCCCCTCAGCCGAGCGGGCCCTGTCCCCCCAATAGTACACCGCCTGGCACACTGACCCTGCAGAACAGGCAGTCAGCATGGCCGTAAGCACACAAAAAAGGTTAACCAACGGAAGCAGGCAGCGCACCGGGGAAAAAAACCAGGCAACAGGCTGTTAACCCGAGCCTGGAGACTGCGGACGAGACAGGCGCCACAGGAGTCAGCTGAAAAACAGCCGCTCCGGCGGAAGGGGCGTATGCTGGCGTTGTTGCATGACCAAGCCTCCATTTAAAAAAAAAAAAAAAAAAAAAAAAAAAAAAAAAAAAAAAAAAAAACCCACCCAGAGGTGTTGAGGCAGAGAAGGCTGACACGATTGGCAGACGTCATGAACGTGCAGGGGCACCCTCAACCGGGTAACCCGGGAGTTGACACTGCTCCAACACACCAGGGAATCAACCACCTTGTCGTTACCCAATGCGGTGGTTGTTCCTATAACCCCTCAAGAAAAAACTCAAACACACCTGCGGATACACACTGGCTATACCGCAGTACAAGTGTTTCAGTTTTCAAAAAAGGGTTATCCCAGGCCTACGGGTCGACGAAACATTACTTCGGACCGGGCCCGGCGATACGGGAAGCACAGGGTCACCAGAGGAGGTCAAGGACCACCCCAACAGGCCCCTCTTCGCCATGCGTGAGAGAGGAGCGAAAAGAATGGAGAACCAGCCCCAAGCACAACGTACTTGGTATTCCCAGGCGGTCTCCCAACCAAGTACTAACCAGGACCAACCTGCGTAGCGGCCGAGACTCGACGATCGAGCGTGTACAGGTTGGCAAGGCCGTAAGCCATTACGACAGTGCTGAGTAAAAAATTTACCCAACCAGGGTCTCCATAACGCTTAACCCTGTGACACCCGGACCGACCTGGCATTTTTCCCCTGAAAAAAGCCCAAGTCCCTCAGGGTACCAGAATAGCAGATCTGCATCCCCGGCGGACAACGGGTTCAACTGATCCGGACCAGTGTGACCAGAACCAGTCCCGTGCCCTAACCACGGCGACATGCCTACTCCAGGAGAAGGGGCAGATATGCGTGTTGATCTTAAACATGAAAAGAAGGCGCCACCCAGACGTTCGGGGCGAACCGCGCCCGGTGGCCCACCCCCAGGGCGTGAGACCCCTCTACATATGTTCAGATCCATTCCGTCATCATCCCCCAGATATGAACAAGAATCCGTCGACAACCAAAACAGGTCGTCGGAAGAGGAAAAACCTCCATCCCAGTTGCTTTATAAAAACGCCGTTTTAACCCCAAGCAACCAAGGTGTGCCAGTCAGTCGCCTGATTACAGAACACCCCGAGCTAGCACTATGCGTGCGTCGGGACACAACCACATCAATGAACAGGCTATTTAGACCTGTCATTGAATCCCCAAGGCGCCCAGGGGAACGACAATTGGGGTGTGATACTTCCTAACTCCAACTCTTTTTAAAAGAAAAGAAGGAAGCACCAACAGTATGTATCCCAGTCTACACAGCCGGGGGTAATTTTTTTTTACATTTTTACATTCCACCACCCTCCCATAGAGAGGAGACGGAAATCCCCAGAAAGACTTCCCACGCGAGCTGTACAGATTGAAAAGAATATATTGCACCTTGAGCCACGTAAAGGTTTGGTTTTAGGGCTCTCCGGGGAGGAGGCACTGAACCCATACACACTCAATAATCGAATTGAATCGAATACACACACAATAGAGTAGGACTCCTTCTTGAGGTTCCACTCACCTTATCAATCTGAGGAGGAGGCTCTGTACTCTGAGGAGGCTCCCTCACATGGAAGGAGAGTCCCAACTCACAGAAGGCCCGAATAGGAGCTTTGTGAGGAGGAGCCCTGACCACCCCCCGAAACAGATCCATCATATGGACCTGAACAGCACACGGAAGTCCTACCAACAGAGACGCGCACAGTGACGTACTCTATGGCGGGGGAATTTCTGCGGTGCACACGCCCAATATTCCAGGGCGTGGGACCAGGAAACTCCCCCCCCTCACCCTGTAACGTGCCGAACCGCAACGTGACAGGAACCTTGAAGGACAGATGGGTTTACCCCTGACCAACATAAACAAGGGGGAGGAAAGGTTACCAGTTCACCCCTTTACGACCCCACACCCATGATACGATGTAATGACAAAAAGAGAGTATGACACAGTCATAGTCAGCTCCATGAAGCGTCTAACAGCTTCACACAGCGCATGTGCTAACCTGCTATCTGATTTTTACTAAGGAAAAAACACCGACTAGAGAGGGCTCTCCATGAGCCCCGGTACCAAACTTACACATGTGCTTCTGTGGCCAGCCCAACCCAGTTGTAGGTCACATGACACACACAACCCATCATCACCTACAAAAAATGGCAAAAACACACTACAGAGGAACGCCGTTTTTCATAATGAGAGAATACATAATTCTCGATTAGTATCGGCCACAGGCCTTGCTAAGCACACACGAAAAGCGACCAAACAATTTTTTCTTTTAGGAAAATAAAGTTTCTCAAGCAGTTTTTAGCACAACCTCAGCAATCAAGCTAAGGGTTACATCGTATCCCTACCACACAGTGACACAATGTAGTGTAACAACATGTCTGAGAGGAGGATGAAAAGTCCCCAGGGAACCGGGGGGAAAACACAACCCTCCTACTTTACCCTTAATACGGCCAGTTAAAACAGGAAAACCTGTTAATATGTGAACACACTGTTCATTGTCATTACAGGCTGAGAAAAGAATCATTCTTTACTCATATGTCACTAAGCATAGCTTTATAGGTTAGTTAACCCCCTTAGTTGTGAGTACACGGTACATAAACACACATGATGTTTCTCAACACAACAAACCAGATCATTTTCACATCTGTAATAAACAACCCTATTTGCATGGAGAAGCTAATGCCAGTGACAAGACAATTCACACATAACTCATCGTATCCTAAATGTAGTGCAGCAACACTCGTTTTGGAAAACATCGTTATTTACAAAACATTTAGAAGGGAAAGCAAGAAGAAGTGCTCAAGGCCTGGTCAGAACCTTGCCTACCTTGAGCGCAGATCAAGCGAAACTGCAGTCTCTAACAAGGCACCGTAGTAAACACAGCCGTTCTGTGTTGTCGACCTGGGCAGCGTCGCCGCTCCATCCCGCCGCTACGGTCCCCCTTGTTGACGCAGTCCTTGCCCTCCTGGCTCAGGGCAGGTTCGACGAACATCCTCTGTCAAAGATGACGTCGTAGTCAAGAGTGTTTAAAACATGTTATAATCAAACCACGTTCAACAGTGTAGCATTAAGCTAACGGCCGCCCTCGGCCGATAGCAGCAAGCTAACGTTTCCTAGCCTAGCCTAGGTAGGCCACAACTAGCACGCAAGCTAACGTTTCCTAGCCTAGTGATCACAACAGGCTAGCGCTGCAGCTAACAGCTGACTGGCTAACAGTAGGCCACCACTAGCACGTAAGCTAAGCAGCTATCACCTGAACTTGTACACAATGATATAACAATCACTCAGACAGGCCGCCGTTCTGAAACCCTCCTCACTTTTTAAGAGAAAAGAGAAACAAGATGTTAACAGTTTTACAACGGTGATTTTACCAACACCCGACGGAGCCAGCACAATACCCAACTGGCCTGTAGCTGACTTGAACACAGATCTTCCGCTAACGAACATCCATGCCCATATTTCCTCGTGAGGGAATACTCTCATTTGTATATGAAAGAAGGGGCCTCACGGTGACAGAGAAACATCCACTCGTCCAGAAAACACAGGGATCACCAGTGTTATTGGTCGTGGCCCACTAGTTAACTATAATGGGCTTCAGACCAAGGTCTTCCGTCGCTTAAGAGGCTGAACAAAGGACCCTAGTCTGGGGCCGGTTTTCATAAACATTGTCAACTAGCCCCCATAGCACTAACAGACAAGTGGAGCTCGCCAGCAAAAACATTACTCACCAAACCTGGAACCCACCGCTTCTCACAACAGCGGCGCGTCCTACAGTCCAGATGTGCCTTTACCGCAACCAGCACACAGCAAGGACTGCAGTTGGAAGGCATGTAGCGGCGCGAACTCCCAATACGAAAACCGGTGGAGGATTTTTAGAATGATCATCATCTTCCAGACACTCCAGTACGAAGACAATATCGCCGTATTTTCTCGAATATAGTGAGAGAAAATAAAGATATGTCAACGTAACTCTTGTTTTCCAACTCTTCTCCTACTATCACATTCACGTCAAGTGGGGATCTACCGAGGCACTTCCTTGTGGTGAAAGCGAGAAAGGAGAGCAGGTGACCACACACCTGATTATGTAGGTGAGCTGATAGGGGTGTGGTCAGACAAATATTGGGATTAAAGGTACATTGTGGTTTTTATTCAGTGCGCGTGCACGTGTGCGAGGACAGTGCATGAGTGATGCCGAGCGGATCCACTAATGATACAGAACTATATTTGTTTTATAAACATTCCCCCAGACCTCAACACAATATGACATGTATTGCACAACAAGTGAAAAATACAATATATCAGGGCTGTACGTTAACTTTTTTTGCACATAGCACTGGTGCTACAGAGGTTGATACGTAGTTTTGTAGCACAGGCCAAAATCTTGTAGCACAAGTATAAAAGTGTTATATTTGTAACAGTCACAAATGTGCCTATTGTATTTGTGTTATTTAGTTGCAGTGCCATGTTTGGCTGTCATTTAGTATATCGCCATGTGTTATAATTACTATAATACTCTCATATGCTATTTACAATTAATATCATAAACAACATAAGGAATATTAGCATAATTTTGAGTGGACTGAAGGAATGAGTCAGCGTTAATAGTTTTAAATGCAAATAATTTATTGAAACATAGAAGTGGGGTCGGTTGGGACACACACACACAATGGGGGACCCTGATGTAAACAAGACAAACGTCTTTCTCTGGTCTGCATCCCCTTAACAATTGTGTGTATTGAGCCGTACTGTACCCATTCTGCAATCTGTTAAATAAAGTTTTCATTCATTCATTCACACACACTGTTTCAACTCACCACCCCTGCATCATATTGTAGTCTAGTCTGTCTTCAAACTTCCACACTTTTTTATATTTGAATATCAACATTATCTGTCCATCCTCAGTAATCCTCAGTTTACTATAATATACTCCTGTCCTGAGTCCTGACTAGTGACTTCATCGTCTTTCCAAACGCACGCACGCACACACACAGGGAAGGGGAGAGAGTGCCCCCCCATTTCCCTTTCCCCAGTCCACACTGTGTCTGCTGGCTCTGCGCCTCTGCCTCTGATCAGGATTAGCTTGTAAGCTTGCTAACGTTGTAGTGATAGGAGACCTACTCCTATCCAAGCTCCGGGAGGGTCATCAAAGAGAAGTCGCCTATTCTCAGTCCTTGCCCCACAATGGTGGAATGAACTACCCACCCCAGTTAGGACAGCCGAAACACGTCCAATCTTTCGCCGTCGACTAAAGACTCACTTCTTCAACCATTATCTGAATTAAAAAAAAAAAAAAAAAAAAAAACTAACCCTAACTAACCATACTGTCATGCACTTGTCCTAATAAACTAACCTACACTGTAGCACTCAACACTTTGATGAACATTGTTACTCAGCTGATAGAGTTGTGCTCTTCCTGATGGCTTGTCGTACAGAACTTGTAAGTCGCTTTGGATAAAAGCGTCAGCTAAATGACTAAATGTAAATGTAAATGTAGTGATTGTAATGGTACATAAACGTTAATTTCGGGCGATGTGCGCATAAAGGAATGGCGACGGTGCAAAGCATGTAGATGCATTTGACCCCGTTGCGAGAAAAAAAAACACCACAGACTTATTTCGGGACGTGTAGGCGCACTGCTGTGTTAACGCAGCAGTGCGCACCGACCGACCAACGCGCTGCTCTGCTTGCAGAAGCACGGATAGGGCGGATATGACTCGTCGAGTTGTCACAGAGTTTTTTCAAAATAAGAGTATCATATGCACCTGAACGTTGCTAGCTATCGGAGCCTAGTAATTATAGCTGGAGCTGCGCGTGGGCAGAAATGAGACCCGCTACAGGATTTTCAAAATAAGAGTATCTATATGAACCGAATCCCTATCGCACCAGTGCTACTGAAGTAAATCCATTCATCGCACAGACCGCTGTTGCTGTAGCACGTGCGATATATATGTCGCACTGTACAGCCCTGAATATATGCAATTTTTTTTTATTTAACAGCTCTTGTTTTGTACAGAATGCCAACAGATTTGTCTAATTTACCTTTGATATATTGTATATGTGGCTTCCAACAGAGTTTGTGATCTATAATCACACCTAGGAATTTAGTTTCATATACTCTTTCAATTTAGGTTCCATTTCAATTCAGTTTAATTTCAGTCGGTAAGAACACCACCAAATACTAGGGCTGTCTTAAATACTTCGAAGCTTCGTTTGATGGACATGGGATTCGAATATAAAAATAAAATCGAATATATTAAAAAAAATAAAGAAATACACTTTTTTTTTCTCTTTTTTTTGCAAAGTCAACTCTGCCTCTCTTTGTTAACTACAACAAGCAATGCTATTTGTTATTTAAGATGAGGTCAGACTCGGCACTGACAGATGTGTTCATTGTGCTGCTTTTATAAAGCCTCAAATGACGGCTTACAATATTTCATGAAAGCAAAGTGTTTAGTTTGTCTAAGATTTTAAAAGGTTTAAATTTTACAGCACTGACAAAGTTGAACAAAGTGCTGTACAAGTCCAACAACATAACACATTTTTTTTTTAAATAAATATATATTAAAAAAAAGATTATCTCAAATAATTTTTCCAGTATCTTTGAAAATTGAGGTAGCAATGATATTGGTCTATAATTTGATATATTATGTATGTCACCACTTAAAAAATTTGAACCACCTTGGCCATTTTCATTTCATCAGGAAAAATACCAGTTAAAAAGGATTTGTTACATATATAAGTGAATGGCTTGAGGACACAGTCAAAGACTTCTTTTATAGTTGACATGTCAATAGTATTACTATCAGTGGATTTCTTTTTCTTCAACTTTCTAACCACTTCTAGCACATCACTCTCACAAACACCACCAAGGAACATTGGTGCAAGTGAAATGCTCGCACTGTAGAGCCCTATTGGGTTAATTTTGAACTGATAATATGCATATTTACTCATTGTAAATACTTACATTTACATTTACATTTACATTTAGTCATTTAGCTGACGCTTTTATCCAAAGCGACTTACAAGTTCTGTACGACAAGCCATCAGGAAGGGCACAACTCTATCAGCTGAGCAACAATGTTCATCAAAGTGTTGAGTGCTACAGTGTAGGTTAGTTTATTAGGACAAGTGCATGACAGTACGGTTAGTTAGGGTTAGATTTTTTTTTTTTTTTTTTTTTTTTTTTTTAATTCAGATAATGGTTGAAGAAGTGCGTCTTTAGTCGACGGCGAAAGATTGGACGTGATTCGGCTGTCCTAACTGGGGTGGGTAGTTCATTCCACCATTGTGGGGCAAGGACTGAGAATAGGCGACTTCTCTTTGATGACCCTCCCGGAGCTTGGATAGGAGTAGGTCTGAGGCGGCCAGAAGATGCAGAGCGTAGGGGTCTTGAGGGTGTGTAGTTAGAGACCATTGACCGGAGGTAGGCGGGAGCGGTTCCCTTTGCCGCACGGTATGCTAGGTCGAGGGCCTTGAAGCGGATTCGTGCAGCAATGGGGAGCCAGTGCAGGTCCCTAAGAAGTGGGGTGACATGGGCCGACTTCGGTAGGTTTGAGATCAGGCGGGCCGCTGCGTTCTGAATGAGTTGAAGAGGCTTAGTGGCAGTGGCCGGGAGGCCAGCGAGCAGTGCATTGCAGTAGTCGAGGCGGGAGATGACTGTTGATTGGACGAGGAGTTGGGTGGCTTCTTTTGTCAGGAAGGGGCGTATCCTTCTGACGTTGCTCAGGAGGAATCGGCAGGTTCTGGTCGTCGCTGCGATGTGAGCAGAGAAGTTCAACTGGTCGTCGAGGACAACACCAAGGTTCTTGGCGGTCGGGGACGCAGTCACAGCTGCATTCTCGACTGTGATTGAAAGGTCGGTTAGGGGGGAGGATTTGGCCGGCAGGTGGAGCAATTCTGTTTTGCTTTTACTTATGCCTATATCTATGTTTCTTATTGCAAAATTGGCTTTAAATTTCATTAAACTGTGGCATTAACCCCTTAACAGTAGGGATGTGAATTGATAAGATTTTATCGATACGATTCTGCTTATTGACCCGATTCCCTTATCGATTCCTGATACATTTATAATTTAAATAAATAAATTGGAAATGCAACAGAACTAAGCTGGTTAGAATAACATGCAACTTGACATTTCTGATTGTCATTTATAATTTATTGTTGAGAAAAATACAAAAACTGTAAAAAATGCAATGTAATGACTAGGATTAGGGATGTCCCGATCCGATCACGTGATCGGGATCGGGGCCGATCACGTGATTTTCCGAAGATCGGGATTGGCAAAAAAATATTCTGGATTTTATTTATATATATTTTTTTTTTACTTAATTTTTTTATTCAACAAACATGACCATGTTCACGTCTTAAACTCATACTGAGGCCTTAGTTTTGGTTTTAAATTGCATATCATCATTTATTTATTGTCACACAGAGCAGAAGAATTTTGCCAAAACAAACCAATAGTATCCAGCTGCAGAATGGCAGACCAGCCACACTCTCGGACCCAAATGCATTTCCTTTGATTTAATTATACATCAAATAATTTATGTCAAGGATTGCAATGCCTCGCTTGAATGAAGTAAACTTTTCACCTGGATAACGTCAACATTCAGGGTGAATGTAATGTGAGAAATTGGGATAAAAAAATATATATATATTTTAAATTATTTTTTCTTTTTTTTTGATCGGATCGGGAAAGATCGGTATCGGTAGATACTCAAAATCACATGATTGGGATCGGATCGGGAGCAAAAAAATGTGATCGGGACATCCCTAACTAGGATGCAAAGCACTTTCAGTTTTCACTGCACACACAAAACGGTCGCAATATCGAGCCCTTAGTTTAGGGTTTCCTAGTCAAGGAATCAAATAGTCTGCTATGGCTGCATGCGTGGCGCTAACGTTATTGTTTTTAAATGCGCAACTACTGCAATAGTCACGGAGGCATGCGATTCCTCCGACATTATTTTCTGGTTGTTTGTTAGCTTCCTGTGCACCACATACTCCTGGGGCAGTCAGAGAAGTGATTAGTACCATCTACTTGTCTTGTACCATACCATGTACTTGACGGGTGGATGGTCAAATATGATCTTTGGCTGGTAGCAGGTGTGGTTGAAGAGGGTTAGGTCTAGGGCTGCAACGATTAGTCGACATAATCGACGATGTCGATTATAAAAAATCGTTGACGAGAAATTGTTGCGTCGATTAGTCATAAAAAAAAAAAATTTAATTTTTTTTTTTTTTTTTTTTTTTGTGCACTACCTATCTTTGTGAGAGTGGCTTCTCAGGGTTCCAGACAACATCATAACATGATGATCCCATAGCAAATTTTGGACATTGAAAACATTGTTCCCCTGCAGGAGATGATGATCAGACTAGACACACAATACATTACTCCTCTCACTCACACACAGCGATCAGAGTAAGACACACACATACACACTCCTCTCACTCACACACAGCGATCAGAGTAAGACACACACACATACACACTCCTCTCACTCACACACAGCGATCAGAGTAAGACACACACACATTCACACTCCTCTCTCTCACACAGCGATCAGAGTAAGACACACACACATTCACACTCCTCTCACTCACACACAGCGATCAGAGTAAGACACACACACATACACAAATTACACAGTACACACCTCTCACTCACACAGCGATCAGAGTAAGACACACACAAATTACACAGTACACACACTCCTCTCACTCACACAGCGATCAGAGTAAGACACACACACATACACACACACACGGACTCCTCTCACACACAGCAAACAAAAGTTATTTAAAGTACACTTCCACTTTAATTTGTATTATTTAATTTATTTATCTTGTTATGAGTGATTGCTGTATTGTTCTTCAAATACATTTTCATTTAAAGTGGCTTAAAGATCCAAATTCAAATGTTTCATGAGTCATTATTTTAATTTGCTATGGGATCATCATGTTATGATGTTGTTGTTTGGTCCTGACAAGAGTCTCAAAGTCTGGGGTGATGGTAGACAAGCAACTCTGAGGTCATGCTCAATGTCCAATCTGTTCCTCTGCTCTGTCTTCAGCTGGACCAGAGCTGAGAAGCCACTTTCACAAAGATAGGTCATTTAAAAAAAAAGAAAATCCTTTTTTTTTTTTTTTTTTTTACATTGGTTTTCGATTAGTCGACTAATCGAAAAAATAATCGGCAGATTAGTCGACTACCAAATTAGTCATTAGTTGCAGCCCTAGTTAGGTCTACAGGGCATTAGCTTAAGGGTAGGTAGGATAGGGGGCCAGAAAACACAGGTAGTGTGGTAGGGCCTGATTTAGTGTTTCTTAGGCTAGACATGTGGTGGGCCGTGTTGACTGCAGTTTAGATGTAGAAGCGTAAGTAGTCACATCAGGTTATAGGGGCACCTGTTTGAATTTGTTTGTTGTATTTATTTTGTTTGTTTTGAGTGTTTGGTTAGCCTACCTGTTAGCACCTGACCTCCTGCGCGTATGACGCATCTATTTATTACAGGGTGAATCTGGAAAAACGACGGATCTTGAGTAAGGAAGTAGACTATATGGTGACACATGGCATTGCGGAGCCTAGTTCTAGTGCATGGAGCTCCCCCTGCCTGCTTGTTGATAAGCCAGACTGCACTCATCGGTTCTGTACTGACTTCCGTAAAGTTAATGCAGTAACCAAGCCGGACTCGTACCCTCTTCCTCGGATGGATGACTGTATCAATCGGGTGGGTTCAGCAGCCTTTGTAATTAAATTGGATTTGCTAAAGGGATACTGGCAGGTTCCGCTTACTCCGCGAGCACGTGAGATATCCGCTTTTGTCACACCAGAGAGTTTCTGCCAGTATACGGTGATGGCCTTTGGCATGCGAAATGCCCCAGCGACGTTTCAGCGGCTAGTGAACAAGGTCCTGGCAGGGGTAGCGTTCTGTGAAGCATACCTGGATGACCTGGTTATCCACAGTTCCTCTTGGTCACAACATGTGGAGCATCTGGCGGAAGTGTTCAAGCGAATGAAGCTAACTTGACAGTTAACCTTGCAAAATGTGAGTTTGGACAAGCCACGGTTACCTACCTGGGTAAGGTGGTTGGATGTGGGCATGTGTGCCCCATTGCAGCTAAGGTGGAGGCTATAGTGGGCTTCCCGGCTCCCATCACCAGGCGGGAGTTGAAGCGCTTCCTAGGTATGGCAGGGTACTATAGGAGTTTCTGTAGGAACTTTGCTTCTGTTGCTGCCCCTCTGACTAATCTGCTCAGTCCTAAGGTACCTTTTGTGTGGACTGAGACCTGTCAACGGTCTTTTGAGAGTATCAAGGGCATTCTGATTAGTGCTCCAGTTCCGTCAGCTCCTGATTTTCAACTGCCATTCAAGTTAGCAGTAGATGCTAGTGACCTCGCAGGGCTGTACGCTAAGCTTTTTCACTAGGGGCACACTTGCCCCTAAATGAGAAATTTAGGGGCAAAAAATATTTTTTAGGGGCAAATTTTTAAATAACAATTTTACCATTATTAAAAATGTTCCTCCTGCCTCATTACTGTGGTCCTTTTATTTAACATTTAAGTGCGTTTGTTTTCAGGTTTGTATCTTTTATAATGAACCAACTGAGAGTGTGTAAATCACTAATAGAACAAAAACAACAAACTGTGTGTGTGTGTGTGTGCGCGCGCTTGTGTAGTGCTCCTTTAATGAGATCACCACAACACACACACACCATTGCATTAATCAGGAGGACAAGAAACTCAGCATACATTTGTTTCACAATGAAAAGTGCTTTAGAAATCAAATGAATTATTATTGTAAATAACCCCATGAAAGGTTTATTATTTGTATGGGTAATTACCTGCTTCATATTTGTGATGTTACTGGTTTCAGTGTGTGCCTAAAGTGATCAATGTGTTGGGCCGTTTATAGAGATCTATGACAATTAATGTTTATGTATATCCGGGACTTTTTTTAATAAGAATTGAGAGGTATTTGTATATGTAACCTTTATTTTGAAAACCGTGTTGCGACGCAACCTTATTTACATTTGCGCTTTTGACAGTGAAATGTTCAGTCCAACTTAGCTCTAAGGAAAGACTAATCAAAAAGGTTTAATTGACCCGTATGAGGCTCTTACGGTAGGACTTTGAGTGTTTATAGAAGTGGAATGTAATACTATGCTAAACGAGAAATAAACAGTGATTTTACCAGCAGTAAAGTTGCAAGCCACTTTCATTTCATATAGGGAACCGTGACAATTATTAGTATTATCTTATTTGCATATTGTCTCATTATTAGATAGATAGATAGATAGGTTGATATTTTATAAATGTAAGTAGACAGTATTTCACGTCCTAATAGTGGGCTACTACTACTCACCTAATGCATGGCTAAACCTGAACGTTAGAAGTGTCCGTGTCCCAGTCAATCAATCATCACATCATCACGTCAATCATCATCATCTTATCATCTCTCCACATCGGACGTGGTTGTCATAAGATGGACTGATATCCACTCCGTTGTTCTTGCAGAGCAAAATTTGTGTCTTAAATGTATTGAAAGGAGGTGCTTCTTTGGCGATGCAATAGCCCATATTGAAAGGAAGAGAGGCCACATTCAGTTTCGTTTTGCTAGGAATTATGGGATTTGGTGTTGGATGTATAGACTACGCAGATAGGGACATGGTCTTTAATCGCACGATAGACTACAAGTACCAAGTATATAGTAGGGGTGGGACGATACATCGATCCAGATCGATATATCGATCTATTATCAATAATCAAATAGGATCGATGCCACGTAAAAAGATCGATTCATATTGCGATACTCTTATTTTGAAAATCCGGCGACGTCATCGCCCCGCGCCCAGTGTTGTGAAACTCAAACTCCGTTTAACATCAACACCAGTAGCGTCTAGAGCAGGGGTGGCCAACCTTTTTTGAACCAAGATCTACTTTTTTATTTACCACCTAGCCCGAGAGCTACCAGCCAAAATTGTACATGTCCCTGCTGTTTTATTCCACAACGGGTCCAATGCATCTAACCTGCTTTGCAATCCTCGTCACTCCATTATGCCCACGTCGCGTTAAAGATCGAAGATAACGTTACTTTAGCGTGAGCTAACAAGCTAACCCAGAGCCATAGGCAGAGAGAAGTGGGGACTGGGAGGGTGCATTCTAGGGGATAGCCCCACTAACAGGATCTGGCCGGTACTGCACCTTGGGACTCCCAATATGCTTTTCCAGCCAAAATACAGCTCTGTGACAGTGAATAGGATATTAATATCGAGAAAAAAAAGAAATGAACCAAAAACAGTGAACAGGAGGTCTATTTGTATTAAAAGCAATAGATTGTTTTTCATTTAAATGTCTGAAAGAGCTCAAAAATAAAAATGTCATGATATTTCCATTGCCTTTTTTTTGTTGATTTAAATGTTACTGAATGGGCACATAATATCGTCTCATATCGATCGCAGGCACCTGAATCGAATCGAATCGTATCGTATCGTGGCAGACTGTGTGATATCGGATAATATCGTATCGTTGTCCAAAGAATCGATATCGTATCGTGATTAAACTGGTGATTCCCACCCCTAGTATATAGCGTGACCCAGATTCACTCCACACGCAAATCTTTTTTTTCACTCAGGCTATCGGTGATCGCAGTAAGTTCATTCATTGCCGACAGATTCTTTCATAGCACCACGACATTGTGTCACACTGTACAGCCTTGGTTGTAGGCTAATGTTTTTTTTTAAATGTGTCCAATTTGTATGGATTAATTTAGGAGTGAAATGCGAATGAAGGGTTGAAATCACAACTCGCAACGTTGCTCCCAAATAATATTTCCAACTCGCAACGGCCAAATTAAGGGGCAATTTGCGACGAGATCGTCGCAGTATACAGCCTGCCTCGGTGCTGGAGCCGTCCTCCTGCAAGAGGATGCATTGGAGGTAGAGCATCCCGTGTGCTACTTTTCTAAAAAGTTTGACAAGCATCAACTGCACTACTCTACTATAGACAAGGAGGCGCTCGCTTTGGTTCTTGCCTTGAACCATTTTGATGTTTACGTTGGATCGTCCAGTTTGCCCCTTGTTGTGTATACAGACCATAACCCTTTGGTTTTTTTTCGCAGCATGGTGAACTCGAACCATCGTTTGATGCGATGGAGTTTGTTCCTCCAAGCATATAACTTGGATATTCGCCACATTCGTGGGAGGGACAACGTGCTGGCAGACGCCCTCTCACGGTCACAGTACCGGTGATTGTGGTGCCCGTTATCGCTGTTGTGGTAGTGGCCCTGACAACTAATTGGGTCACAGTTTTGGGGGGGGAGGTGTTATGTACCATGAGCCTGATTCCTCCTGTGTCACTGCGCATACAGGTGAGGGCTGCTAATTAGCTAATTGCTGCTGATTGGTTACCTGCTGTTAGGTTCAAACCAGCCCTTCAGTCACACATGCAGTCTGTCTGTGGCTAGAAGGAGAGTTGTCACGTTCTTCTATCCTTTGTTCTTTAGTTTGTATCGGTATTTCAGTAGTAGTAGTCTTTTTGGGTTAACACAGGTTTTGGTGTCGGTTTTGCACTTAGGTTGTGTGCCTTTGAGCCAGGGTCGTAACAGTGCGCTTGACAAATTGCAATGTGAATGCAGACCGAACCAAATGAAGAATGCAACAATGTTGCAACTTCACCCCCCGAATCGCACAGAGTCCGCCAAAACTATATGTGAAAGCGCCCTTAACCTATCTGAACTGTGGACTTTAACAATGTTCTTGGCTAACATTTCTGCCTCTTTCATGTCCTCAAGCAATTTCTTCTCCTTTTTTTTTTTTTTTTTTAAACAGGAAGATTTGTATCCTGTCTGCCTCTCCTCATTCTATTAATCATTCTCCATATGTTATCTAATGGTGTCGTTCTTCCAATACTTGGATAATATCCTCTCCAATATGACCTTTTTGTTATTTTGACAACTTATCACTGCTTGAGCCTTTTTATGCTCTTATTATAATAATAATAATAATAATAATAATAATAATACATATATTTATTATATATTTACTATCAACATCCTTCCTCTGCTCAGAAATCTCTTGTTTAATTGCACCAGTTTCCGTCAAGGGAGCATCACTGGATTGTTCTCCCAACTCTAGGATTAGTTTCCACCTTCAGTATCTTGTCATCTCTTTGCTTTTTTAGACCAACATTGCTGCTTATAAGAACAATAATATAACTTCCTGTTGTTGTTGTTGCTGCTAGCCCCTGCATGGCGTGGAACTTATTCAGCGTTTTTGTTTGCCCACAGGGCGTATTCCACCAGGGGTCGTCTGTAGTGGTAGATCCATGGTCGATTACCATGCTATTAAATTACTATCTTTAAATAATTTTTGTGGAGTAATTGTTTAGTTTTAACGGTCTAGTTTTCACACTATTACCTTCTGTGGCTGCTGAGAATGACATATTGATTGAATTAAATTATTTACATTTAGTAATTTAGCTGACGCTTTCATCCAAAGTGACTTACAAGTTCTGTACAACAAGTCAGCAGGAAGGGTACAACTCTTTCAGCTGAGTAACAATGTTCATCAAACAGTGTTGAAACTTGGGTTCTGCAGTGTTGAGTGCATAGTAGTAGAGAGACGTATAGTAGGTAGTAATATAGACAAGGAAGATTAATTAGTGGAAGAGTGCATGATGGTAGAAGACTAAGAAGGTTGGTTGTTTTTTTCTTTCATTTCAGATAATTTCAAACACAGAAGAAGTGTGTTTTTAGTCGATGGCGAAAGATTGGTCGTGTTTCGGCTGTCCTAACTAAATTATCGTATGCCCTTCTTTCTAGACTCTCTTGCCTTGCATCTGTTTATCTGTGAAGAGGAGGTTCCCCCTGAGCAGCAGGAGAGGAGCCCCAGTCTGGATCAGGAGGAGCCAGACCACCAACAGATTAAAGAGGAACAGGAGGAACTCTGGACCAGTCAGGAGGGAGAGCAGCTTCAAGGTCTGAAGGAGGCTGATATCATTAAGTTCACATTCAACCCTGTCGCTGTGAAGAGTGAACATGATGAAGAAAAACCACATTCCTCACGGTTTAACCAAACCCAGGACCCTGGTCGCTCCAAGATCACAGAACACCCAGTGAAATGTGAAGATGAAGAGAACGATCTGCCCTTCCAGCCTCTTCAAACCCAAAGGGAGGAAAACGGAGACGCTTACTCTTTACCCAGCACCTCAACTGAACAGGTGAAAACAGAACCTGATGGAGAGGACTGTGGAGGATCAGAAGCAGCCAGTAACATAAATCCAGCTGGTGAATTAGAACCAAGTAGATATGGCCAGCTCCTCTCTTCAGACTGTTCTGGAACTGATACTGATGACGGCAATGGAATGGAATGGAAGGAGAGTGGGGGACCAGGTTTGATGTCTCTGAAACCAAAGAAGAAAATACAAAGTTTGTCAAGCAGCAGTCCTGGGTGCAACAAGAAGGGAGGTCTGAAGATACACATGGGAATTCATACTGGAGAGAAACCATTTACTTGTTCAGTTTGTGGGAAAGGGTTCAGTAGGAAGGAATCTATGAAGATACACACCATAACGCATACAGGAGAGAAACCATTTAGTTGTTCAGTTTGTGGGAAAGGGTTCTATGAGAAAAGAAATCTGCCGAGACACATGAAAACACATACTGGAGATAAACCATTTAGTTGTTCAGTTTGTGAGAAAGGGTTCAGTAGGAAGGAATCTATGGAGATACACATGATAATACATACAGGAGAGAAACAATTTACTTGTTCAGTTTGTGGGAAAGGTTTCTATCGGAAAGAATGCCTGAGGACACACACAAGAACACATACAGGAGAGAAACCATTTTGTTGTTCAGTTTGTGGGAAATTGCTCAGTAGGAAGGATGATCTGAAGACACACATGAGAACTCATACTGGAGAGAAACCATTTAGTTGTTCAGTTTGTGGGAAAGCCTTCAGTAGGAAGGATGATCTGAAGACGCACATGAGAACTCATACTGGAGAGAAACCTTTTAGTTGTTCAGTTTGTTGGAAAGGGTTCAGTAGGAAGGACTATATGAAGATGCACATGATGACCCATACAGGAGAGAAACCATTTAGTTGTTCTTTTTGTGGGAAAGGGTTCAGTAGGAAGGAAGATCTGAAGACGCACACAAGAAGACATACAGGAGAGAAACCATTTAGTTGTTCAGTTTGTGGGAAAGGGTTCAGTATGAAGAACTATATGAAGCTACACATGACAACACATACAAGACAGAAACCATTTATTTGTTCAGTTTGTGGGAAAGGGTTCAGTAGGAAGGAAGAGCTTAAGACTCACATGAGAACTCATACTGGAGAGAAACCTTTTAGTTGTTCAGTTTGTGGGAAAGGATTCATTCAGAAAGGAAATCTGGTGACACACATGAAAACCCATACTGGAGAGAAACCAGCAAAACCATTTAGTTGTTCAGTTTGTGGGAAATTGATCAGTAGGAATGTAGATCTGAAGAAACACATGATAACTCATACTGGAGAGAAACCATTTAGTTGTTCAGTTTGTGGGAAAGGGTCCAGTAGGAAGGAAGATCTGAAGACACACATGAGAACTCATACTGGAGAGAAACCATTTAGTTGTTCAGTTTGTGGGAAAGGATTCATTCAGAAAGGAAATCTGGCGTCACATATGAAAACCCATACTGGAGAGAAACCTTTTAGTTGTTCATTTTGTGGAGAAGGGTTCAGTAGTAAGGAATATATGAAGACACACACAATAACACATACAGGAGAGAAACCATTTAGTTGTTCCGTTTGTGGGAAAGCGTTCAGTAGGAAGGGAGATCTGAAGACACACATGAGAACGCATACTGGAGAGAAACCATTTAGTTGTTCAGTTTGTGGGAAAGGGTATAGTAGGAAGATAGATCTGAAGACGCACATGAGAAAGCATGAAGGAGTCTAGGAGTCTACTTGAAAAGAAGAGAGAACACGTCCCAAAACACAGTTTGCAGTACATTCAATAGGAACCCCATGTACTTATACTAAGCAGTATACTCAATAGGAACCCCATGTACTTATACTAAGCAGTATACTCAATAGGAACCCCATGTACTTATACTAAGCAGTATACTCAATAGGAACCCCATGTACTTATACTAAGCAGTATACTCAATAGAAGCTGCCATGTACTTTGTAATGTAATTTATTTTATGTCATTCTATGCTGCTGCAGGTGCTGAATGATTATGAGTTAGCCTCACCAGAGACTCTTTACTAGTATCTGGGCCAATGGTTCTCAACCAGGGTTCGTTGTGGATTATCCTGATCATAGCTTTTAATTTCTACTGTTATTTCAGCTACATAATTCTGGTCTAAATCACATCCAACAACAACAATCTCCTCAAATCAAATTGGGGTCCAAAGCCTAATTTATATCAATTTGGGGTCCTTGACATGAAAAAGCTTGAGAACCACTGTATTAATTAAGCAATGAAAAAATTTAAATGGAGAACTAGCAGACATTGTATTTGTAATAATTTTTAAGTACGGTTTAAAAAATACATACACAGATATATCTGTCGGGTTCATCAGTGATGGTAAATTATCTCAGATAAGGGGGGCATGCATTATTCAGATATTCTCCCCTTAAGACTCAGTAATGACACTTTAAATCGAAGTTTGATAGGGATAAAATTGTTTTAAAAATCTCACTTTGGAGGTGCATGCATCTCCTGGCTGGCAGGCAGAAAATGGAAAAACCTTTTTGTCATCTTGCATGCATATAATTCTGGATCCTTGTTCATTAACTCATTCTGCGCCATCGCTTAAGTGTGCGAGAGGGTGCTAGAACGCCACCGCTTTAATCAATGGGGGGACTGCGAGATTTGCGAGTGCTTAAAATATATCTTAAATTATAGCTATGGGTCTAATACACCCATCGATTATCAGTGAGTTGCTTCCAGTCAACATGTACAAAACTGATTGTTTTTTCATCGGTACATTTTCGTTTTATACCGTTTTGGATACGAGTATAGTTTTGGTGATTTCTAGTAATCCCAGGAAAAGACGCGATAATAGCCCTTTAGTGGAATACACAAAACACGTCATTTTTCACCTGATTATCGAATCTTCCTGAAATCAACGCTAGATCATCATTATTATCGTTCCTCGTGCAAGAATGAAAAGAGCCCTGGACCGCGGGGCTCCCCTCCCCCTGCCACCAACGGCACAAAGCCACACATACACACACAGAGACAGCGTCGATCGGGGTAGAAATAAATATCAGATCAACGATCAAATTTATATAGTGTTCTTACCTTGTAGCTGATGTAATGCAAAAGAAATAATCCAATTATCTGATCGCCATTCCAAATACTGCTCGTGGAGGTCCGTACGACATTACCGACCGTTACACACTGATGGGCGGGCGGGGTTACTGTTCCATGCCATCGTTGTTGAGGCCTACCTCGCCTGAGTATTTAAACCCCGCCTGCACGGCTCGGATCGTCCCAGAGAAGAAACCACACCATTCCCAATGGGGTGCAATACCAGCTGGAAGGCGTAGGCGGCAGTATTTGCCCTTTTGCGAGCTCAGACCCATTCCCAACGATAACATCAGGCTGGATGAATGAAAATGAATGGATATCGCTAATAAAAGAAATAACGATTAAAACTTGACTATACTCGTGATTGCCGCTGAACGTTAACCCGACTATCATCGGGTCTGGCATTGAATGAGTTAAAGTCTACCTAATGACTAGGATGTCTCAACAATAGCATGTTGCCAACAGTTGATATTACTGAGTACTGACCTATTTCTGTTTTGTGACTGATTTCCCCTTATCTTCATTCAAATACCTAATACAAATGTTCATGTGTTTCCTTTTTGTATGTAATCTATAAACTAAACTATCTTTGATTATATGCTTGTCTTGACACTAGATTTAGAGAAGTCTTTCTGCATCATTGCAAGTGGAAAACCTGTGACGAGACAGAAATGTCTTTCATTATAGCCAGACGTAGAGAAAGTGGGATTATTACTGTCAGACATTTCAGGTCATTATCTTTAAAATCTCTGTATGATCCATCATAAAGGTGATGACACTTCACACAATTTCAGCAACTCTTGCTTCAAAGGTGGTCCTTCTAGCTAGCTGTGTAGCTATATTCACGAATATAGGAAATTCACACAACAGCAGTCAGTGGATCCCATTCAATTCACCACCATATTGGTCAACTTGGATGCAATGTCCGGTACGGATGTAGAAGTGAAAAAAGTAGTAGAACGCGCTCACCTCACTAGACTTGACACTGGGTGCTGTAACCTCTGATATCATACATAAAAATAGGGAAACAATGTCCAGGCACGCACTCCAGGTTTTTCCAAATTTATTGGCAGCCTGAAATCATATCATGATGTTTCGGTGTGAACACACCTTCTTCAGAATGGCTTGCATGAAGCATGAAGGGTAAGTGACCCAAGTTTATACAAGACAAACAGGAAGTGACAACATAGGGCTGGGCGATAAAACGATAACGATAACTATCACGATAAATTATTTCCTCGAAATAAACATGAAACGTGGTCGCAAAGTTTCGATATATCGATTTTCCAAGCTTGGCTCCGTTCAGCCTCGGCTCACCACACTCACTAACAACAACCAACGTTACGTGATGACGTGTTTACGCACAACAGCTAACAACCAATCAGTGAAGGAGATGGCCGAGAGCGAAGTATACCCGGAAGGAGGTAGGACTCACTCAACAACAAGGCTTGCTAGGCTAATTAGCTTGCACGGCGATGTTTTATATATTTACGTGCCGAGTATGTGTGTGACGTGAATTCTGAGGCCACGTTTATAGTAGTGGGGGTATACAGTGGACGTCGTTTCAATATATTGTGGCGGAAGAGAGTATTTTAGTGTAATATTTAGCACATTGTCATGGAATACACCGCTTAGATACTACAGGCTTGCTAGGCTAATTAGCTTGCACGGCGATGTTTTATATATTTACGTGCCGAGTATGTGTGTTTTGAATTCTGAGGCCACGTTTATAGTAGTGTGGGGTATACAGTTCGTTTCAATATATTGTGGCGGAAGAGAGTATTTTAGTGTCATATTTATTGTCATGAGATACTCCGCTTGTCGGCTAACTACTAACGTGCGCAGACTGATGACGACATCAACTCGACTTGAGACATTCGCAGCAGCATAAGAAGTCAATTAAACTTGACGGACATATCGACGATAATTATCGATATCGAATTATATGAAAATAATTTTATAATTTTATCGCGATAACGTTTTTGGCCATATCGCCCAGCCCTATGACAACATAGGAAGTGACAACACATTCCAACAAGAGATCTGCAAAAAAGTACAAAATACCACTTACAAGCACAACCTTTTCAGAATTATGTAAATCAAAAAGAAGCGTGTAAATCAAAAAGAAATGTAAATCACAGAGATATATCTATATATATTTTATACAGAGTAGGCCTACATCTTAAACTACTGAACTATAAACACTCATGTCCCATATAAACCATCTTTCAATAATAAATATAAATGAAAATAATTAATAAACAATCGAATCAAATGAAACGGGTCAAAACATTTTCCTCATTGAGGCCTCTAGGCTCTAAACAATCCAGAAAATGAATATAAAAGCTTTCCCTTTGTAGCAAGAGCCTGTCTCTGTCACCGCCTCTTGGTGGTCTCAAGACTTGCTCTATACCAGGGAGGGGCAACTGGCGGCCCGCGGGCCGCATGCGGCCCTCACCGACGTTCCATGCGGCCCCAGGCCAATATTTAAAAAAAAAAAAAAAAAAAAAAAAAAAAATTTTATTGTATTTGACTAAGAAGAGTTGGCAGTCGACTATGGCTCCTTTCCATCGATTAGTCGACTATTTGACTAATAGGGGTCAGCCCTAGTGTGGACATATGAAACGCTGTTGAAAGTGCCGTGCAGCAATATGGGGGTTTTGATAAACTGTCGGCTGTTGTTACCGATGGAGCACTGGCAATGAAAGGAAAACGCACAGGATTCACCGGGCTTCTAAGGCAGAGTGGCGTTGAGTGTCCAATGCTGCACTGCATTATACATCAGGTAAGTTCGCTAACATAATTTCCATCTATTGTGGGTCACTAATAATGACCAATGCGAGTCGAGTGTAGTCAAATTATATGCGAGAGTCGTTAAATCGTTTTTCTTTTTTTTTTATCTGATATAGGAGGCTCTCTGTGCCAAGAAGCTTGACTACTACAGCCATGTTATGGATTTGGTTACCAAGGTTACCAATCTAATTCGTGGAGGCAACAGGTCACTAAACCATAGAAAGTTTGTCTCCTTTTTGGAAGAGATGGACACTGATTATGGCGACTTGCAGCTACACAGAAATCCGATGGCTGAGCCGTCGGAAAGTACAGGAGCGACATTGAAACACTGCAAATGCAATTCAATGATCGGTTTGAAGATTTCAACGGCATGCAGTCATGGATAGCGCTGTTTGCCGGCCCCCTCACCGCTACGGTGTCAGAGCAGCCCCCACCGTTGCAGCTTGAACTGTGCGAGCTACAGTCAGATCCTTTTTTTCAAGCAAAGAGAAATGAGAGGGGAATTTCGTTTTGGAAACTGCTACCTGAGCCCCGCTTCCCACTCCTCAGGGACTTTGCCCTCTCTATGGCCAGTATGTTTGGGAGCACATACATATGCGAGAGCAATTTCTCAAACATGAAGCACATCAAGTCAAAGGAGAGAAACAGGCTGTCGGATGAAACATTATTTCATCTGATGCAGATTGCATGCACAAACATTGAAGTTGACATGCCTGCTATTGTGCGCCAACAAGAGAGACCACAAGTGTCTCATTAAAGACAGGGGGGGAGGAGATGATGAAGAGGTGTAGAGGGGGGGGGGGGGGAAGGAGATGATGAAGAGGTGTAGAGAGGGGGGAAGAGATGATCAAGAGGTGTAGAGAGGGGGGGGGGAGATGATGGAGAGGTGTAGAGAGGGGACCATTATTATTATTATTATTATTATTATTATTATTATTATTATTATAACCATTATTGACCCACTGTGGGGCGAGGGTGAATGTCATGCCAGTTTGATAAAGGGTCAATGGGAGGCATGTAGTATTGCACTTTACTTTACTTGCACTTTACTTGTTTACTTTTGTAGTGTTCAGATAACACTAATAACACAAACACAAAGCAGCATTCCTGCTGCATTTCACTACAACAGTAAATCAAAAGTGCAATAATAAATGATTTTGTTAAATGTATACACTTTTATCCTGCTACTAAACAAAACATTCCTGAGTGCTTCATATCCATAACATGCATTTCAGTGTTATAATGTTTTGTTTAGTAGCAGGATAAAAGTTTATACATTTAACAAAATCATTTATTATTGCACTTTTGATTTACTGTTGTAGTGAAATGCAGCAGGAATGCTGCTTTGTGTTTGTTGAGCAGTGGGCTTTAAGTTCATACATTTATTTTATTAGAAGCCTTAATTATAATTGATCATTTTTGTATATATTTGGGGTTACACAGCAATACTTTTAAATTCAGCTGTTTATAAATTCATAAAGTTGAAATTGCATTACTAAATGCATTTGAAATGGAATAAAAACAAAGTTACAACAAATTATAATTGTTTATATACCTTGTGACTATTAGGGCTATTTGAGTGATGGGGTACTACTGGCGGGACTGCCGATAAACAATGCGGCCCCCCAGATTGATTGTGGACATTTTGTGGCCCTCACCATATACAAAGTTGCCCACCCCTGCTCTATACCCTATATATATGTATTTTAAGCCAGAAATATGTCCTAACTTATTAAAGTGCCTTGCAACTGAAGACTTCTCGTCATTTCTTCTTATAGAACATTTGTGCTCAGAAATTCTATTTTTAAAACGGCTTCTTGTTTTTCCAACATAGTAAAGGTTGCAAGGACATTTAAGCAAGTAAACCACAAAATCAGAATTACAGGTGATCCGGCCTCCAACAGCGATACTCCTACCTGTACTTGGTTGTAAATAAAATGTCTCTTTAATCATGCCATGACATTGGGTACAAGACAAACATGGAAAATTGCCATTTGGAATATTAGCAATAAAATGGGTAAATTTTTTGGGGAAATCTGTTTTAACTAACTGGTCCCTTAAGTTAGGTTGCCGTTTGTATAAGTATTTGGGTGGTTCCTGGAACACACCTCCGATCTTAGGATCTGACTTTAAAATTACCAGTATTTGTTCACAATATCACGAATATCTCTAGAAATGTCACAGTACTGGAAGGACAGCATCATTCCTAGAGGTTTGCGTATCATTAAGGAACCCACATTGGGTCGAGAGAACCCTGCTTTTTGTGATACTTGGTGTACTATTCTGAATAATTGTTCCTTAGATCTGATGCTTTTAATTATCGAAAATGAAAGCACAAAGCTTGACAGTTTACGCAAGGAGATCACTGCACTGGAGGTTGACATGTGTGAGTCGATCCCCACAGAGGAACTGCAGGCCATTAACACATTAACTGCCACGCTTATATCCATCAATGTATGATCACTGCCACCAGTCTAAGCCTATGGAGATGTTTACCTTCTTTGCAGGGCTATAACTTTTTAAATTGTATTGCTAAATTGACATTACTATGGCCCATTCAACATCGATTATCTATCGTTCAGGATGTAGGAACGTTATACTTTTTCATTCATAGATTCATACGAAAATACCGTCTAGAATATAAATATGTTTTTATCGTTTTCTGCAGTAATTCCTAGAACGTGAGTTATAGGCATACACGCATATATAGATTATCAACTGCCGTTTGTTGGCGATACACGCTATATTAAACATTTCAACTGTACATGATCCTAAATGTTATGACTTATCATGCGCGGATGAACGGTGGGGGGGGGGTCGTTTATAATTCCGTGATCGTCAGTAAATGCTTTATGTAGTATGGGTGATATATTGATCAGAGCAGTTTGCATTAATAATAATAAACAAACTCGCTGTAAATGACGTCAGCGTCCTCTTACCGTTCGCCGATGAGCCTGGAGGAAAAAGATCCCACTTATTTGACGGCGATCTCCTAGATCCTTTTCCGGTTTGTATAATCATAATAAACGCCCAAATCATATTGATTATTGCGTTATGGCAGCGATCGCTACACACAGACGTGTGTCTAGAGTCCCGCAACAATATGTGAGTGGCGGACGCATTTGCCAGATGCACGGAGATCTCCAGAGATCCATTTTTCCGGTCATCCACCAGGCGGCAGTATTGAAGCGTTGCAGAGTTGTGCAGGCTCCCACAGTATCAGACCAGGCTCCGTGAGGGAATAATACCATGGCGAAAAAATTAAATATGATCTCAATAACGTTGTACGCCGTGGAATGGCAGAATTAGCATGACCTTGAAACACGTTGTACGACGTTTATGGCGCAGGATGTGTTAATGAGGCTTGTGCAGCAAACATTTAACAATATAAACGTGACATTGAGCAACATAAACAGGCTAAACGCCGGAGAGACACGCAGGACTATGACTCCAATAGGGTTTACCCTTGGCTTTCACAGACTTTCATACACACGTATGCGCAGGCAAGCACACCAGGCTGGGGCTCGGCCCTATCCTGGCTCTTCCTCCTCTGCTCTGAGCTCAGATGAGACACAACCAGGACCTGAAAGGTTGGCCCTTACACGAGGAGCCGGAAGGTTTTTCACCCAGGCTCCTCTCCTCCCCTACCAGGGAGAGGAGGCACAGGAAGACCCGACGAGGCAAGAGAGCTTCCCACCCGAAGACGCAGGGGGAGGTGGCAAACATAGTCAACATTTCAGAGGTAAACCTCAGTGACTCTCAATGTAAACTACTGTCAAAAGGACTTTCTTTTGTACCATCTCGTAAGGTGGACGGTTTCACTACAAAGGTTGAATTGTTTAAGTTTTTTAGGAACATTAAGCTTAAAGCTTTTTATTCTAGAGGTGTCGACAAAAATAGTTTATTCTACTCCTGGAAGCACAGTGCTGCCAGAAGTCAGTTCATTGGACACGGCTGATGGACCATTTAAAACACTGTTCAAGCCTCGTAGCACGTTCACTCCACAGATTAATCATGCATCAGTTGACACATTTTGTAGACTAGTTGAGGATGAAGATGCTTTTATGTGAGAAAAGTAATGAAACTAGATTATTCCCTTGAGTCAGAGAGACTAGCACTTAAGAAATTGATGCAGTTAGATAATCTGGTGTACAGGAAGGCCGATAAAGGCTCTGCCTTAGTGGTGCAGAATAAGAGTTCCTATGTTGCTGAAATAAATGGACAATTAGCAGACACAGATGTGTATATTCCTTTAAGCACAGATCCAACTGTTCGGTTTTCTTTTGAGATCAAAGAGGTTCTAAAGAGCCTTAAGGAGGGTGAGATTTCTGAGAAGGAATTTAAGTTCATGGTGAATGATAACCCAGTAAGACCTATTATTTACACTTTGCCCAAAATTCACAAGGATCTTCATAACCCACCAGGTCGACCTATTGTGGCTGGTATCGGGTCACTTACAGAACCTATCTCAAAATGTGTTGACTCGCACCTTAACACTTTCAGCGCCACTCCTGGTTTTCCGTTTTACCGCTTGAATGCCACCATCGGCGCCAATGTTAACGTTAATATCGCCTAATCTATGTTTTAAATTATGGCTATGTGTCTAATCTGCCCATCGCATTATCAAATACTATTTTCCAGTCAGTGCTGTGAAGGCAGATTGTTTTTTTATCACGTCGTTTCCGTTTCAGAGCAGTTAGAAAAGCCCCCGTTTTGATATAAAAAACAGCTCATTCTGGAGCATTCTATGAAAATCGTCTTTTAGTGGAATATTCCACAACGTTGATATTCATCTGCCTTTTTATGAATCGTTTTCAAATAAACGCTAGATGATCAATATTATACGTGCACGCAAGCACATTACGGCCGCGCACTGATAATCGCTCCGTTGATTTCCTCACGGAGTTTTACAGTGAAACCGAAAGAAGACATTTCACAAAACAGCTTATAACTTCATCAAACTTACTCTGATTATCCTACCACTGATAACATAGAGTCCTTACCTGACATCAGATGGTATCCAACTGGTATATTCCAATTCCTGATGAAAAAATCGATACGTGTATGGATCCAACGCGATACAGTAGAACTCCATGATCCGCGGGGCTCTGAGGCTCCAGAATGAACTCTGGTAACCCCGGCTGGATCAGTGAACTGGAAAATGTGGAGTACCGGATTTTTTTCCCCATTCATTTTCATTGAGTCCATTCCAAAATCACTTATGTCATCTGGGAGACGACAGGGGGCGCTTTTTTCCACAGTGATCGCCGGCGCTCCTCGGCTATACTCGGGTAGGCTCGGGTGATGCAATAATCTTTCAGATCGCCAAAAAAAAAAAATAAAAATCCGAGAAATCTCGTGAGTGGCACGCAACCACCTATAAAAAAAAACGAGAAATCTCGTGAGTGGCACTCAAAGTGTTAAAGGGGAACTCTTATAAATGGCCTTTTTCAGTGTTTAGCATTGTTTCCTAGCTATGTGGACTTATATTAATATGATCTATGTCTCTAATTCTCATATTGGCGCATTCTTCCAATTCTCCTTTCTCAATATTCACCCTCACTGAACTGAGGCTGCGGTTACACCTTAGTTTTTTTTTCAGATGAGTTTCGCTTTTCCAGTTCGCAACGTAGCGGTAGCCGAGTGAGACATATGTTTTGCAACCTGAGTACAGTGATGTAGTACACTGCCAAAGCAGTAGGTGGCGAACATGAAGGCAATTTTCAACCAATCAGAACTTGAATGTGCCAATACACTTCCTGCAAAGAAAATGTCAACAAGGCGCCGCCATCTTTAAATGCCTATTTACCCAATGCAGCACTTATTTTTCAGCAAAGTGTAATAAAAGTGCAATAAACAAAACGGATACATTCACTGTGTTCTGCCTCTCATTTGTTGATGAAACAAAACTAACATCAACACAAGTGACCACCAAGAGCGGATAGTTTAGTCTCAAAAAGGATCGGCGATATTGTTAGCTACATTGTTAGCTACATGCTAACGTGAATGGAACATTGTGGCTAGAAGCTAACGCTAGCTCACGTTAACCAGCCAGCACCATCATGAGCTATCAGTAGCTAGATAACATTGGAGACAACACCGTGTGTATTAAACAAAGGTGAATAGATGACTGGGCCATTTTGTTTAATGCTTGTTAAGATTGAAAGAGGAGCTTGAGCTAACAGGGTCTGATAGCTAACGCTAGCTCACGTTAGCCAGCGGCAGTGCTCATGCAATCGGTAATGCTAGCAGAATGAATGGATGTAAACTTTATTTAACATATTGCATAATGGGTACAATACAATACGGCTCAATACAAAATTGTTAAGGGAATGCAGACTGTTGTAGCTTGGACTGGGGTCCTTATAACAATAACTTGACAACACATGGTAGCTGCAGCTATTTGGGACAGCTCTGTTGTCACCGGAAGGGCACGCAGATGGTATCTACTGCGCATGGGCGTTGAGCAACAACGGCTCCGCGCAGATTACACGACATGTTGTCTGCGAGTTTTTGGCGCTATTCCAAAACGGAAACACAATTTAGCGTTTTCAGTAGGGCCACAACGTTTCCGGCAAAAACGGCATTTCTATGTAATAGGGACAGCAAACGTATTCAAAAACGAGCACAAAAACACTGTAACAAGGGCCTGAGTCATCTGAAAATGTGCTGATCTGTGATGTCAGAGAGACTCGGCTGCATAATAATGTGGCTGTGTAGCATCAGGCCCATGCACCCCATGCCACATCAGCTCAAAACGGCTTAAGATTTTGAGGTAGAAAAATGCTGTTTTTGAGTACTTGATTAGAAATACAAAACAATGAATTACATTTTTTTTTAATTACAGAGGTGTTCCATAAACTCACAGGAATTGTGTAAAAGTGCCCAAATAGTGAAAGAAATAGTAAAATAGTTCCCCTTTAAAGAATTGGCTGCAGCACAACCTGGTTATTTAAAGGACACTACCGACTTTCTAAGTAAGCTGTATGAGTGCAGTATAGAAGCTACTGATATTTTGTGTACTATGGATGTTTCTAGTTTATATCCTAGCATCCCACATATTGATGGGTTAAGTGCATGTAGATATTATTTGGATCAGAGAATAGAGCTACATCCCTCTACTGAGGCATTAATATCATTGACTCAGGAAGTCCTTAATAAGAATTATTTTCGTTTTCAGGATCAATATTATTTACAGAAAAGAGGCCTAGATATGGGCAGCCCGGTAGCGGTTAATATGGCCAACTGTTTTATGTCGAAGTTTGAGTCTGAATGTATTTTCAATAATAATCCATATGTTGGACACATTAAAGCCTATTGGAGGTATATTGATGATTTATTTTTTGTATGGTCAGGCACTAAAGAGGCTCTGGAAGAGTTCCACTTGTTTCTCAACTCTCAGAGAGAGACTATTAAGTTTACTATGAATTATGATTCACATTCCATAGCATTCCTCGATGTATTGGTGAAAAAGAGACAATATTGTCCATACCGAAGTTTTCAAAAAAGAGACTGATTGAAATTCGTTTCTCCATTATAGCAGTTATCACCCACCAGAGCTCAAGAGGAGCCTTCCATTTAGTCAGATTTTGAGATATAATCGTATCTGTAATACAGATGACATTTTTGATACACAAGCCAAGGAGCTTTGTTAGATCTAGAAGATATAGTGAGGCCCTTATTGAGAATTCTCTTAATAAAACTAAACGGATAAACAGACAATCCCTTTTTACACATAAAGACAAAGTAAAAAGCAACTCAGTAGCATTGGTGTCCACCTTCAGCCCTATTTCTAGAGATATGCGTGATATTGTGAACAAATACTGGTACATTTTTAAGTCAGATCCTAAGATCGGAGGTGTGTTCCAGGAACCACCCAAATACTTCTACAAACGGCAACCTAACTTAAGGGACCAGTTAGTTAAAACAGATTTTCCCAAAAAATTTACCAATTTTATGGCTAATATTCCAAATGGCAATTTTCCATGTTTGTCTTGTACCCAATGTCATGGCATGATTAAAGAGACATTTTATTTACAACCAAGTACAGGTAGGAGTATCGCTGTTAGAGGCCGGATTACCTGTAATTCTGATTTTGTGGTTTACTGAGAGCCAGTCCGTGTTTTCCATTTTACCCCCTTGAATGCCGAAATCCACTCCAATGTTTGATTTTGATTTTTTTTTTTTTTTTAATCTTTATTTCAAACATGGAATGAATACAAACAAACAATAACAAAAGCAAAACACAACTCAATCTACATGTTCGAAAATGTTCGAATGTTAACGTTAATATCGCCTAATCTATGTTTTAAATTATGGCTGTGTCTAATCTGCCCGTCGCTTATCAAAGACTCATTTTCCAATCAACATTGTCAAAGCAGATTGTTTTTTTATCGCTTCATTTCCGTTTGATATCATTTTGAAAATCACTTGTTTTCGCGGAAAAAACAACCCATTCTATGATAATCTCCTTTTACTGGAATATTCTAGAACGTTGTCATTTGTCGGCCTATTTATGAATCGTTTTCAAATAAACGCTAGATAATCGATAGTATATGTGTGCGCACGCACGCTCGTGCCGCACGCTGATAATCGCTGCTCTTATTTCCTGATGGCTTTTACAGTCAAAACAGCCATATCACATATAGGGGAAACGCTTATATATCCGTGAAAACGAGTCTGATTATCCTAAGACTGATAACATAGATTCCTTACCTGAGATCACATGGTATCCAAATGGATTATTCCAATTCCTGATCACCATTAGAAAAAATCGATCATTGTATTGATCAACCGTGTATACAGTAGAACACATAATCCCGCTGCTCTTCAGGCTCCGGAGTGATGCCGGTCGATGCCGGCTGCGTGAGTGAGATGTAAAATGTGGAGTCAGAAATCCTTTCTCCCATTCACTTTCATTGAGTCCAATCCAAAAGGGTGATTTACCATCTGGGAGACGATAGGGGGCGCTTTTTTCACATCTGAGCGCCTGGGGTGACTGGATCTCCAACGGTAGGCTCGCTTGATGCAATATGATTTCAGATCGCTAATACATTTTAAAAAAAAAACGAATAAAACGAATATTCTCGTGAGTGGGCATTCAACCCGGGGGGTAATAACCCGAGAACTCGTGGGTGGCATTCAAAGTGTTAAATGTCCTTGCAACCTTTACTATGTTGGAAAAACAAGACATTTTAAAAATCGAATTTCTGAGCACAAATGTTCTATAAGAAGAAATGATGAGAAGTCTTCAGTTGCAAGGCACTTTAATAAGTTAGGACATGATATTTCTGGCTTAAAATACATGGGTATAGAGCAGGTCTTGAGACCACCAAGAGGCGGCGACAGAGACAGGCTCTTGCTACAGGGAATGCTTTTATATTCATTTTCTGGATTGTTTAGAGCAGGGGTCAGGAACCTTTTTGACTGGGAGAGCCATAAAAGCCAAATATTTCTAAATATATTTCATTGAGAGCCATAGTATTTTTAACGTATAATAAATTAAATATGTCTTACTTTTAATGCGACTTCTGGTGCTGCATGGTTTTGCTGATGGCCTTGTAATCTGGTTCATACGTGGTGAGGTTGAGCTTCATGCAGGCGTTGAGGCTTCCATCAGTTAAACGTGAGCGTAGGTTGGTCTTAATGTTCCTCATATGCGAGAATGACTGCCCACATGCATATGTAGAGCCAAACATGGTCAATACGGCAATACTCACGCTGCATTGTGTGGTATGTCACAGGAAGCTCGTTCCAAGTTTTAAGAATCAGCTGGTCTTCAGGTTGAAGATTTTTAATTTCTGTCCACTTGTGTTCCCTCGCCAGCTCTGCTCGCTATATCTTCAGCTACAGATACTATTGGCTGTATCTTCAAAACTAATTTCTGTTTACTTTAAAATGACACAGTATTATTAAGAAATATCACAAGTATTCAATTTTTTTTATTTATTTATTTTTTTAATAAAACATTTCTGGGAGCCATATGCTGTCACCAGAAGAGCCATAGGTTCCCGACCCCTGGTTTAGAGCCTAGAGGCCTCAATGAGGAAAATGTTTTGACCTGTTTCATTTGATTATTTCATTTCATTCGATTGTTTATTATTTATTTTCATTTATCATTCTTTATATTTATAATTGAAAGATGGCTTATATGGGTCATGAGTGTTTATGTTTAGAGTTTAAGATGTAGGCCTACTCTGTAAAAAAAATATATAGATATATCTCTTTGTGATTTACATGTTTCTTTTTGATTTACACGCTTCTTTTTGATTTACATAATTCTGAAAAGGTTGTGCTTGTAAGTGGTATTTTGTACTTTTTTGCAGATCTCTTGTGGGAATGTGTTGTCACTTCCTATGTTGTCACTTCCTGTTTGTCTTGTATATAATAGGGTCACTTACCCTTCATGCTTCATGCAAGCCATTCTGAAGAAGGTGTGTTCACACCGAAACGTCATGATTACAGGCTGCCAATAAATTTGGAAAAACCTGGAGTGCGTGCCTGGACATTGTTTCCCTATTTTTTATTTACAATCGACACTATAAACCGTCCCTTCAATATGCCTTAAATAAATAATTTTTTCATCAATACGTTCCCATTTTATAGCGTCATGAATATGAACGTTATAGCAGAATGTTCTGGGGTATTTCCTGGAATGCGAGTTATAGGGCGCTAAGCTATAACGTTAAATCGAATGGCGTTTCGGCTATAGACAAGCTAGAGCTAAAACTCAAAATGCATATTGTCGGTATCATGGTTCACCATGAATGCATGAAAGGGGGGGGGGCGGGGGACATCGTTTCTGATTATTGATTACCAATAACGGCATTAGCCTCAGTAGCCTTATTCGCTGACCTGGTGGATGGCTATGAGAGCATGGCCCGATCGGGCTGTAATTGACGTCAAATCGCTCTTACCTGTGGCCGGTTGGATCCCAAAAAGGATTTCCCAGTTATCGATCGCCATCTGGTAGATCCATATGTCCATTGGCTGATGATATATTCCTTTACTGCATACTGAATTCAGCGTCCCAAAAACTATTCCAGGCCATCGGCTACACACATAGCTTTAGGCTAACAGAAAAGCCCATTAATTAAAAAAAAACACCGCTCTGTAACAGGGAACACTGCATTATCGAGACAGCGCCCCATGAGGATCTGGCCGGTAATGCACTTTTCCGAATTCCAAGAGTAGGGTAAATCTGCAGTGCCGCAGGGTGACATTGAGTAGGATATTACAATGGAATAAAAGCCAAAACAACCTTGCCACGTATATATACGTGGTTGGCCGTCAAGCGTTGGATCCGAAACACGTATACTTGGTTGGCCCCGAATGTGTTAACAATTGTGTGTATTGAGCTGTACTGTATTGTACCCATTCTGCAATCTGTTAATAAAATGTTTAATCAATCAATCAACACATTTATGAATCCAAAAATCAAGTTCATTATTGTTGTTTTTTTAATAAAGTTCTGCGAGATTCAATTTCCGTATTTAAAAATGTGTATTTAGTATATATATAATGATAACTATTGATATATGACATAACATTCACTTGACATAACTGTAGCATAGATATTCTGACAGCCCATGTTGTCCTGAAGAAAGGAAGATGTATATCACTTGATTATAACAGGGTTATACAAGCATTTCTACACTAGGAGACCACCAGGGACCATTTAATGGTTTCGACCATTAAACAATACAAATTTTAGACAATGTAGTTTTGCCTTCGTCCTCTAAATCAGAGGAGGAAGGAGAATGAAGAGTTTTGCTCTTTACATTCTGCAAACAGACCAGACGGCGGCTGTCTTTGGCACATATCCAGTCAATCCAGAAATCATGTATAGTTTATGTTTTCTGTTGTCATTTGATATATTCTGCTTTTAAAGCTGCAGAAAGAAAAAGCAAATATGCTGTATGGAAGCTAAATGGGTAACTATGTGTTTCATACTAACCCTATTGACCAGAGGGTTTCAAACGCTCTGTCATGAACAAAGGATCATTGAAAACTCTGTTGTCTTGGACAGATATAATTCGGGAACAGTTGATATTATTAGTCTTGATTTTTATTTTTTTTGTGACTGCTTTCCCTTCATCTTCATTCATATATATAATATACATATAATAATACTACGTTTCTGTGCCTCCTTTTTTGATGTAGTCTAAAAAATATCTTCGATTGTATGCTTGTCTTGACTCTTTTATCATGAGCTTCATAATCTTTTTAAAGCTTTATACGCTTTATATCCAGAATTTCCCCAATAGGATCAATATATATTATATAAAGATAATTATAATATATAATTATTAAGGCTGTGACTCGATTAATATATTTAATCTGATTAATCGCATGATTGTCCATAGTTAACTCGCGATTAATAGCAAATTAATCGCATATTTTGTATCTGTTCTAAATCTACCTTAAACTGATATTTTTCAAGTTTTAATACTCTTATCAACATGAGTCAACAAATGCTTGCTTTGTGCAGCCATTTAACACAAAAGGATGACCCTCATGCATTGCAGATTTGCATCAAATTCAAAACAGAGTGATGCACAAAATAACTTAAAAGAAAATAATAATTTAAAACAATGAATAAAGTGTGGAGAGGAGAGAGAACTGTACTGCGGACAATGATGATGAGAGGCAGAGACTGCAGTATTCGTGTAGATAATGACTTTTTACTTTAAGTTCACCTAGCACTACACGAAAATAGGACAATAACGACACAGCCTTGCTGGTACGATAAACAAAAGACTTTGAGAACAAACAAAAGAATGTAAACGACGCAGCCGTGCTGGCACTAGAACAATAAACTGGAGAAAACGTAAAACAAACTAAAATAAACGGTGTAGCCGTGCTGGCACTAAAACAATAAACTGGAGAAAACGTGAAACAAACGGGCAACATCAAAACACTACACTTACTATAATCAACCAAGGGAGAGCAACGACATGGACAGGAAACGGGGAACTGGAGGAAATGATGCCACAACGAGGAGAGGGAGACACACACATATATACCCGACTAATTAAGATTGGCAACACCTGGCCAGGCCAGTCTAAAACACGATATTAACCAACTAAACACATAAGCAAAGATTACAACAACACCAGACAGGGGAGAACATCACACCAGGGAAGGGAACGACAACAATGACAACACACATAGAATTACATTACTCACACTGTTAATTACATTAATTACATCTATCAAAATAGGTCAAATGGTCGCCTGTATCATCTGATGATGTCCACTAGGTGGCGGCATGATACCACCGAAAGGAGGTAGAGAATGTTCAGTGTTATTGTTCTTCTTAACCCAGTTACAGTACCCCCCCCCCGAACGGGCGGCTTCCAGACTCTCGATAACGTCCGGGAATGGGCGAGGCCCGGACGTTACCCAGGAGGGACATAGCAGCCAGGGAGGCTGAAAACGGGGGCGCAGAGGCCTGGAGAGGGATGGTGGGGATGGGGACAGAGGCCCGGAGCCGGGGGCTGGACCCGGGGACAGAGGCCCGACGAGGGGGGGTGGGGACAGGGACAGAGGCCCGGAGAGGGGGGCTGGACACAGGACAGAGGCCCGACGAGGGGGGGTGTGGACGGGGACAGGCCTGACGAGGGGGGGTGGAGACGGGGACAGAGGCCCTGAGAGGGGAGGCAGGGAGAGAAACAGGGAGCCGGTCAGGGAGCCAAGGGGCGAGGGTAAGGATCCCGGACGAAGGACCCTCCAGCCGCCGGACTAGGAACCGGATCAGGAGAGCCGGACCATAGGTGTGATGGCGACGACCCCCGGAGTAGGACCCAGCGTAGACCTCGGCGAAGACCACAACGAAGACCACGGCGGGGACCACGGCGAGGACCAGGGCGCCAGTCACGGCGTAGGGCTGGACCAGCGGGGAAGCCAGGACCAGTCGAGGAACCAGGACCAGTTGAGAAGCCGGGAGCCGGCGTAGCAGCCGGACCAGGTGTAGAGGCTGGGCCGGTCTCGGCGGTGAGGCGTGGCGTAGGATCCGGGGATGAGGAGCCTGGACCCGGTGTAGCAGCTGGACCAGGCGTAGAGGCTGGGCAGGGCGTGGAGACTGGACCGGTCTCGGCGACTAGGCATGGCGTAGGGACCGGAGATGAGGGCACGGGACCCGACATAGCAACTAGTGATGCACCGATGTGAAAATTGTGGCCGATACCGATAACCGATATTAATAATGCTGGTCTGGCCGATACCGATATTTACCGATGTCGATATCTCTGTATAGAAAACACTTTTTTATGATAATCAAATAAAGAGCTATTTTCCAAAACGCAGACTTTTTTGACTTTTGTAACTTATTTTCAGAAATGACTGATATTTTGAAACTATTTAAGGCCAAAACATGTAAAAAAATAAATAAATAAAAATAAATAATAATTAATATCGGCCCTATCTTGATATCGGACCGATACCGATGTGTAAAAAAACGGCCATATCGGCCGATATTATATTGGCGGCCGATATATCGTGCATCACTAATGGCAACCGAACCAGTCGTAGCGGTTGGGCTGGGTGTGGAAGCCGGAGGGGAAGCGGTGACAGCCGGGGCTACACCGACCGGAACCAGGCTGGTAGCGACGGCCGGATCAGCTGTGGAGGCCCTGTTAGCGGTACTAGCCCTGCTCGCCCTCCGAGCCTTGCTAGGCCTCGGAGGTCTGCGAGCTGCGGGGGCTAGGCTAACCGTGGGACCTGGGCTAGCTGTAGGGTCTAGGCTACCGGACACAGCTGTGCTAGCCATTGAGGCCTGGTTAGCTTCAGGAGCTAGGCTAACCGTGAGGGTAATACTAGCTGGGAGGGCCTTGCTAACTGCAGGAGCTAGGCTAACGGTAGAGACTGGGTTAGCCGTGGAAGCCTGGTTAGCTGCAGGGTCTAAGCTAGCAGACGGGGTTGTGCTAACTATGGATGCCTGGCTAGCTGCAGGGGCTAAGCTAGCAGACCGGGTTGTGCTAGCTGTGGATGCCTGGCTAGCTGCAGGAGCTAATCTAGTAGATGGGGTTGTGCTAGTCATGGATGCCTGGCTAGGTGCAGAGGCTAATCTAGCAGACGGGGTTGTGCTAGCTGTGGACGTCTGGATAGCTGCTGGGGCTAAGCTACGCTAGCCATTGAGGCCTGGTTAGCTTCAGGAGCTAGGCTAACCGTGTGGGTAATGTTAGCTGGGAATGCCTGGCTAGCTGCAGGGGCTAATCTAGCAGACGAGGTTTGCCTAGCTGTCTCCATAAGAGAACTGACCTGGTCAGCCATAACCCTCATCTGAGGCGCCTGTGTCGGACTCTCCTTCGCTATGTAGTCTATCATCTTCAACCAGAAGACCCATTTAGCAGGAGAGTAGCTTGTTAGATCCCCGTCTAGCATGCTGCGCATGATGGCCATCGTCTCAGTCACCTTGTCCGCTGGGTTCTTGAGTGGTGGCGTCATTCTGTTACGAGTGGAGGTAGTGTGGAGAGGAGAGAGAACCCAATACTGCGGACAATGATGATGAGAGGCAGAGACGGCAGGATTCGTGTAGATAATGACTTTTTACTTTAAGTTCACCAAGCACTACACGAAAATAGGACCCCCCACCCCCCCCCCCCCCCTCTCTCTCTCTCTCTCCCACACACTCTCCCAGCTCTCTTTCTCTCTTGCCCCTTCCTCATCTCTCTCACAACCGCCTCTCACTCTCACACACTCTCCCAGATCTCTTTCTCTCTTGCCCATTCCTCATCTCTCTCACCCCCCCCCTCTCTCTCTCTCTGTCTTCTTATTACCTGTTTTTTTCTATGTCTATTTATTTTATTCTTTATTTTATTATTGTATTATTGCACAATCTATGACCACCCGCATTTCACTGTATGCCCTGGTATGTATGTGACAAATAAACCTCTTCTTGATTCTTGATTCTCTCTCTCTCTCAATTCAATTAAATTCAATTCAAATGGGCTTTATTGACATGGGAAACATACGTTTACATTGCCAAACAAAACAAAACAATCAAACAGAAATCACAAGTAATCGGTACAGTACAGAAGGAATTTTTGGATATCCTTTTCTTGTCACAGCAGCTCACAAATCTTGCTGCTGTGTTTGCACATTGTTGTATTTCACCCAGTATGGTATGGTATGGGTGAAATAGAGTCCATTCTCTTCGGTTCAAATAACAAACTCAGCAAGACCGACGGCTTCTCAGTTGCAGTGGGTGACAATATTGTCACAAGGAAAGACGAAATTACCTACCTGGGTTCCATCCTAGAGGCAAATCTTTCCTGTGACAAAATGGCATCCAATGTAATAAAAAAAGTCAACCAACAAACTAGATTCTTGTACCGGATCTCCTCTCTGGTAAACAAGAATACCTTGAAGACTCTGGCAGGAGCACTCATTCAAGGGTACTACGACTATGCGTGCACCTCATGGTACCAAAGCACCTCAAAGGCGCTTAAAACAAAATTACAAACATCACAAAACAAACTGGTCAGACTACTACTTGACCTTACGCCCAGAACCCACCTCACCCCTGCCCACTTTGACAACCTAGGATGGCTTAGAGTAGACGACAGAGTACAGCAACTTGCAATGGGCCTGGTCTACAAGATACACTATACGACTAATGTACCCATGTACATGTCAAAATACTTCCCAAAGGTCAGTGAATACCACAACCACTACACCAGAGGAAGCTCAACAAATCATGTTAAACCCAGATTCGGCTCAAACAAGGGACTAAACACGTTTCGCAATTATGCCACATCAATGTGGAACGCCCTACCCAAAGCTGTAAAGGAATGTGAATCCCTACCCACATTCAAAACTGCTCTTAAAGAGCACCTACGGGAGGCTGCAATTAGAAACTGGCCACCGTAAATGCCCAAAACCCCCACCACCTCCTAATAGACGGTCTCCTCCCCACCGCATGTATATATTCCCTCCCCGCCGTATGGATATTTCCCTCCCACCCACCCACCCCCTCCTAATGTACAGTCCCCTCCCCATCATATGTATATACTCTGTCAGGATCTAGGGGTAACAGTACTGTATATTTGAATACCGTTTATGTCACAAATGTATCAGTACTAAATACCTATATGTCCCTATGCCATAAATGTCATGTATGTTGTGTATGTCATAAATGTCTATATGAATTGAAAATGGGGGACCCTGATGGAAACAAGACAAACGTCTTTTTCAGGTCTGCATCCCCTTAACAATTGTGTGTATTGAGCCGTACTGTATTGTACCCATTCTGCAATCTGTTAAATAAAGTTCATTCATTCATTCATTCATTCATTCATTCATTCATTCATTCATTCATGGGAGTTTTGAGTTATTTTCCATGTTTTCAAAGTCTCTTTGGGTGTTTGTGGGAAGTATATGTCCCTGATGTCTTGGTATAGTGGGCAGGTTGGAAGTGTAGCTCGGTTTCCACCCCCCCCCCCCCCTCTTTAAAGGGGAACTATTTTACTATTCCTAGCACTATTTGGGCAACTTTACACAATTCCTGTAAGTCTATTGAAGACATCAATCAAAAAATGCATTGGTTTATATTTCTAATCAAGTACTCAAAACCATCATTTTTCAGCCTCAAGAAATCAGGCTGTTATGGCCTGGCTCCGCCCATAAGCACTTTGAGTGACAGTCAGTCCAGAGAGAGAGAGAGAGAGAGAGAGAGAAAAAAAGTGTAAACACTCTGCGTGTCCTCCCGGGAGAGGGAGCCGGGAGGACACGCAGAGTGTTTACAGTTCTCTCTCTCTCTCGGTTCGGGAGCATGAGCTGTGGCGCAGCGTTGTGGTGGACTTCCTCGAGAGGGAGAAGGAGCCGGGAGGACACGCAGAGTGTTTACAGTTCTCTCTCTCTCGGTTCGGGAGCATGAGCTGTGGCGCAGCGCAGTGGTGGACTTCCTCGAGAGGGAGAAGGAGAGTGTTTACAGTTCTCTCGCTCTCGCTCGGCTGGCAGCTAGAGGGGGGCGGGTGTTATTATGCAAATACGCACCACCTGATGTCCCGAATACGCTAATTTTCAGATGACTCACTTGAGGGAGGGACATTATTGTGAGAGGAGAATTTGAAGAATGCGCCAAATCGAGAATTAGAGACATAGATCCTATTACTATAAGTCCACATAGCTAGAAAATAACCCTAAACACTGGAAAAGGTCATTTATAAGATAGTTCCCCTTTAATGTAAAGATGTAAGTAAAAATATGTAAATCTTTTGCTCTAGTTTCCAGGAGTTTTGGGAGAGGTGGAGGCAGAGAGAGGGAGAGTTTGAGTCTCTAAGGGAATGGTGGGATACAGCCATGTACACAGACAGGCTTTTCTGTCAACAGTACACTGGGGCAGGCGCGGACTGGGACACAAATTCAGCCCGGGACATTCAGACGCTAACAATGTAGCTAACAACATCGCCGATCCTTTTTGAGACTAAACTATCCGCTCTTGGTGGTCACTTGTGTTGATGTTAGTTTTGTTTCATCAACAAATGAGAGGCAGAACACACAGTGAATGTATCCGTTTTGTTTATTGCACTTTTATTACACTTTGCTGAAAAATAAGTGCTGCATTGGGTAAATAGGCATTTAAAGATGGCGGCGCCTTGTTGACATTTTCTTTGCAGGAAGTGTATTGGCACATTCAAGTTCTGATTGGTTGAAAATTGCCTTCATGTTCGCCACCTACTGCTTTGGCAGTGTACTACATCACTGTGCTCAGGTTGCAAAACGTATGTCTCACTCGGCTACCGCTACGTTGCGACCTGGAAAAGCGAAACTCATCTGAAAACGAAACGAAGGTGTAACCGCAGCCTAAGTCCAGCTGGGCCCCCGACTGTAGTGTGGGAGTACTAAGTTTAAGGTTGACAAGGGCGGCATATAGGGCCTTAGGGTTTACTAACCTAGGACTCGCATACATGGAAATGTTAATCACATTTGCCCTTTTTAAAGCAGGAACACAATAGCAATGAAATATTAATCACATTTGCCCTTTTTAAAGTGGCAACACCATGGATATATGCGCCACGGTTCAACCCTGAGTAACCTGAAGCATATATATATATATAATCTGCATGGGCCCACACATTCGAAATGCACTTTATCTATACTAAGCCGGCATCACAAAATAACCACAAAGAAAAGAATAACCCCAAAGGAATGGGTAAAGTCCCCGCCGTTGTAGCGCCGAGTCGTAGCTTGGGGACGTAGTGGCCGCAAACACAATGGCCCTTTCACTCCCTTGAGAGCCTGAACAAATAAAAGGGCTGTACTCCAGAGGCAAGGAAAAGCACTGGTGTACCTTTAACGAGCACGCGCGCATATCAAAGTTTGCCGCCATGGCGCATACAACAATGTCAAGTTCACGTTAAACAGTCTAGCTGTGGCTGGCTTTAGCACGCATGTTCCATAAAGTCTGTGCTTCTACGGCGATAAAGTGGTCTCTGTAGACCGTCACCTGATACACCCTGGCCGGTATACGTGTAGCTTTTCTCCAACGCGTCCGCGTTTCCGGGTTCCCGTTTTGCGCTCTGATTGGCCAGGTCATGTGACATGTGCGCCAATCGTGGGACGGCAAGTTCTGCGCCTATTTCCGGGTCGAACAGCCTGCAAACTACCTAACACCTAGTTTATCACTGGTTAAGCTTAGGCGACTCTTTCGAAGTTGGTTAGAGTTTGGAATCAGGGCAGGCGGTTCTATCGCCATGCTCTAAGATAAACTCTAACCTTAACCAACTTCGAAAGAGCGCCTAAGCTTAACCAGTGTAGAAACTTGCGGTCCCACGATTGGGCCTACATGTCACATGACCTGGCCAATCAGAGACGCGGAAACACGAACGCGTTGGAGAAAGGCTTCAAGCGGCCGAGATAGTGCGGGTAGTCAGTTGGTGGTCTGGCTGGTGCCCAAGATGTCCAGTGTAAGCCTTGGGTGAAACGTCCTTCTTCCTCTGATAGCTTGGTGGGCGCGACGAGCTAAGCTACTTGGCTAACTCACAATGATAGAATTACCTAGTAGCCAGTGTGGCTAACTTAGCTCTCGACCTAGACTGCTAACACGCAAAGTCTCTGTTGTCTTCTCACGTTGGTCGGTTGACCGTCCTCTTCGGCAACACGACGTCTCGATACTATACTTGTTCTAACACGTTAACACTCTGCGTTATACTTAATCACTAGGCCACGTTATTAGCCGTTAGCTCGATGCTCGGGAGAGCTCTCTCACGCACGTCTGCTCTCGTCGGCGGTCTGCGCAGGGAAGGGGCGTGTTTCTTGCTTCTTCGTGTCTTCCGCAGTACACCGGACGCCGTTCTTCTGACCACCAGTCTGACTGTCCTGCAGCACCCCCTAGTGTTCGTCCTCCCAAGGGAACATATCTGAAAGTCCTATGGAACCTATTCCAATGTCCATATTGAATACCGAAGTCTTTTAACAGACACCGCTTTAAACTTGCCAAGTCCCAAGGCAAGTTACACAACCCCCCGTATAGCAAAGTTATTAAATCGGACATCGCATATGCTTAAACAGTCTTTAGACAAACAATGTCACACGACACATGTTCACACCGTTAACACTGACTCCAACTTTACTTGGAGCCCGACACTCGCTTGGCTAAGGCATGCAAACACTGTTCACAGAACACACTTTTCAGTACATAGTCGTGACGATACCTGGCGGGCAAACGACCCCTGGTACTCCTCTGTGGCCGAAGTGGTCCGACCTCCCCCCCTTCAGACCCTGTGTCTGAATCGTCCGTTCCCACCGACAGGTTGTCGGCAGCGGCCTCGTCCTCTTGGACTACAGGCCGTTCGCCTGGATCGGCCTCCCCTCCCCCATCTGCTTCGTCCCCACCCTGTGAGTCCGAACCCACCCCTTCCCCAGTGTCGGGCATGGCCCCGGTAACCACACGAGGGGCCCTAGGTGGAGTGCGCACTTGGGGAAACGGTTCCCGAGGGAGATAAACGACGTGTCCCTCGTCAGACTCGGAAGAGCTCTGTGAATGTTCATAAGTTCTCCGGGGGACCTGCGCACGCCCTTCCCTGCTGGGACTGGGAAAGGTGCAAGGCTTAAGTTGGTCCCGATGGACAGTCTTCTCCGGACCCCCCCCCCCTCTGGCCTGACTGTGAAGACTGGCATCCCTTCTTGGTTCTGTGCAACCACCAGATAAGGGATAGGTTCCCACTTGTCTTGGATCTTATTCCGACCTCTGGGTCGATGGTTCCTCAACAGAACCCGGTCTCCGGCCCTTACAAGCACGCCTCTGGACTTTCGGTCGTAGATCCGTTTGCATCTGTGAGACGCATGTTTAGCCATGGCTCCCGCGGCTTCTGCAGCGGCCTTCAGCCGCTTGTGGTGCCCCTGGACCCACTCGTCCAAATTCTCCATCGCTGTCCACGGCGTCCTTGCCACCCAGTACGTCCCTGGGCATCCTTGCATCCCTCCTGAAGAGCAGGTAGAAGGGGGCGTACCCCGTCGAGGAATGAACATGACAGTTGTACGTAAGTACAAGTTCGGGCAGGTGTTCCTTCCAGTTCCTCTTCTTGTCCGTGGGTAAACTATGCAACATATCATGCATGGTCCGGTTAAATCGCTCGCATTGGCCGTTCCCCTGAGTTCTTTGATGACGCCAGATTCAAAGTTCCAACCTTGGTCGGCGTGAAGTCGAGCGGGGCAGCCATAGTACACGAACCAATGCCGGATGAGCGCAGCGGCGGTGGTCTTGGCAGTCTGATCTTTGGTCGGGACGGCGATAGTGAATCGGGTGAACATGTCTGTCAGCACCAGGACATTCTCGTAGCCGCCCATCGACATCTCCAGGATGGTAAAGTCCATAGCTAGGACTTCCATGGGCGCGGTCACGTTGGTGCAGGTCATAGGTGCCTGTGACTTAGGGAACACGTCCCGGGCTAACGCACACCGTTTACACTGTTGCACCCAGCCGTTCACCTTCACTGCCATCCCTATCCAGAAGTAACTTCGTCTCATCAGGTCTATGGTCCCACGTTTGCCAAAGTGTCCCCCATGATCATGTTGGGTCTCGTATATGTGGCGCCGCAGTGTCGTCGGCACCACCAGTTGCAGGACCTCCTCCCCGTCTCGGGGGTCACTAACGCGCCGAAACAGTACCTCATTGCGCAAACGGAAACGCTCCCACTGTCCATATAACTTGCGTAGGCATGGGTTTACTTCTTGCAACAGTGCTTTGGTAGGTGGGGTCCCGCTGGCCACTGCCCGCTGTACTGGTCCCAGTTTGGGATCTTCCGCTTGGAGTTACCGTAACTTGTCCCAGCTATATCCGCTGTTTCCCTTCTGGGCCACTATTTGCCTTGCGACGACCGCCGGAACCCCCGATGGATCGGTCCGCTCCTCGGGGCCCAGGCGAGTGCGGACTTCTTCCGCCGGGATCACTAGGAAGCCCTCTTTCGGGCCCACCTCGTCCGTCTGTCTTGCAACGATCGATGGAACCGACCAACGGATCGGTCCTCTCCTCGGGGCCCAGGCGAGCACGGACTTCCTCCGCCGAGATCACTAGGCAGCCCTCTTTCGGGCCCACCTTGTCCGTCTGTCTTGCGACGATCGCTGGGACCTCTGGCGGATCGGTCCGTTTCTCGGGGACCAGCCGAGTACGGACTTCTTCCGCCGTGAACGCTAGAAAGTCTTTTTCCATGTCCACTACTTCCGGTTCTTGTCTCATCGGAATGCGTGACAAGGTATCGGCATTTTGGTTGAGTCGGCCGGGTTTGTAATGTACTACAAAGTCATATTCGGCTAACTGCGCGACCCAGCGCTGATCCACCGCCCCCAGGTTGGCTGTGTCCAGGTACCGCAAAGGGTTGTGGTTGGTGACCACGTGAATTGGGAATAGAGCAGCAGGTCCTGGAATTTCTCTGTGATCGCCCACTTCAGGGCGAGAAGCTCCAGCTTCAACATGCTGTAGTTTCGGTCATTCCTTTCGGACCCTCGCAGGCCCCAACTCACGAAGGTGATGACACGCTCCACGCCTTCCTGTTTCTGACTCAGCACGGCCCCCAACCCCAGGTAGCTTCCGTCTGTGGTTACCACGAAGGGGAGCCGGAGATCCGGGTACGCTAACACGGGTGGCGCCATTAGACACCCCCGCAAACGATCGAAGGCCTCCTGGCAACACGGAGTCCACTGGAAGGGCTCGGGCCGGCCCTTGGTGAACCCTTTCTTTTCTTTCCCCATGAGGGCATGTAGTGGTTGTGCTACCTGGGCGAAGTGGGGTACGAACAGCTGGTGGTAGGATATGAATCCGATCACTTGTCTCACCTCTTTCGCCGAACATGGTGCCGGCCAGCCTTCCAGGGCCCTTACTTTGTCTGTGTCGACTTGAACCCCGGCCGCAGAAACTTGTCCCAGAAACTTCACCTCCGCCTTGAGGAGGAAACATTTCCGGGGCTTGAGCTTGAGGCCGTGTTCGCGGAGGCGTCCGAACACCAGGTGTAGCTTCTGACAGTGGCTCTCGAAGTCGCTAGAGAACACCAACACGTCATCCAGATAGACCAACAGAACGTCGAAGGCCAGGTCTCCTAGAACTGCAGTCATCAACCGCTGGAACATCGCCGGTGCATTACACAGCCCGAACGGCATGCGGGTCCACTGGTAAAGGCCGAAGGGCGTAGTGACGGCAGTCTTTTCCAGATCTTCCTCCTTCATCGCCACTTGAAAGTAGCCGGCCGTGAGGTCGAGTGACGAGAAGACCTTAGCCTGTCCGAGGGCGTCTAGGGACTCCTCTATTCGGGGTAGAGGGTAAGCATCTCGGTGCGTCGCATTGTTCAGACGACGGTAGTCTCAACAGAACCGCACGGAGCCATCCTTCTTGATCACTATCACCGCCGGTGACACCCATGGGCTACAGCTCTCCACTAGAAAGCCCTGAGCCACCAGGTCTTGCACGTGTTGTTTCACCTCTTGGAAGATGTGGGGAGGTATCCTACGGTTCCTCTGTTTGATGGGGGGTGCGTCTCCAGTGGGGATGTAGTGGGTGATTGTGGTAGTGTAACCATAATCTCCGTCGTCTACGGAGAACACAGCCTTGGGTTTCTCCAATACCTGGTTCAGTCGGTTCACTTGCCCCTGGGTGAGATCCTGGAGGTTCGCTTGTACGGGTACCGATAATCGTCTGGTCTTCCCGTCTGAGGTCTCGGGGTCCGTGTTGTCTCCGGCGCCAATCGCCGTCACCCTCAATCCTCCGGCAACTTCCTCCACGACCACCCTCTCCTTAGGCAGCACTTGGCAAGGGTGGTATAGTTCCGCCAGTCTGGACCGGGGCAGGAGCACGATGGGCGTCTTCTCACGTTGGTCGGTTGACCGTCCTCTTCGGCAACACAACGTCTCGATACTATACTTGTTCTAACACGATAACACTCGGCGTTAAACGTAATCTCTAGGCCACATTATTAGCTCGATGCTCGGGAGAGCTCACTCACGCACATCTGCTCTCGTCTGCGCAGGGAAGGGGCATGTTCCTTGCTTCTTCGTGTCTTCCGCAGTACACCGGACGCCGTTCTTCTGACCACCAGTCTGACTGTCCCGCAGCACCCCCTAGTGTTCGTCCTCCCAAGGGAACATATCTGAAAGTCCTATGGAACCTATTCCAATGTCCATATTGAATACCGAAGTCTTTTAACAGACACATTCATGTGTCTACACTAGCAATTTTTGTTTTTTAATTCTAGCTTTTTTAGCTCCACCATTTTTTTTACAGGGGCCAATTTCGAATTGCATATCATTCTTGGTTGACACTGAAGTTAGTAAAATGCCATCCGAATTATGAAAAAGCTTTCTTGATGGAAAAACAGTGTATCAAAAATCTGAAAGAAGGAAAGATAGCCTACTGTTTGAAATTCTCACAGTTGTTAGATTACTGCTTCCCTCTGCTGATCAGCTCTTCCACCTTAGAGCTATATCTCCAGGCAGCCTCACATTGTTCACTAAGCACAACATTTGACGACACAGAAGCGAATCTTCATTCAAACAGCAATGGCAGGCAGCTCACACAGTAGAAGCAATCGTCCATGTTATCTGATTTGGAGAGTATTCCTTCACACACAGTCCTTACCCTTTATTTATTATTATTATTTATTTTTAATAGGGCTGTCAGTTTATCGCGTTAATTAGATTAATTAATTACACAGCAAATTATCACGTTATGAAAATTAACTCAAAATTAATTACAAAAAAAAGTTTTTTTTTTTTTATAATTTTTTTTTTTATCTCATTCATTCCATAAGAACGTAGAATACACATTACAGACTTTTTTTTATATGGTCCATTTGCATGTTCTTGGTATCTGATTCTAGGGACATCTATGGATCTCAGGGAATGTATTCCCAGTGTCAGAAATACTGTGTCTGTTACTAGGCTTGAGTAAATTGTAATGAACCAAATGAGAATATCAATAAATTATTTTTTGTATCTTTGACTGTGAATAACACTATGCTCAAATTGACCAGACCTGAAAAATCTAAGCAAATTAATAGATGGAAGATCATTAAACAGAAGGTTTTGTAGATACAGTACTGAATTCTGCCATCCGGACACATGCAATTTGAAATATGATTATAGTATATAGAATATCAGGCATAAAATGGTTATGCGATTAAAATGCGATTAATTAGATTAATTAATTACAAATCCTGTAATTAATTAGATTAATTTTTTTAATCGCCTGACAGCACTAATTTTTAAACAAATCTATTCCCATACATGCATACAGTACAATAAACATACATATCCAATGTTGAAGCTATGATAATTTATTTCTTTTTTAAATATTCTAAATCATTGAGTGAAAGGAAAAAAAGATTGGTCCAGTGTGTTGTTTCTGTGACAAACAAAAGCCCTCTGGCAGGGTTGATTGATTGATTGGTTGAAAACTTTATTTAACAGATTGCAGAATGGGTACAATACAGTACGGCTCAATACACAAAATGGTTAAGGGGATGCAGACCAGAGAAAGACTTTCGTCTTGTTTACATCAGGGTCCCCCATTTTTAATTCATCATGACATTTATGACATACAGATATACAGTACTGTTACATCCAGACATTCATGACATACAACTAGATATACAAATATACAGTACTGTTTAACCTGATAAGCTCTAAGCCGTATTTCGCCTAAAGGTACATGCCTAAGTAAATGGAAGATTGCTCCACTTCTGCAAGGTCAATTAGCATGTTCTTGGTATCTAGGAACATCTAGTATCTATGTATTTCCAGTGTCAAAAATGAAGAAAAGGAGAATATAAATTATGATTTATGATTTTTGCATCTTTGATCAAAAATGTATATGGGTAGGAGAAAATGCTCACTGAGCTCATTCACCACCTTATTGAGATCATGTGTACAAAAAATCTAAGCAAATGAACCGCCGGAAGATGATTAAACAGAAGGATTTGTAGATACAGTAATTAATGATAATCTATTTTAATTATAAATTCATATTTGACCTTGAACTTGACCTTATTATGGCCAAATCATACATCTATGGATAGGGAAAATGCTCCTCTTTCCAATGACAGGGTTGAATCTGGATTTAGTAATTTCCTTGCGGTTTTTACGATAATTAGCATTTTCCGATCAATTTGTATTTCCGATAAATCGTATAAAACATCGGTAAAAATGAAAATATACTTTGACTACTATTTTTGATAGGGTTATGGTCTTTACTCTTGGCTACAAAAAAAATATTTAAAAACATTGACCTCTTAACATCCAATGGCCCACATGTGGACGATTCTTTGCCGACATCTAGTGGCTCGGGTGTGCATTTCTTAGGGGGACCTTAAGGTTTAATGAGACAGATTATAAAAGAAAATATATACATTCGAGGGGGAAGAAACTGGGTGGGGGGGTTGGATATTTACAGGGGCCAGTTTCTAATTGCATCCTCCCGTAGGTGCTCTTTGAGAGTGGTTTTGAAGGAGGGTAGGGATTCACATTATTTTACGGCTGTGGGTAGGGTGTTCGACATTGTTGTGGAATAATTGCGAAACGTGTTTAGTTCCTTGTTTGAGCCGAATCTGGGTTGAACATGATTTGTGGAACTTCCTCTGGTGTTGTGGTCATGGAATTCACTGACCTTTGGGAAGTATTTCGACATGTACATGGGTATCTTAGTGGTGTAGTGTATCTTGTAGACCAGGCCCATTGCAAGTTGCTGTACTCTGTCGTCTACTCTAAGCCATCCTAGGTTGTAGTGTTGTCACGATACTGGAATTTCGACTTCGATACGATACCTTGAAAAGTATCGATACTTTCGATACTTTCAATACCAAAAAAAAAAATTATAATAATTTTTTTTTTATTATAATATTTTTTTTTAATTTTTTTTTCAAATTTTGCTTTTGTTGCTGGTTGATTCTCCTCAGCTTCTCTCTCATTGATTGATTGATTGATTGATTGATTGATATTTCTCCGGAGCTATGCTTGGAGCATTTATTAACGTTACATTTTCAACAACATTGCTGCTAATTGGACACTTCATGGAGGCGGGGTAATGTTGTGTCGAGTTAATGCGTGTAGTGGGCTCGGCTTGACGTTACTCCGTTTCCATGAAGTAATAGGTGGCCAGCTAGCTAGCATTAAGCTAACGGAGGAACGACAGCTAACGTTAGCTAATAATAGCGTTGTTTACAAACTGAAGACAGGGCTGCGCTGCCCGGCTGTGAGGGGGAGGAGGCTGCAGCAGCTTGTGTCTGTTGCTCTGAGCGAGGAGGAGGCGGAAGGGCAAGGCTCTGGCAGCGCGTCTGTCTGTCAACAACTTGCGGGAGCAAGCCAGCTGGTACCGATACTGCAGAAAGTATCGGTACTTCGGGAAATGAGTATTGAAGCCGTTTTTAAATATTCAGTATCGATATGTATCGATACTTCGATATTTTTGACAACACTACTAGGTTGTCAAAATGGACAGGGGTGAGGTGGGTTTTAGGAGTAAGGTCAAGCAGTAGCCTGACCAGTTTGTTTTGTGATGTTTGTAGTCTTGTTTTTAGGGCCTTTGAGGTGCTTTGGTACCATGAGGTGCAAGCATAGTCGTAGTACCCTTGAATGAGTGCTCCTGTTAGAGTCTTCAAGGTATTCTTTTTGATCAGAGAGGAGATCCGGTACAAGAATCTTGTTAGTTGGTGGGCTGCTGGGTGGCGCAGTGGACATTGCGCTTGTCACCAACGCAAGTGTGGTAAAATGTCATGTTATGGTCTTAAAAAACAGGTTATACAATGGGTTGAGAATTACTTAAATAACAGAGAGCAATTTGTAGTTTTCAATGGTAATCGATCACAGCTGGCTGTACTAAAATGTGGTGTTCCACAAGGGTCCATTCTAGGACCCTTGTTGTTTTTGATTTATGTGAATGATCTTGCAAATGCATCCAGTTTATTGTCACCTATATTATTTGCTGATGACACAAATCTCTTCGTCACTGACAAGAATTTTGATTCCCTTATTGATAAAGCAAATTCTGGACTCATTCATTTTTCCTATTGGTTTCAGTTAAACAAGTTATCACTCAATGTCAAAAAAATCTAACTTCATTATTTTTAGAAATAAGAACAAAAACATTTCAGACGGAACCAAGATTTGTATCAATAACAATGAACTTGCACAAGTTTCATCAGTGAAATTCTTAGGTGTCAATATCGATGAGAAACTCTGCTTTAAGAATCATTGTGAAATTGTTTGCAAGAAGGTTTCAAAATCTTTGGGCATTATAAAAAAGGTTAAAAACTATTAAAAAAGAGCACATTACTAACTTTGTATTACAGTTTAATTTATCCTCACATCTCTTACTGCAATATAATTTGGGCCAGCACTTACCCATCTTACTTACAAACAATCCATAGAGCTCAGAAATCCTTTGTAAGAATTGCAACCAACTCTTCTTATTTAGCCCCAACCAAACCATTATTTAAACAACTGCAACTACTCACAATTTATGAGGTCAACAAGTATCAAACAGGGGTTCTTATGTACAAAGTAATTGGTCTTCCTTTATCTTTGCCTACTTTTTTTCAAACGTATTTTGAGTTTAATTCTCATGATCATGCACATCTCGCAAGAAGAAATAAAGACTTACGCATTCCTTTCTATAGGACCTCTGTTGCCAAATTCTCATTTGTTTATCAAGGTGCAGTGATGTGGAATGATATACAAAATATAACAGAAACATGTTCCACTTTAAATATATTTAAAAGTAAGCTTAAAAAAGAACTACAGATCCTGTAGTCTATACTCTATAGTATCCATGTGTATGTATGTGTGTGAAGTCTTTTTTATTCCCCCCCCCCCCCAACATAATTTTTTGTGTGTAGTTATCCTATATAGGTTTAAGAGGGGAGGTCGCTTATAAGCCCTTGGGTTTTTTGACCTTTCCTGCACATTTTAACTGTTCTTCTCAGTAGGAGTTAGATCATTTTGTGTACTGTACTGTGTAGGGACTGTCCTGCTCCACTAGGGGCAGGCTTTTCTCATTCACTAGGCTGGAGGCGGGGCTGGATTTTCTAATTCACAGGAGCGATCTTTTCTGATTGATTGATTGATTGAAAACTTTATTAACAGATTGCAGAATGGGTACAATACAGTACAGCTCAATACACACAATTGTTAAGGGGATGCAGACCAGAGAAAGACTTTCGTCTTGTTTACATCAGGGTCCCCCATTTTCAATTCATCAGGACATATATGACATACATGACATACAGATAGTCAGTACTGCTACATCTATACATTTATGACATACCAGATTTGCAAATACAGTACTGTTTGTGATACAGAAGGAGTCAGGAAAAGGGAGTATATACATTTGACGTAGAAACTGTACATTGGAGGAGGTTGGGTGGGGGGGGGTTGGGTACACTGGGATATTGACAACCATACTGGGTAATCTACATTGGAGGTGGTTGGGGGGGGGGGGGCACACTGTATATACAAGCAAAACTGTACATTGAGGGGGGGGGGGGGGGAGACACTGTACAAACAAACAAAATTGTACATTGGACTATTGACAAAACCATACTAGGTAAATGACTGACATTGGAGGGGGTTGGGTTAGGATATTTACAGGGGCCAGTGTTGAATTGCAGTCTCCCGTAGGTGTCCCTTGAGAGAGGTTTTGAAAGTGGGTAGTGATCCACATTCCTTTACAGCTTTGGGTAGGGCGTTCCACATTGATGTGGCATAATTGCGAAACGTGTTTAGTCCCTTATTTGAGCCGAATCTGGGTTTAACATGATTTGTGGAGCTCCCTCTGGTGTTGTGATCGTGGTATTCACTGACCTTTGGGAAGTATTTTGACATGTACATGGGTACCTTGGTCGTGTAGTGTATCTTGTAGACCAGGCCCATTGCAAGTTGCTGTACTCTGTCGTCTACTCTAAGCCATCCTAGGTTGTCGAAGTGGGCAGGGGTGAGGTGGGTTCTAGGAGTAAGGTCAAGCAGTAGTCTGACCAGTTTGTTTTGAGATGTTTGTAATTTTGTTTTTAGCGCCTTTGAGGTGCTTTGGTACCATGAGGTGCAAGCATAGTCGTAGTACCCCTGAATGAGTGCTCCTGCCAGAGTCTTCAGGGTATTCTTGTTTACCAGAGAGGAGATCCGGTACAAGAATCGAGTTCGTTGGTTGACTTTTTTTATTACATTGGATGCCATTTTGTCACAGGAGAGATTAGCCTCTAGGATGGAACCCAGGTAGGTAATTTCATCTTTCCTTGTGACAATATTGTCACCCACTGTGTGGTATAATATCTAATGTTCTCATGTAAATATAGTCCCCTCCCCTATATCCCCTTACCTGTGCCCCCCCCCCTCTCTGTGGAATAAGACACTCCCCTCCCCTGTGTCCCCATTACCTGTACCCCCCCCCCCATCTGACCTATCAAATGGGACCACACCCCCCCCCCTGTTAACTATATAGATCTCCTCCCGAGATCTATCCGGGTCTTCTTACCTGGGTAAATTCAGCTGATCACCTGGGGGGAAGCCCTCAGCCATTCTCTCTATGTATTCTATCTGTTTGGTTAATAAACCTTTGTTATTATCCAAACCTCGGTTGACTGAGAAACATTCTTCTTCAGAATATCCCACAATTGGCGTCTACGAACTTGTGACGGACTTTTTGCGTCCTCCCGGCGTGCTGTATCGTTTCAGCTATACAGAGAAAAGTGAGTATAATAGTATGGTCGACCAAAGATGTATGGCAAGGAATTAAAACCTTCCCGCTTTTCTCTGTGCCAGGTGAATATTACAGAATGTTGTCAAATATTGAGATCATGGCTGAGTAAGAATAATGTGCATTAATATATCTGATCTGTATTGAGAATCGTTACCAGGGCGCGCGTGCACCTGGGTCCTTATCAGGCGGTTCTGAAAGGATGGGTTATATGTGCTATTCCCAAAAGTTTAGGCACAAAGGTTGAAGTGCTATTCCAGGTCGAGTCGGAGCCGACCAAAAGCTAAGGCACACAGTAAGGTTGTTGGTTTGCTAACCCAAGTCTAATTCAGACTAAAAATATAGGCAACAAAAGAAGATACGTGAGCTTATTATGATGTGATATCCTTGAAAACGCTACTCTGTTAAAAACGTTCTGTGATTCCTTTGCAAAGAGGCGGGAAGTTAGGACCGAGAAGCTGATGGAATCATAATTAGAAATTACCAGAGTAGCGTCATAATATTCATTGTTTCAACCTCAAACTAAGCCCACAATCTCTTCCATTCCTGAAATGATGTATTTTGGATTAAATTAACCAATTGATCAATACAGATAGCGGGAAGATGATCACGCGATGTCCTAGTAGTACATGATTACGCGATGTCCCGGGAGTACGTGAATGTACATTAAACGGGACATCAGTCGCGGAAAGTACATTAAACAGGACATTAGTCGCGAGTAAAAGAGACCGAGAGTAATGATTAAACGGTATATATAATCTAATATATCGCTATTAAATTTCGAAGTTCAGGATTCGGTCGTTATGTTTTAAAAAACGATGTATAGATAGATCAAGGGTATAAATGCCTTGTCGCAGCAGAGTGCTGGCCGACTAAACGTACAGCGATCCAATACAGTCAGATATTCACACACGTTAACTTATATGTATTATTGTTGTTTTGTCTGTTTAAAGTCTTGTTTGTATTTGCGTGCGCCGAGCATTGAGAGACTAATACCGTTATATAGAGAATAACATTGAAGTGCAGTTCACGCGACAAACTAGGATAGTAATTTCCGGAATCAACAAAACGGCCCACGGGAACGACCATTTGGGGAAGTATAGTTTATCGTTTCAGTTTGTTTACGTTTTCACATATGAACAGGCGCGTTCATTCGGTAACAAAACGCTGGTTTAGGAATTCCAGGCTATTGAGAGCTCGTTGGAAAAATACTGTATGAATTGCAAAGCGTTATTTCCGAGGCGAATGAGAACGCACGAACGTCGCATGGAGCGATGACGTCACGCTATGCGCGCCGTGAAGCTATGATTTTATATTAAACTATCCATAGGCGAACGTAAAGTTTAATGTGCCCAAGGCCGAAGGTGCGTGAAATCCACTTGTAGTATATGTTTTATTTGTATATGTATGTGCGCGCTGCTATTGGAAAATGTTGAGTTGCGGTGGCGAGATGCGGGTTGCATTATCCCAGACCACCGGAGAAACGAACCGAACATTGCATTGACGACACGTAACGGATCCAACGTCAACACAACAGCTGTCCCCGGTGAGTATGAAAATCATGAATATAGATGCTTTGATTGATTGATTGAAAACTTTATTAACAGATTGCAGAATGGGTACAATACAGCACAGCTCAATACACAATTATTAAGGGGATGCAGACCAGAGAGAGACTTTAGTCTTGTTTACATCAGGGTCCCCCATTTTCAATACCAGACTTGTTTACATCAGGGTCCCCCATTTTCAATTCATCAGGACATATTATGACATACATGACATACAGATAGTCAGTACTGCTACATCTATACATTTATGACATACCAGATTTGCAAATTCAGTACTGTTTGTGATACAAAAGGAGTCAAGAAAAGGGAGTCATTTGACGTAGAAACTGTACATACACAACTATCATCTCAGTTACAGCAAATTACAACTATCTCAGATCACTTGAGTGTTTATGTTGCTTTAATTTACATGTTATAAGTCACATAAAGCTAGTTTTAAATAGGATTCTAATCAATTGGATATATTTGATCTAAAAGCTAAAGAAAGAATAACAACCTTTCTTTAGAGATAATGAATAAATGCAGATAATGTTTAAATGAGGCCAAAATCATGCCTCCTCTTTTTCCACAGTAACATTGATGAGTGAGATGATGAAATAGAGAAGGACTAGCTAATGTTCGTTGAGCACACAGACAGTCAAAGAGGATTCACCCAGAATAAAAGAAAAGAGTGGGAAATTAACATGTGTTTGTGGTTACAGACAACCAAGAGATCTGGCTCTGGGTCAAGATGCAGAATGGGGTGTAAACACATTGTATCACAAAAGTTGAAACTCCAGTGATTTGCATCTGAACACAGACAAGACACAAAGTGAGACCAGCTACAATCATTTAAATTGAGACCCCAAAGTAATCTACATTTGAACACGAAAATCAGCTGAGGACGATGTGGAGCTGAAAGACAATGCAAATGCCTAGAGAGGACTCTGACCACACCTATAGAGACTCAACTTAGTATCTCCACTATACTTAGTATAGTAGGAAGTATCGCTTTAGATGCAGATTTTCTCTTTGTTACCACAGAGACCCATCTGACAATGGATAACAACAGAGAACCACAAAATGCACTGAATGAAATGTTTTAAGACCAGCTTGCCATAGCAAACACCATGATTCACTGGTACCTGATGAATGCAGTCAGGAAAATTACTCTATTTTTCCACTAACTAATAACATGCATGACTCTTCCTTTTAACAAACTAATACATTTCTATGACTGCAAATATCAAGAACACCAGTGAAACATCAATATTGGTCATTTAGCTGACACTTTTATCCAAAGCGACGCACAGGTTCTGTGCGACAGAACATCAGGCAGGGCACAACTCTATCAGCTGAGTAACAATGTTCATCAAAGTGTTGAGTGCCACAGTGTAGGTTAGTTTTATTAGTGTTGAGTGCCACAGTGTAGGTTAGTTTATTAGGATAAATGCATGACAATAAGGTTAGTTAGAGGTAGATTTTTATTCTTGGTGTATTAGAGGTTAAATTAATTAATACTACTTAGATAGACGAGACAATGAATGAGTATATTCCATGCAAAATACCTGGCTGCCTAGAGGTTTTTGTTGTGTGTTTTTTCTCTATGCTTACAGAGCGGCGAGAAAATTGCAAAGAGAACCAGAGAGGTCACGACCCAAACACCGTTAAGGACAGGTTAGTACGAAGATGCATCGACTAAATGGTAAGTAAAATAGAGAACATGCATAATGGTATTACACAATAAAAAAAACTATGAATTGAATTAACCCTAAATGATTTTCTTCTTTAGCAGAAAGGCGTTGAATCATTTATGTGAGGAGGTTTTCTAAGGCAGTTTTCATCATCCTCAGATCATAAATTGGTGAGAGGACAGGACGAGTGAGACGACGCGTGACCTGAACCACGAACGACGGTGCGACCAGGCAAGGAGGAACACAACCCAGCGACCTGAGCGACCCACGACAGCATACTACCACCAGAGACGCCGCCAAGGAGCTGCGGACACAACCAGGGGCGACGACAACAACCGTGGGAGAACCACCAGCCCACACAACACAGACGTCCCCAAAGGAAGGGGAGCAGAGACAGAAAGGACGACATGCAGCCTCACCCCAGCGACCCGCGGCAGACCATCTGCAAAAGAGAACTGAAGTCCCCGACCATCAAGGTGGATTCCCATGACAAGATTGTCATCCATGTGAGAGAGAGCGTCCTACAGACAGGCCACTACACCAGCAAACCCTCGCCCCTCTGGTACCGCGATGACGGGGAGCGGGGGACCAACCACCACACAGCACGTTCAAGACCACCCTACCGCCATGCCTCAAGGCCTGATAAAGGCCAAGCGTGAGCACAGTGGCGGATGTGCGGTGGTGATGGAGAGCAGCGCAGGCTCTAGGAAAAGAGTTTGCAAGACCACTATAGTTGACTGCTACAAGTGACCCTTGACAGGGAATGGACGGCGACCAGTGAATATTCCCGATTGCATCGTCAAGAAGAGACACATAGCAAATGAGACCTGTGGACCAAGAGACTTCTGAACACACATTGTCCAAATTGTTATGTATTTATTTACTTTTTACTGTCTTACTGCCACACGACAGGCTCACAGAAACATCAACTGAATGTACGATACGTTCAACACACAGCAGGTCACCACAGAAGGACACATCCCTGGCAGAGAACAGATGGTCAACAGCGACGCAGCAACTGTCAGATTCACAAACAAGAGCTGTTTCACAAAGTTCATATGTATCAAGAAAATTATGAACTAAGAATATGATGAAATACAACCAATAAGATTGCAATAACCAATTTATAATAACAATAAGGAATGATCACAGAGTCACATTGAAAATTATATTGTTAACAAGACAGAACTAGTTGGTTTATTCCAAGTCACCAAGTTTGTTTTGACCATTGATAGTATACACCACAGCAAAATACTAGAACAATGCATAACGATTATCATAATCACCTTTTATATCAGTTTTTATACAAACCACTAGATTAACGGTTTTAAATGTTTTTGTACACATTAGCCACTAAGTTAATCCTTATGTGTAAATCCTATTCCTAATAATTATGCACACAATTTTGTTTTTTCACCCTGTGCACTCTGACCACACAGAGACAGTGCATGTATTTAATTGGTTTATTACGATGCCTGTATGCACAACGATCACATTAGCTCCCCTGAGTCACGACATGAACGACTGAAGGTATGCCAAGATATTTGCACAGCGATAGCTTCTAATGATTATGTTAATTGTTGTTTGATATCAGAGATGAGGACCACTCATTGATATAGGTATTTTGAGCGATTAATAAAAGAAAAGGGTGATATCTATTCCCACATCTCTGATATCAAAATAACACAGACCGCAGTCCAGTCGATCATGTCATGAATCATGTATGTAAATAATTCTATTTTAAACTGTTATGCCAACAACCAGATCACATTGGCCAAAATTTTCATTATTTTAATTGTTTTCTATTTTCACTTTTACCTGTTCCAAACAATCCTGGTATATTATACATTAATCTCACCCACATTATAAGAAAGAAAAGTGAGTATTGTGGTATAATATCTAATGTTCTCATGTAAATATAGTCCCCTCCCCTATATCCCCTTACCTGTGCCCCCCCCCTCTCTGTGGAATAAGACACTCCCCTCCCCTGTGTCCCCATTACCTGTACCCCCCCCCCATCTGACCTATCAAATGGGACCACACCCCCCCCCCTGTTAACTATATAGATCTCCTCCCGAGATCTATCCGGGTCTTCTTACCTGGGTAAATTCAGCTGATCACCTGGGGGGAAGCCCTCAGCCATTCTCTCTATGTATTCTATCTGTTTGGTTAATAAACCTTTGTTATTATCCAAACCTCGGTTGACTGAGAAACATTCTTCTTCAGAATATCCCACAACTGTAACTGAGAAGCCGTCGGTCTTGCTGAGTTTGTTATTTGAACCGAAGAGAATGGACTCTGTTTTGCCCATGTGTAATGATAGTTTGTTATCAGCGAGCCATATGCAGATTCTGCCTAGTTCCGAGCTGAGGGTTTTTTCAACCTGTAACTTGTTCTTGTCAGAGACCAGCAGGGCTGAGTCGTCCGCAAACAGGAACAAGTTGCAGTCACAAGCTGACGACATGTCATTTGCATAAATTAGGAACAGTAGCGGTCCTAGTATGCTTCCTTGTGGAACACCACAGCTCACTGTGAGGGGGGGGGATAGGGTACCGTTTACCTCCACCATCTGTTCCCTCCCCTCAAGGTAGGATTGCATCCAGCTCACTGATAGACTATCAAAACCAATTGCTTTTAGCTTGTCAATCAGAATGGAGTGATTGACCGTGTCAAAGGCCTTTTGTAGGTCCAGCATGACCATGCCGCAGTATTTGCCTGCGTCCACCTCTTGTTTGATGTGGTCATTCAAATAGAGAAGGCATGTGTCAGTGGAGTGGGATGTTCTGAAGCCAGATTGGAATTCGTAGATTAGATTTTTTTCCGCTAGGTACTTTTCGACCTGTTCGTAGACTATTTTTTCCATGACTTTCGAGATGGAGGTGAGAATAGAAACAGGGCGGTAGTTGCCTGGGTCTAATTTGCTGCCCTTTTTGTGCAGAGGGGTTACCCTCGCAATTTTGAAGTCCTTGGGGACGTGTCCCTGTTTTATGGAGAGGTTTATTATGTGTGTGATGATTGGGGTGATGGCGGCTGCTGAGTCTCTGAGGAATTTGGAAGGGATGTTGTCGTGGCCAGTGGCCTTGTTAGGTTGGAGGGCGCTCAGTTTATTGAGTACCTCATCTGTTGTTACCATTTCCAGCTTGAAGTCGTCCTTGCGGACCCCTAGGTTTTTGTAGTAAGCTACTATGTGTTCTACCCCATAAAGCCCTGAGTGGGAGGGTAGTTTGTTTACCAGTGTTGTGGCTATGTTTGTGAAGAAAATGTTTAAGTAATTGGCTACATCCAGCTTGTCTGTGATGAGCGTGTTGTCCGTTTTTATGTTTATGTTTGAGAATCTGGTTTTAAGTTTTTTACTGCATCCTAGTTGATTATTGAGTAATTTCCAAAGTTCACGTGGTTTGTTTTTGTTTTCCTCAGTTTTGTCATTGATGAAATTCTACCACACTGTACAACTCCCGAGGCTGGTAAGTGCTAGTTAAAATGTACAACTCCCGAGGCTGGTAAGTGCTAGTTAAAATGTACAGTAGTGCACAAACTCTACGTTGGCTTTGAGAGTTGTATTATACTGATATAAAGGTTATGCTGTAGGTTGTGTATGTGTGAGGGGGGGCGGGGGGGTGCGTCGCCCACGGTCTATTTGGTTAACGTTATACCTGTTACTGTGGGATGATAACAGTGGCGCACGGTCTGTTTAGTTAAAATGTACAGTAGTGCACAAACTCTATGTTGGCTTTGAGAGTTGTATTATACTACTTGTTCTGAAGGATCAGATTAAACCGAATATATATATTTATTTATATATATATATTTAATTGTATTTGTATATCCCCTGATATCCCTTGTATATTCCTTGTACAATATGCATTGAATATCCCTTCTAGTCTACTGAACATCCCATAATAGTCTCCATTCTACCATTGGACGAGACCTTGGTGCCAGGTCGCCATACCCCTCAGACCAGGTTCAATCGTACCGCTCAACATGTATGGACAAGTCCTAGTTCCGCGTAGGAATATGTCTACCGCACCACTAATGGTACTATTTGTTCATAGTGCGTATATATACTGCGCTATTAAAGTAGAGCTTTCTTTTAGTCCAGTTCCTTACCCTCCAACAGAGTGACAGACGCAAAAGCCTCCCCGTGAACCACGTGTGGGCAGTAAGGCCAATTCGGCCCAGTATCGGCATTGAGACATCGTGTATATTAATATTTGAATAGTCATATTTGGCACTATATCGTCGAGTTGGACGTATTCTATTAAGCTAATAAAAGTCTATTCATATGTAGTGCCTCGTGCGGTAAGAGTTCTATAGTAATCAGCACCCCCATCGTTTCGGGCATCAGCTGGACGCTTATCCAGGGTGGTTGACCCCACGTGAAGCTGCACCCGAGGAGCTCCAGGCCAAAGAGCGAGTGGACCTGTATATTGGATTATTCTACCGACGACGGCTAGCCTTCCCCGGCTTGGATTATGCTTTGAGTACTTTGATTATTCTATGGATAAAGGCCAACACTGCGGTGTGTTGGAAATACCCCCCCCGGAGAGGACGACAGGTGAGAAGACGCTCTACACGACGAGGTCGCCTCACGTCTCTCCATCGTGGACCGGAGGACGCCGGCCACAGAGAGTCCAACTGCTTTCATCTGTGGATCGAGGATCGCTGGGCACCGGGTCGCACGACTGTGGGCTCTCCCAGGATACCCTCGGCCAGACGGGATACAGCCAGACTCTACCCCCCCCCCCCCCCTCCAGCTGTCCTACAAGCAGTCGGAACCTTCCCCTAGTGTATCCAGCTATATAATCATTCAAGTATCATTGCTATTGTTCCCTAAATATTCCAGGTTGTATATTTGCTTCCTGCGCAATCAGAGATTGGACATTCGATATTGATCTACCTACGAATACTCATTTGCCATAAAAGTGCATACTATTTCAAATCATAAATGTAATTAAGTGATCGTTGTACATACCTTTTGCTATGTATTATTATTAAACGCAGACTTTCGACTTGGTACATTTGTGTTGGATCCGTTTCATCAGGTGGGAGTGTTTATCATAATTATTTATACCTAGTACTGGGTGGCCAGAGTCTAAAGTACAAGAGGTAGTGGTAGTAAGTATCATATCTAACAATACAGTCAGGGAATTGTACCCCTCAGTTACAATTGGTCCTTCGAGCCGGATGGTAATCAGTGTAATATTAATATAGTGTTATTAATATTAAAATGGCCTATGATGAACACTCCACGAAACGATCCTCCTAACCAACAACGCCCGCGGCGCAAACGACAGCTCCCTCAGTACCTAGAGGCTTACGCTGTCAGTCAACAACCTAGTCTTCTACCAACAGTAAACGCGGTAAAACTAGAAAGTTAAATTATGTCTAACCCTAACGACCAGGCTACCCCGACCATAGAGGCCCCTATGGGTTCTAACGTAACTGACCCAGCTCACGGTGGGGACCAGGGGGAACCAGACATGACTTTACACCCCGCCAATACCGAAGAAGTAGTCCCCGACGAGTCCCGGGAGGAAGACAACACTACCGAGAGAGAACTCGGCACGGAAGAAGATGAGGAGAGCACCGTGGAGATAGAGCTCCAAGACTCCGCACGGAGTACCCCAAGGGACGGCTCCCCTATACAACCGTCTTCTCCCAGCGAGGCAGAGAGGACACTACAGCAGGCATTCCTCGTCAGCCTGAAAGCCTCTACTGAACGCGATAGACTCCAGGGTGAACGCGATCGATTGCAGATACAGCAACGGAGCGAAGAAGAGCACATACGCCTGGAAATAAGACGCATTCAGATGGAAGAGAATATGGCAAGAGACCGGGCCGACGCCCAGCGCGCCGCCACCGGTGCCCAGAGAGAATCGGATCTCACCAAGCGCGAAGTCGAGCGCGACAGAGCACAAGCGCAACTAATAGAACAGCTGATCAGAAGGACAACACCCCCTCCCTCCACCAGAGGCTCCAGGAACTCGTCTAGACATCACTCCAGGGCGGCATCCCCTAGCCGAGTAAGCGACCCTGAACTTGACCAACAGACGAGGTTTATACCCCCCGCAGACCCCCTTCCCCAACCGGTCCAAGCGAGACCCAGCCACCGGGAAGGAGCAGCATACACTGCGGAGAGGCTAAATCAGAGACTACAAGCCCTGGATGACCTAACGGAAGACGAAGAGGAAGAGGAGGAGAACCACGCCCGACGACAGCACAGTACTCTACCGGACCAGGAGGTCCAGTACAGCCCAGGCTATACCCCCGCGGAGCTGCGCTACAGACCCCCGACGCTATTCACGGGTGAGCACGACGCACGACCCGCACCGAGGAACAGCACCTGGACCAGCGGGCCATGGTACACAGCCGGTACCAGCCCACGCCAAGGAGCAGGAGGAGACTCGCCTAGGAGGCCTCTCCCCCAACGCTCGCCGATGTATCAACAATCCGCGTCATACATTGGCACACCTATGGTACCAGACTTCACCCAGGAGAACCGGGCCCAGTATACGGAGCTCCGCATGTGTCTGGAGACAATGTTGGTGGATGTCATTGATGAACGCCATAAATACGCGATACTACTGAAGCATTTAAAGGTACCCCGCGCGCACAACATAGCGCTCGCCTACGCCACTTCCACGACCCCATACACCGCAGCGCTGGTAGCGTTGGACCAGAGATATGGACGTATATGGGATTACGTGATCCAGGAGATCAGGCACATCGACCGCCTACCCCCAGCAACAGACAATCGAGCACTGGACGACCTGTCCATCAGAGTGCAGTCCCTAGTAGGGATGCTGGGAGCGCAGAGGGAAAAGGGTAGGCATGAACTATACGCCAACTCAAATGTAGAGAGGATCTTGGAGAAGCTACCGCCCGCCCGACAGGAGCGCTTTAGGCGGCAGAGAGACCACCGAGACCCTAATGGCCCCGAACCGAACCTCCTCGATCTAGCCGACTTCCTGGCGAGAGAAGTCAGCAGCTTACGGCTAGATACATTCGGACGGAGCACCCCTGGCTCCAGAGAAGGAACCAGGAGACTAAATGATGGAAGAAGATCGGTGACTGTGATGCACCAATCGGAGTCAGTGCCAAGCAGTAGGAGCCACAGTACCCCCTCAAGAAAGGAGAAGTGGAAGATAGTGTGCCCCTACTGTGAGAAAGAACACTGGCTGTCACAATGTGACTCATTCCCCAAGATGAATGCGGAGGAAGCGAGTCAATGGATAAAGTCCAACAGACGCTGTTTTCGCTGTGCGCGATCACACATGGCAGCCGAATGCCGCTTAAAGAAAAAGTGCAGTCGGTGCGATGGAGCCCATCTGGACATACTCCACGACAGTAACAGACGGCGGCCTCCACCCGCACCATCAAGCAGCAAAGCAAGCGTCATGTACATCGACCCCGCCAGCAGCAGCGGAGCCAGAGTGCTCTTAAAGGTAGTCCGTGTGACATTGAGCTACCAGAATAAAGTCATGGACACTTACGCCGTCCTTGATGACGGGTCAGAGAAGACCCTTCTGCTCGCGTCCGCTGCGGCCCAGCTAGGGCTGCGGGGGAGCGAAAACCAAATGACAATTCGGACAATAAGAAGAGATTTGAAAACGATAAAGGGCGAGAATGTCTCATTCTCTATCGCAGCAAGCGGCCAGCCCGAGCGACGGTACAGGATTACAGACGCTTTCACCAGCCAAGAAATAGGACTGTCGCGGTACACATACCCCGTAGCCAAGCTGATGGAGAAATATGTACATCTACGCAAGCTACCGATCCCACTCATAGACGGTGCTACCCCGACACTGTTGATAGGCTCCGACCATGCAGACCTCATTGTCCCGATAGACCGGGTTCATACCGGACCCAGAGGCTGTCCTGCAGCAGTCGAGACCCGCCTAGGATGGACTCTCCAAGGCCCACTCGCCAAATCTCTCAACCGAACCACAGCCACTAGCTGTCTCCACTCCCGAGTCACAGAAGGAGACACCGCACTCCTGCAGCATGTAGAGAGGCTATGGACCTTAGAACAAATGCCCTTTAAGAACGAAAAGAAAGACATTCGCTCTAAAGACGACATCTACGCCATTAACCTCCTCGAGACGGGAACAAAGAGAGTCCCAGTCAGCGGCGTGTTGAGATACGCCACGCCACTCCTGCGGCGGGAAGGGATGCCTACCTTTCACGCAAAGAAAGACGCAACAGAGCGGTACCTACTAAACACAGAGCGGCGCTTAGCCAAGGACCCCGCCCAAGAAAGTGTATACCGCGCTGAGATTGAGAAGCTCATCACAGCGGGACACGTCACAAAGATTGACATTAAAGAGGCCGACCAGACGACTGAATCGTGGTACGTGCCCCACCACAAGGTTCATCACAACGGCAAAGACCGCATCGTGTTTAACTGCAGCTACCAGATCGGATCCCAAAATCTGAATAAAGAGCTATTGCCCGGTCCTACACTTGGCCCCTCCCTACTAGGCGTACTACTCCGCTTCCGCCAGGACAAGGTGGCTATCAGCGGGGATATCAAAGGGATGTTCCTGCAGGTGAGATTAGTAGAGGAGGACAAGCCCCTGTTGCGGTTCCTATGGAGAGAGAGGCCAGGAGATGAGCACCCAGCCATCTACCAATGGGAAGTCCTCCCTTTTGGAACTACATGCAGCCCATGCTGTGCTACATTTGCACTACAGAGACATGTCGCAGAGGACCCAGCAGCGGACGAAGAGGTCCGACACAGTGTGAAGAACAGCTTCTACGTAGATAACTGTCTACAAAGCGTTTCGACCCAGGAAGAAGCCGAGGCTCTCCTACATAAACTCTGCGCCTCTCTGATCAAAGGCGGCTTTGATCTCAGGCAGTGGGCCAGCAGCGATCCGCACGTACTGCGCAGCCTCTCCTCCGAGGACAAGGCAGCGAGCAGCGAGACCTGGATGGCCACAATCCCAGGAGAAGCCCAAGAGATGACACTAGGACTAGTGTGGCGCTTCAAAACAGATTCGCTCCACTATAGACACAAACCCCTGACCACGGAGCAGGGAAGGTCGACGGCAATACCGACCACCAGACGGAGTGTGTACAGAACACTCGCCCGACAATATGACCCGTTAGGATGTATACTACCGTACACCACCAGGGCAAAGATGATTGTACGAGCATTGTGGGACAAGGACCAGGGCTGGGACGACCCCATTCCCGCACACCTTGCATCCACCTGGAGAGAGTGGGAGATGGAACTCCACTCACTCCCAGGCGTTAATATACGCCGAAGCTACTTCCCACCCACGGTGAGGCCAGAGACATGTAAAATGGATCTACACGTCTTCAGTGACGCCTCCGAGGTCGCCTACGGATCAGTAGCCTACTTGCGGGCCCAAGAAGAGGGGGGAGAGATCTACACAGCATTCATCCTCGCCCGCTCGAGAATAGCCCCACGCAAGCAACAGTCTATCCCACGTCTAGAGCTCTGCGCAGCCCTCGCAGGAGCGCATCTAGCCACGCTCATCCAACGTGAGCTCACCATTCCGGTGCATAGAACAATCCTGTGGTCAGATTCCACGACAGTACTCGCCTGGATCAAATCGGATTCATGCAAATACAAAGTCTTCGTGGGAGTCAGAGTCACTGAGATTCAAGAGTTAACCGGAGAGTTAACCGGAGAAGCAAACTGGCGCTATGTTGATACAAAACACAACCCAGCTGACGTCATCACCCGGGGAATGTCCCTAGATGACTTAACCCGTCATAACATCTACAGTGACGGACCAGCATTCCTCAAGCTCCCGGAAGGAGATTGGCCCACGCCCACCCCGAGGGAAGCAAGTGACGAGGAGGCTGAGAATAAGAAACCCATGTTCTGTGGATTGAGCACTGTTGTCTCCGCAGACCCCAACATAGACGATTGCATTACCATAGAGAGTGCGCAGCAACGGACATTCCTGCGGCACCACCCAGAGATTAAGTCCCCCGCTGATATGTCAGCAGCTGACTACGAGGAAGCAGAACTGCTTCTACTGCAACGAGCCCAGAGAGACTCGTTCCCCGATGAACTAGACTGTCTACAGGGAGGAAAGCCCGTCCCATCAGACAGCAGATTGATTCATCTGGCCCCCGAGAGTGACACACATACCCTCATCAGAGTGGGTGGTCGCCTGCGGAGAGCCCCCAATTTACCGGATGACATTAAGTACCCGATCGTATTGAACAGCCGACACAAGGTCACAGAGCTGATTATAAAGAAATACGACGAGGATGTACACCACGCAGGAGCAGAGAGAGTCTTCGCGGAAATCAGACGTCGTTACTGGATACTTCAAGGAAGAGAGGCGGTGCGACGCTTCCAGCGAACCTGTCTAGACTGCCGAAAGTGGCGCGCGCAGCCCAGCATACCACGGATGGCTGACCTACCTCCATGTCGCCTCCGACTCGGCGACAAGCCATTCCACTCAACAGGCATGGACTGTTTTGGCCCGCTGCACATAAAGAAAGGAAGAGGCACCGAGAAGCGGTGGGGTATTGTATTCAAATGCATGACCACCAGAGCGATACATATCGAGCTCCTTCCGACCATGAGCGCAGACTCATTCCTTATGGCCTTCCGAAGATTCACATCACGGAAAGGAAAACCGTCTACATTATTGTCCGATCACGGGACAAACTTCAAAGGCGGAGAAAGAGAGCTGAGGGAGAGCTTCCAAGCTATGGGCCCAGAACTTAAGACCCACCTCGCTCCAGCCCAGATTGACTTCCAATTCAACCCCCCAAACGCACCCCACTTCGGTGGAACTTGGGAACGAGAAGTACGTTCTATAAAGACAGCCCTGTACGCAGTACTTGGGGCCCAGACTGTGGCGGAAGAAGTCCTAATGACAGTCCTCACGGAGATTGAGGGAGTATTGAACTCCAAGCCCCTCGGTTACGTCTCCAGTGATGTAGCAGATGTCGACCCAGTCACCCCCAACACCCTCCGGATGGGGCGGCTAGATCCCGCGTTACCCCAGACAATGTACCGGCCTGAAGAAGCGAACGGCCGACGAATGTGGAGGTACAGCCAAGTATTAGCCGACAAGTTTTGGAGCAGTTTCCTACTGCACTACCTACCGTCTCTACAGACCCGCCAGAAGTGGGTAAAAGAGAGAGACAATTTGACGGAAGGAACAGTCGTCATGATTATTGACCAGTCACTACCCAGAGCTATGTGGCCGGCTGGCCGCGTAAGCAAAGTGATCACCGGTGCCGATGGCAAGGTCCGAGCAGCTGAAGTACTCGTCCAGGGGCGCATTTACACCCGTCCTGTGGCGAGGCTCATAGAACTGCCCCGACTCCCAGACACAATCGATGATGACCATGACCCTATGACTTTGTGAGTTGACTGACCCTTACAGCGAACCCTTGAGTGGTAGACAGTGCGGTTAATCTGTCTCTGCTTAACTAATTGGGTTGGGACCAATTAGGGGGCGGCTGTTCTGAAGGATCAGATTAAACCGAATATATATATTTATTTATATATATATATTTAATTGTATTTGTATATCCCCTGATATCCCTTGTATATTCCTTGTACAATATGCATTGAATATCCCTTCTAGTCTACTGAACATCCCATAATAGTCTCCATTCTACCATTGGACGAGACCTTGGTGCCAGGTCGCCATACCCCTCAGACCAGGTTCAATCGTACCGCTCAACATGTATGGACAAGTCCTAGTTCCGCGTAGGAATATGTCTACCGCACCACTAATGGTACTATTTGTTCATAGTGCGTATATATACTGCGCTATTAAAGTAGAGCTTTCTTTTAGTCCAGTTCCTTACCCTCCAACAGAGTGACAGACGCAATAGCCTCCCCGCGAACCACGTGTGGGCAGTAAGGCCAATTCGGCCCAGTATCGGCATTGAGACATCGTGTATATTAATATTTGAATAGTCATATTTGGCACTATATCGTCGAGTTGGACGTATTCTATTAAGCTAATAAAAGTCTATTCATATGTAGTGCCTCGTGCGGTAAGAGTTCTATAGTAATCAGCACCCCCATCGTTTCGGGCATCAGCTGGACGCTTATCCAGGGTGGTTGACCCCACGTGAAGCTGCACCCGAGGAGCTCCAGGCCAAAGAGCGAGTGGACCTGTATATTGGATTATTCTACCGACGACGGCTAGCCTTCCCCGGCTTGGATTATGCTTTGAGTACTTTGATTATTCTATGGATAAAGGCCAACACTGCGGTGTGTTGGAAATACCCCCCCCGGAGAGGACGACAGGTGAGAAGACGCTCTACACGACGAGGTCGCCTCACGTCTCTCCATCGTGGACCGGAGGACGCCGGCCACAGAGAGTCCAACTGCTTTCATCTGTGGATCGAGGATCGCTGGGCACCGGGTCGCACGACTGTGGGCTCTCCCAGGATACCCTCGGCCAGACGGGATACAGCCAGACTCTACCCCCCCCCCCCCCCCTCCAGCTGTCCTACAAGCAGTCGGAACCTTCCCCTAGTGTATCCAGCTATATAATCATTCAAGTATCATTGCTATTGTTCCCTAAATATTCCAGGTTGTATATTTGCTTCCTGCGCAATCAGAGATTGGACATTCGATATTGATCTACCTACGAATACTCATTTGCCATAAAAGTGCATACTATTTCAAATCATAAATGTAATTAAGTGATCGTTGTACATACCTTTTGCTATGTATTATTATTAAACGCAGACTTTCGACTTGGTACATTTGTGTTGGATCCGTTTCATCAGGTGGGAGTGTTTATCATAATTATTTATACCTAGTACTGGGTGGCCAGAGTCTAAAGTACAAGAGGTAGTGGTAGTAAGTATCATATCTAACAATACAGTCAGGGAATTGTACCCCTCAGTTACACTACTGATATAAAAGTTATGCTGTAGGTTGTGTATGTGGGAGGGGGGCGGGGGGGTACGTCGCCACGGTCTATTTGGTTAACGTTATGTACAGTAGTTGTGTTTGATTGATTGAATTGATTGAAAACTTTATTAACAGATTGCAGAATGGGTACAGTACAGTACATAGATGTAGCAGTACTGTCTATCTGTATGTCATGTATGTCATATATGTCCTGATGAATTGAAAATGGGGGACCCTGATGTAAACGAGACGAAAGTCTTTCTTTGGTCTGCATCCCCTTAACAATTGTGTGTATTGAGCTGTACTGTATTGTACCCATTCTGCAATCTGTTAATAAAGTTTTCAATCAATCAATCAAAACAGCTCAATACATACAATTGTTAAGGGGATGCAGACCAGAGAAAGACGTTTGTCTTGTTTACATCAGGGTCCCCCATTTTCAATTCATCATAAACAGGGGTGTAAAAAGTACCCAGAAATTATACTTTACTACTACTATTATACTAAGTACACTGTACAACTGTACAAGCAAAACTGTACATTGGAATATTGACGAAACCATACATGGTCATTTACTGTACATTGGAGGGGGTTGGGTTAGGACATTTACAGGGGCCAGTTTCGAATTGCAGTCTCCCGTAGGTGCTCTTTGAGAATGTTTTGAATGTGTGTAGGGATTCACATTCCTTTACAGCTTTGGGTAGGGCGTTCCACATTGATGTAGCATAATTGCGAAACGTGTTTAGTCCCTTGTTTGAGCCGAATCTGGGTTTAACATGATTTGTGGAGCTCCCTCTGGTGTTGTGATCGTGGTATTCACTGACCTTTGGGAAGTATTTTGACATGTACATGGGTACCTTAGTCGTGTAGTGTATCTTGTAGACCAGGCCCATTGCAAGTTGCTGTACTCTGTCGTCTACTCTAAGTCATCCTAGGTTGTCAAAGTGGGCAGGGGTGAGGTGGGTTCTAGGAGTAAGGTCAAGCAGTAGTAGTAAATCTTTGACCTTTTAAGGATTGTGAGTGGGGGGGGGGTTGGGTAGGAGGGGTGGGTGGGTGGGGGACACTGTACAACTGTACAAGCAAAACTGTACATTGGAATATTGACGAAACCATACTTGGTCATTTACTGTACATTGGAGGGGGTTGGGTTAGGACATTTACAGGGGCCAGTTTCGAATTGCAGTCTCCCGTAGTTGCTCTTTGAGAGTGGTTTTGAAAGTGGGTAGTGATTCACATTCCTTTACAGCAGGGATCAGCAACCTTTTTGATACGAAGTGCCATTTTAAAATGTTCTTGTTAACCAGTGTGCCATATCAATGTTAAGGTTAATTATGACACCACATCACAATGTAAATCTCCAACAGATCTGTAATTCTATTCCATCCATATAGGCAACGTGCATAGCAATAGTTTTAATAACCATTTTCCTCTCGGGCGGCTACGTGGCGTAGTGGGCAAGGCGCTCGCCACGAAATCTGGAGACGCTGGGCTCGCCTGTGCGAGCCCTGCGCTCCACATTTGCTTTCAGTTTAGCTGGTCGTCCGTACTAATACACATTGGCCGTATTAGGGGGTGGGAAACTGATGGGTGGGGATCGGGCGTTGTGGACAGCGACTCCTACAGGTCGGTTGGTGCGCCTGCGCAGTAGAATCAGGAAGTGTCGGGGGCAGCGTGAGCCTCCCACGCGTTACTCCTCACCACTGAGAGATCGAGCTGCGCAGGTGAAAAGATGCGACTGCTGTTACCTCAAGTACCGGAGGGGACTTGTGCTATGTATGACTTAGTCCACATTGCAGCCGGCTTGTGGGAGGCAAGAAACAGCGTCCGTGACAGGGGAGGGTTGAATTGGATGATATGAAATTGGGATGGGAGAAAATATAGAAAATGGGAGAAAAAGTGGATCAAAAATAAAAAAAATGTAGGTGTGACATATTGTTGGGATTTTGTCACTTCTTTTTATACTTCAAATACTTTCTTGCAGGCAGCAGAGATGGAGGCAAAAGGACAAATGATGGCAAATATCTATCTTGGTTAAGAGGAGTGGATTGCCATTTGTATGTACCATGCTGCTTGTCTCGCAAGTCAAGTTCAGGTAATCATTTAATATTTCAACAGATTATATTAACTATAAATTAAAGGCCCAAATAATTATATATTTTAGAACTCAAGGACTGCAGAACAGGTAAAAAATATAGTCATTGCAGGATTTTGGGAAGTTAATACGGAGACACACTATATTATGAGGAGACGGAGCACCCTGGAGAAATCTTGAATGGAGACATTTGTAATGATGGTTGCATCACTGAAGCTACTTGCTACAAAACATATTTAACATATTATTAAATGTGATATTATTTTATGTTGCGTGTTTCCGTTATCAAGACAGAGGTGGAGTGAGCAGACTTCTCTTGAGACAGAATTTGGTTCTTATATAAATACGGTATGAAATACTTGCCAGTAATCTAGTGAGTCGATGCAAGGCTATTAGCCGAGCTTACTTACAGAGTCCCATGGTCTGCGTTCTGTTCGTATCACTCTGGGTTTCTGGTATTGGCAGAAAGGTTGCTTTAATTTAGCGTAAAAGGAACTCACACCCAGCTCTGTGCATATTGTCAGGCTCTTTATTTTGTCAATCATTTATCTCTTTTGAAAGCAAGGTTATGGAGCCTACCTACACTATAATACACCTAACAAATTCTTTGTCTTGTTTGTTTTAGGAAGTTGAACCTGACTTAAAGGAAGATGGCTGGGCAACTACAAAACGGGTAAGAAACAGATCAGTTTCACAGCGACACTTTCAGTTGTACCTGTAATACAAAGGGAAATAGTTGGCAAAAGTAAAAATGTTTGCCCAAACTAATAATAAAAGCTATTGATAATTATTTTCACATGTCTTTTATTTTGGACACAAAATTAGGAAGTATCAATAAGAGTAGTGCAGTTTTCTCATGACGTGTTGCCATTGTATTCCGTTCTCTCATATTTGAAGTGCTTCTTTCATGGTGACTTGACTTGTGATTTGCTTGACCTGAGCAATGACTTGACTTTTCTTGTTTGGCGTTTAGCAGGGACTCGACTTGACTTGCTTGAGTCTAAACACAGTAACTTGAACATTGCTTGGGACTTGGAGTGACTTGAACTTGACTTGTGACTTACTCCCTCCCACCTCTTATCAGCTGTGCTGTTATGGTTTATAAACTGAAATGTCAGTTAATGGTCAGAACGTGAACCTCCGTAATAATAATACATAGTAATAAATACAACTTTACATATAATACAAATGTTGGGTACAGTTAATTTGCCTTGTCAGCCTCTCCTAAAACGGATTCATCTTGGCTTTAATATTACAAAGTTGTATAGTCAGAGGTTGCGCATTGCTGTCTGTCCTGCTCAGCCCACTCCTCAAGAATCACTGAGATTTAAATCCTCTGGCTGATGAGCAAGTTCATCCTCATTCAGTGCATTGGCATACAGCAAATAACAGTTGTGGGCCACTTACATAATTGATGGGGGAGAGCAACACTTGCATGCTTTGCTCACTTGTGCATCTCTAAGTGTCATTGTAGTGTGTTGTTTGTTTTTCTTTTTCTTTCATTTTGTCAATTGTCTTTGAAATGCAACCTTTTTGCAAACAGTCTACCACCAAAAATGGTTAAATGGTTTCTCCTTTTAGGGAGTTGATTATTATTATCTTTAGTAAATATAGTAAAATATAGAGGCCCAGAATGAAATTCCTCAATGCATTGAAGAACAAAGGTGTACCATGGCAGTTATCAAACCAGCTGGACATTTTAAGTCATTGAATGTTCTTGCTACAGACCTAAATGTCTATTTCTCTTTCTTCTGCAGATAAAATCTTCTGTGAGCCAACTCACCAAAGCCACATGCATGGCTGAAAAGAAGAAGCAATGTGTGTTCATGCACGGTCAATTAGAGTAAGATACCCCCTACACCCGATTTTTCCGATGGGATGATAAAGACAATTTGTTATCACTAATTATTCATTCTTTCTTTTATTGTGTATATAGGTCAAAACACATGATCCAGTGTCGCACGTGCAAAGAAGACATCCATACAGAATGTGCTGGTGTGAAAGAATTGTTCAGTTGTGGCTGTGACCAGTTGACAATTCTTCCAGTACATAGGTGAGTTTAGGTCTGACCGATCAGCTTATCATCTCACTTATTTGGTGGTTTATTGAAATTATTTCGCCATTTGCACACCAAACATGCCGATGTTGTACCACTGCGTTGCTGTGTGATTTGTCATTGTTCAGTTGGAAAATGTGCTGTACAACATTTGATGCCAGGATCAGACTACATTAATTCAGCCCGATCTGTGTTTCACTACACACTTGAGTGCATGCTTACCAACTGTTAAGAAGGGAGATCCCCCCTTGAACGGCCCTTCTAAGGTTTCTCTCCTCCACACTGCCTGTGGAGCATTTTTCCCTATTGTTAGGTTTTAGTGAGTTTTTCCTTACCTTCGCGTGGGGTATGTCTGGGAGTGCTTGCATTCTTTCATTTATTTGCATTTATTTTAAATTTGTTGGACCTTATGCTGTTCTTGTTCTGTTCTTGACTTATTGTTATGTTTCTTCTTGACTTGTTTAAAGAAGACGTGTACGGCCCATGGGGACATTAACGTGTGTTGTCGGGCCTTACAAATAAATTTGATTTGATTTGATTTGACCTTTACACAATTTGAACAACGACAAATGGGTGTCTTTACCCCTTGTAGTGTGACATAATCAAAGAACAGCGATGTGGTGTCTGGTGAAGACAAAAATATTGTGTAGTCTGATCCTGGCATAAGACAGATGCTTTCTAGATTGAAAAAGATAGACACAAGGCTGCACAAAGTCAGATGGCCACACTATTTACCATATTGGGGGCCTTGTCAAAAGCTGTCACAATGGATTAAGATCGTTTCACCCTCTTCTGTTGACTATGTCCCAGGTGGCCAGCATACTCGGCCCAATTCCGGCTACCGGTCGGCACACTCGGCATATGTCCGGCACGGCACGCCAACGATGAGCCGGATCTGGCGCGGTAATGGTTGCCGGGGCAGAGCCGACTCGCGCTCGCCAAAGATAAACCGGCTCTGGCCCGGCAATGGTTGCCGGGGCGGAGCCGACTCGCGCTCGCCAAAGATAAACCGGCTCTGGCCCGGCAATGGTTGCCGGGGCGGAGCCGACTCGGGCTCGCCAAAGATAAACCGGCTCTGGCCGGGCAATGGTTGCCGGGGCGGAGCCGACTCGGGCTCGCCAAAGATAAACCGGCTCTGGCCCGGCTCGGCTTGCCGTGCCAGAGCCGACTCGGGCTCGCCAAAGATAAACCGGCTCTGGCCCGGCTCGGCTTGCCGTGCCAGAGCCGACTCGGGCTCGCCAAAGATAAACCGGCTCTGGCACGGCAATGGTTGCCGGGGCAGAGCCGACTCGGGCTCGCCAAAGATAAACCGGCTCTGGCTCGGCAATGGTTTGCGGCGTCGTTTCTTGCGCTAGCCTCTTGTTAGCCAGCATTGCCTTAATAGCTTTGAGCTAAGGATCTTTGCCGATGCATAAAGTATTGTTTATAGTGCATTTCTTGCCACCTTATAGCATTTGTACATTTGTATGACCGTCTATAATGCTCCCGTTAGGTTTTTCCGGACGTTTTGGTAATGATTTTCACTATAAAATCATATTTCTAATCAAGCACTGTGAACGAAAATTTGGCCCCATAATTACTCATGCGATCCGGATATGGCGTGAATCACAAAAAAAAAATCCTAACCCACAAGAATGGCACAATCATACTCCCTTATTCAATAACAATGCTCTCTTAATTGGGAAACGACCTATAAGATTCCCTATATGGGAAGAGCAAGGCATACACTCATTAGGGGATGTTTTTAACAAACAGGGTTTTTGTAGTGATAAAGAAATACGCAAAAAATTTAATCTCACCAAGTCCACATGGCTTTTTCACAAACAGTTAGAGCTATGTTTGAAGTCTCACGGTGTTCCATTAGACAGACCAATTGAACACCACAGATACCACAAATTCTTCTACTCAAGAGAGACATCGAGAGGTTTTGTTTCAGAATTTTATCATCAATTACTAACGTCCTCGTATGAAACCCTCCAACTTGACTCTGTCTGGAGGAGGGATATACCAGACCTGGAAAATGACTTTGATTGGCAAGGAGCCTGGGCAAATGTCCGACTTACATCAAGGAACCCGGATCATCAACAAATCAATCTTAACTATATTCACAGGACATACTTGACTCCTATAAGACTGTGCCGAATGGGGCTCAAACAAGATTCCAAATGCACCCAATGTACAAATGGGGACGAAGGGACATTTATGCACATGTATTGGGACTGCTCACCAGTTAAGGCATTCTGGAAAGATGTGACCCAACAAATATCAAAACTCGTATCTTGGAATATACCTGTACACCCCTCGGTATTGCTGTTGAATGATGTTTTTGAGTTTGCAGTGAATCCACAGCTAAAGAGATTGGTTTTATCGGGTATCACAGTAGCCAAAAAGCTGATCGCATCACGCTGGTTTCAACCGGAAAAAATGTGCCGTAAAGTTTGGTTTCTTACATATCTCGATGTAATTTACCATGAAATATCTACAGCAAGAATTCTGGGTCTCAATGAATCCAAAATGTCAATGTGGTTAGAAGTGGTGGAGAGAATAAAAGCTAGCTTATAATGGTAGTGTCTGGTTAGGTGCGAGGGATAGTGGAGGTACTTCTCAAGGTGGGGTCCGGGAGGGGGGGGTTCGAGCTGAGCATATGTGTGTAGGTTTTTTTTTTTAGATAACAGGTATTATGGGTATATCTTATATAAAACAACTAACCAAAAGGTGATCTCATTGGATGTGCCCTGACAATTAATGCTTGTATATCTTATCGTGTGTTGTCATGTTTGTTTATATGTTTGTTTAAAAAATAATAAAAAAATAAAATAAAAAAAAAAAAAAAAAAAAAAATCATATTTCTAAATGACAGGAAGTTGATAAACTGGCCGGAATAGCTTTGAGCTAACGGATCTTTGCCGATGCATTCCATTCTAAACGTAACGTTAGTTGTTCAAAACATTACCCGTCTATATAATTTGTTCCTCAACGTTATATAGACGGGTCATGTTTTGTAAACTAACGTTATGTTTAGAATGGAATGAATACGGGTCGGGAAAGATAGTTAGCTCAAAGCTAATCCGGAAGGACAGCTAACAGTAGCTACTATCTAACTGTGATGCATTTTCTGTTTGCAGTCCAATGTTCACCAAAACACACACCCACACACTTATAATTTGTTCCTCAACGTTATATAGACAGGTCATGTTTTGTAAACTAACGTTATGTTTAGAATGGAATGAATACATGGGTCGGGAAAGATAGTTAGCTCAAAGCTAATCCGGAAGGACAGCTAACAGTAGCTACTGTCTAACTGTGATGCATTTTCTGTTTGCAGTCCAATGTTCACCAAAACACACACCCACACACTTATAATTTGTTCCTCAACGTTATATAGACAGGTCATGTTTTGTAAACTAACGTTATGTTTAGAATGGAATGAATACATGGGTCGGGAAAGATAGTTAGCTCAAAGCTAATCCGGCCTGTTTAACCACTAGCTTCTGTTAGCTAATGCTGGCTGAGCAAGGAAACTAACAGTAAACGTTTTTACATGAAATACAGCCCAAAAACCCTGCTGACGTTTGCTTATTAAATACATTCTATACTATAATAATACAAACGTTTCATTGCCTCTCTGTGACGACAAAGTTGTTTAAATAAGGGGAGAAAAGTAGCTAAAACCAATGTATTTGGATGGGACAGGAAGTGCTATTGGCAACCGGAAGTCAGCCGGAAGTCCCTATATTCAGGTTGTGCAAGTGGAGAATTATTTTAATGGCAACAAATAAATAATAATAATAAAATTAATAAATAAAATGTTAGAGGAGTGGAGGGGGGGGGCAGAGCGAGGTGGGTGTTAGAGGAGTGGAGGGGGGGCAGAGCCTCATAACATTAGCTGCACTCATAGGAGCCTGCATGTTGATGTAGCCTCATAAAGCTAACATTATAGCTGCACTCATAGGATGTTGATGTAGCCTCATAAAGCTAACATGCTGCACTCATAGGAGCGTGTTGATGTAGCCTCATAAAGCTAACAAGAGTATATGTAATACTGTGGTTATGGCCTCTATAGTTAGCAGCTCCCCAAGCTAACACAACATGGACCGCAGCTCCCCAAGCTAACACAACACAGACTGCAGCTCCCCAATCTAACACAACACAGACTGCAGCTCCCCAAGCTAACACAAGCTAACACAACACAGACTGCAGCTCCCCAAGCTAACACAAGCTAACACAACATGGACTGCAGCTCCCCAAGCTAACACAAGCTAACACAACACAGACTGCAGCTCCCCAAACTAACACAAGCTAACACAACACAGACTGCAGCTCCCCAAGCTAACACAAGCTAACACAACACAGACTGCAGTTCCCCAAGCTAACACAAGCTAACACAACACAGACTGCAGCTCCCCAAGCTAACACAAGCTAACACAACATGGACTGCAGCTCCCCAAGCTAACACAAGCTAACACAACACAGACTGCAGCTCCCCAAGCTAACACAAGCTAACACAACATGGACTGCAGCTCCCCAAGCTAACACAAGCTAACACAACACAGACTGCAGCTCCCCAAGCTAACACAAGCTAACACAACACAGACTGCAGCTCCCCAAGCTAACACAAGCTAACACAACACAGACTGCAGCTCCCCAAGCTAACACAAGCTAACACAACATGGACTGCAGCTCCCCAAGCTAACACAAGCTAACACAACACAGACTGCAGCTCCCCAAGCTAACACAAGCTAACACAACATGGACTGCAGCTCCCCAAGCTAACACAAGCTAACACAACACAGACTGCAGCTCCCCAAGCTAACACAAGCTAACACAACATGGACTGCAGCTCCCCAAGCTAACACAAGCTAACACAACACAGACTGCAGCTCCCCAAGCTAACACAAGCTAACACAACACAGACTGCAGCTCCCCAAGCTAAGACAAGCTAACACAACACAGACTGCAGCTCCCCAAGCTAACACAAGCTAACACAACGCAGACTGCAGCTCCCCAAGCTAACACAAGCTAACACAACATGGACCGCAGCTCCCCAAGCTAACAGAAGCTAACACAACACAGACTGCAGCTCCCCAAGCTAACACAAGCTAACACAACACAGACTGCAGCTCCCCAAGCTAACACAAGCTAACACAACACAGACTGCAGCTCCCCAAGCTAACACAAGCTAACACAACACAGGTCATTTGGACATTCTTTCGATGCCATTATGAATGACTAGCAATCTGTCGGAGTCGATGAGAGCTTTCATTTATGTCATTTAGTCATTTATTCAAAATGCCATTCCAGAATCCGTTCCTATGAGACAGTTTTAGTTCAATTCTGCACTAATGCCAACTGTTTAACATGAGTATGCAACAAGCTCATACTGGCTGCATATCTGTTCTACTGTCTATCTAGAAGCTCATACAGGCTGCATATCTGTTCTACTGTATCGAGAAGCTCATACTGGCTGCATATCTGTTCTACTGTCTCTAGAAGATCATACTGGCTGCATATCTGTTCTACTGTCTCTATATAGAAGATCATACTGGCTGCATATCTGTTCTAGCTCATACTGGCTGCATATCTCTTCTACTGTCTTATCTAGAAGCTCATACTGGCTGCATATCTCTTCTACTGTCTGTCTAGAAGCTCATACTGGCTGCATATCCTTTCTACTGTATAGAAGCTCATTGGTTTGTAAATTGACTAGATTTTCTAGAGATTTTTAGTTTTTAATTGTATGTTTTGTAATCTGTATCTGTCGTTACCAGTTAGTCGTGTTACTTTGCTCGTATTCACTGTTCTGGTGGTTCTAGTTGTACGCCTGGATCTGGTGTTCTTTGACCGTGTCCTATATGCCCTGTAAATAATATGTACAGATACCGAGATGTCACAAATATGTTACCTGTTACCTGTTTATTGCACAATGTTGTTTTTTTATTGGATTCTATTATATGTTGTACCACGTATTGCACATCGTTGCGGGCAAGACCACCCGCATTTCATTGTATACTTGTATGCCGTGACAATTAAAACTCTTGACTTGACTTGACTTGACTTGACCCTGCTACACTTCATCTCAAAACAAACTGGTCAGACTACATGCTTGACCTTACTCCTAGAACCCACCTCGCCCCTGCCCACGTGACAACGGCTTAGAGTAGACGACAGAGTGCAGCAACTTGCAATGGGCCTGTCTACAAGATACACTATACACGATCAAGGTACCCATATATGTGTACATATCAAAATACTTCCCAAAGGTCAGTGAATACCACGACCACAACACCATAGAGGGAGCTCCACAAATCATGTTAAACCCAGATTCGGCTCAAACAGGAACACGTTTCGCAATTATGCCACATCAATGTGGAACGCCCTACCCAAAGCTGTAAAGGAATGTGAATCACTACCCACTTTCAAAACCACTCTCAAAGAACACCTACGGGAGACTGCAATTAGTCCAACCGGGAGGTGATAAATGAGTGGATCAGGGTCTCAGCCACAGAATCTGAGAGTGAGGGTCGGAGACGGGAGATGTTTTTGAGGTGGTACACTGTAAAAAATAAATGTTTTTTCACAGGAAATTCACTGTATTATTTTACAGATTACTTTTGTTTTTCTACTTTAAGAGTAAAAGCCATACAAATTATTTAAGGGGACCGCAAGGATGTTCTGGTGGTGTCCGACCGATTATGGTGGGCCGGTCTGGGCCAAAAATGCCAGGGCCGATTTTTGGTCCCAGTCCAGCCCTGGTTGGAGCGTGCGGCTGTGTGATGTCCTGCACTCAGCTGACTTATCACTGGGGGCAAATGGTGTGTTACAGAAATATAGCCTATAATGTAATGTCATTCTAAACAATAATAATAAACAATTTAACATAAATATCTATTAGGCTATTCTAGACCAGATTTATGCCAATTCATGTATACACTTTATGCTACAATAAAGATTATATTTTAGGCTATTCAAATAATGTAATTATCAAAAAGTCACCCTATAATTCAGTGTGGCAGCTCACCCTCTGGAACTCCCTCCTCGCTGAACTCCGCAACGCCCCAACTCTGGACTCATTCAAAAAACTGCTCAAAACCCACCGAAATGTCATGTTCATATGCAAATGTACAAATCCAAAACTGCATAGTGCACTTTAAAGATAATTAGATTAGTATCTTTGTGAGGTTACTGATTTATTATTTACATTGAAAAGATACAGAGATAATTTGTTAAAGATGTATTAATTCGAACATTATTTCATATTATTTTACTTGAAAAGAGAGCTATTATTATTATTATTATTATTATTATTAGTATTAGTATTAGTATTAGTATTAGTATTAGTATTAGTATTAGTATTCGTATTCGTATTAGTATTATTTTAAGTTTGATTGATTGATTGAAAAGTTTATTAACAGATTGCAGAATGGGTACAGTACAGTACATCTCAATACATACAATTGTTAAGGGGATGCAGACCAGAGAAAGACTTTCGTCTTGTTTACATCAGGGTCCCCCATTTTCAATTCATCATAACATATATGACATACATGACATACAGATAGACAGTACTGCTACATCTATACATTTATGACATATCAGATTTGCAAATACAGTACTGTTTGTGATACAAAAGTGTCCAGAAAAGGAGTGTATATACATTTGGCGTAGAAACTGTACATTGGAGGAGGTTGGTGGGGTGGGGTTGGGTGGGTTGGGTGAGGGCTGTACATTGGAGGTGGGGGGGGGGGGGGTTGGGTAGGGGACACACACACATTTTACACTGTACATTGGAATATTGACAAAGCCTTACTTGGTAATTTACTGTACAACTAGGTTAGGACATTTGTAGGGGCCAGTTTCGAATTGCAGTCTCACGTAGGTGTTTTTTGAGAGTGTTTTTGAAGGTGGGTAGTGATTCACATTCCTTTACAGCTTTAGGCAGGGCGTTCCACATTGATGTGGCATAATTGCGAAACGTGTTTAGTCCCTTGTTTGAGCCGAATCTGGGTTTTACATGATTTGTGGAGCTCCCTCTGGTGTTGTGATCGTGGTATTCACTGACCTTTGGGAAGTATTTTGACATGTACATGGGTACCTTGGTCGCGTAGTGTATCTTGTAGACCAGGCCCATTGCAAGTTGCTGTACTCTGTCGTCTACTCTAAGCCATCCTAGGTTGTCAAAGTGGGCAGGGGTGAGGTGGGTTCTAGGAGTCAGGTCAAGTAGTAGTCTGACTAGCTTGTTTTGAGATGTTTGTAATTTGTTTTTTAGTGCCTTTGAGGTGCTTTGTGCCATTGAGATTTGTCAGAGAGATTGTAGGCATAAAGCAAGTTGATTGAGTAACTGTTATATAAAATAATATAAATAATAATTGTCATTTGGCAACACTGACTAACAGCTGCGTTGCATTGTGGGGGGGGGGATCCCCACAATGCATTGTGGTTTTTGAAATTTTGAATTGACGCGCGTCGCGCGCGGCACAGTCAGACCAGACCAGTATGACACGGTTGCATTTCTTCTCATCTCAGGTAATTTATGCAGATATTTTTGATTATTTATAAGTAATGCTGCGATGGCTCCTAGAAGACAAGAACGGAGAGGTGCTGGACCTGGCTGTCAAATGGTTTGTAATGCTACAGTATTATTGTATGTAGATGTGCATGACATGGACTAAATTAGAGGTCCTAGATATGCAAAATAATATTGAGAATCACTGGCCTTAGAGTAGACTATCTACTAACGTATTCTCGCTCTCTCTAGGTTCATGGCCACTAATGACTTCAGACCTTCAGAAGGACAGTATGCTGGATGAGGAAGGTCTTGGCCATGCTGCGATGGCTCCTAGAGGACAAGAACGGAGGTGCAGGACCTGGCTGTCAAATGGTTTGTAATGCTACAGTATAAATTATTGTATTACATCACACTCACCATCAATGACTCCACCATCACCCCCTCCCCCCTAGTCCGCAACCTCTGTGTCATCCTCGACCCCACCCTCTCATTTGACCCCATGTCCGCTCCATTGTCAAAACTTCATATTTTCACCTCCGCAACATTGCCAAAATCCGTCACTGCCTCTACCCCCTGCTGCTGAATCCCTCATACACGCCTTCATCTTTTCCCTCCTGGACTACTGTAACTCCCTCCTCACTGGCATCACCTCCCGCTCCCTCCATAAACTGCAGATGGTCCAAAACTCAGTTGCCCGCCTCCTCACTAACACCCGGTCCCGCGAACACATCACTCCTGTCCTCCACTCCCTCCACTGGCTCCCGATCAAGGAACGCATTAACTTCAAAACATTACTCCTCACCTTCAAAGCCATCCATAGCCTGGCATCACCCTGGTCTTAAACTTTTTACACCAAGAGAACGGTGGGGAGAGAATATATACATATGATGGGGAGAGAATATATACATACAGTGGGGAGGAGACTGTACATTAGGAGGGGGTGGTTGGGAGAGAAATATACATATAATAGACAGTCTCCTCCCCACCGTATGTATATATTCTCTCCCCACCATATGTATATTTCTCTCCCACCCACCCACCCCCTCCTAATGTACAGTCTCCTCCCCACCGTATGTATATATTCTCTCCCCACCATATGTATATATTCTCTCCCCACCATATGTATATTTCTCTCCCACCCCCTCCTAATGTACAGTCTTCTCCCCACCGTATGTATATATTCTCTCCCCACCATATGTATTTTCTCACCCACCCACCCCCTCCTAATGTACAGTCTCCTCCCCACCGTATGTATATATTCTCTCCCCACCATATGTATATATTCTCTCCCCACCATATGTATATTTCTCTCCCACCCCCTCGTAATGTACAGTCTCCTCCCTACCGTATGTATATATTCTCTCCCACCCCCTCCTAATGTACAGTCTCCTCCCCACCGTATGTATATATTCTCTCCCCACCATATGTATATTTCTCTCCCACCCCCTCCTAATATACAGTCTCCTCCCCACCGTATGTATATATTCTCTCCCCACCGTATGTATATTTCTCTCCCACCCACCCCCTCCTAATGTAGTCTCCTCCCCACCGTATGTATATTCTCTCCCCAACGTATGTATATATACCGCCATCTTTCTCCCGGGTTGGTGTGATCACATGACTGACAAAGCCGTGCAGTGATAGGCCAGAAGTCAATTCGATTGCATCCAGGCTCGATTGCTTATCCTGTCTGGGTAGCCCGGATGATGGTTTTTTACATCGAATTTTATACACCGCAATTATGCATCGAATTTTTTTACATTGAATTTTATTATACATTCGAATTTTTTACATTGAATTTTTATTTCACATAGGTAAATTCGGAGCAAAGAAATTCAGATACATGATTTTCAAAGTAATTATTTTCAATGCTATAAATTCGGTGTCTGAAAAAATTCAGATACATTTTTCAAAGTAATTATTTTCAATGCTATAAATTCGGTGTCTGAAAAAATTCAGATACATGTTTTCAAAGTAATTATTTTCAATGCTATAAATTCGGTGTCTGAAAAAATTCAGATACATGTTTTCAAAGTAATTATTTTCAATGCTATAAATTCGGTGTCTGATAAAATTCAAAAATCAGATACATGTTTTCAAAGTAATTATTTTCAATGCTTTAAATTTGGTGTCTGAAAAAATTCAGATACATGTTTTCAAAGTAATTATTTTCAATGCTATAAATTCAATTCAGATACATGTTTTCAAAGTAATTATTTTCAATGCTATAAATTCAATTCAGATACATGTTTTCAAAGTAATTATTTTCAATGCTATAAATTCGGTGTCTGATCAAATTCAAATACTTCTGTCACTCATTTGCTTCCATACTGGCTCTTGTTGTATTTTGTTATCTTGCTTTCCTTCTCTCTCTTCTCTCTCTCTCTTCTCTCTCTCTATCTCATCCTCTTCTCTTCTGTCGTTGAATTTGTGGTTCGTTCTTTTTATTTGCCTTTTTCACTTTTCGTGTAGGGCAGTGAGTGGAAGTCCCGTCCCCTCCACGTCGGGGACCAGCACGCCTCGCCGGGGCCGGCGACAGCTCCCCCAGACCCCCGCCACGCTACGCCCCCACGTCACCTATTCCCCCGCTGTCCGTAAGGCTATGCCCACGCCTCCCGGGGTCCCCCAGGGGCGCCTCCCGGCCCGGCCCCCTGGCGCTTTTCTCCGGAGCCCCCCCCAGAGGCCTCCCCCTGCTGGCCCCCCGCCACCCCACCATGGCTCACCTCGTCAGGGTCGCCACCCGCCACCTCGCTGGGGTGACGCGGGAGGAGGGGGGTCTCCATGGAGGGCGACGGTTGCTTCTACAACCAGGACTACGAGCCACGCCACGAGCCGCCCGCCTATGAGCAGAGCCCCGCATAACATTGGGGTCTTGTGCTTGGCACTCCGAGCATGGCACTAACACTGTCACGGTTAGGAGTTTGATTCCTGCTGGGGCCACCCGTTGTGAATGATGTATACAGTCATTCCAAAGCACTTTATGTCCTAGTAATAGAGCTGTGCTATAGAGATGCTGTCATTCATTCATAACTAAACCAAAAGACATTTATAAACAACGTCTTACTAAATGCAGGCTTTCATTTACAACTGAACGGCCATATCACTCGTTTTTGTATTAATTCTCCTAAAAAATTTTGCTAAGCTAGACTAACATGAAAGTTTAAGTGAAAGTACACACTTGAGTAAAAGTCAAAGTTTCTACTTTTAAATGTACTTAAGTAGTAAACAGTGAACTTTTTTTCTGACTGTCTATATTCTTCTGATAGCAGGTGTTTAATCAAAGATCCCCTGTGGGAGAAGCTGTTGCAGGGGAACAATGGGTTAATTTCATTGGAGGCTTTGTCGTTGGGTTCAGAGAGGAGGATGTGATATTTTTTTGTTAATAAATGTTTAAATATCTATTCAAGTTGTCATTTTTAACTGGAAAAAGTAGCATGTATGGGGGTAATTGTTACTTTACTTGATATTTGAGCTTCACTGCAGAATGGTGTATATTGTTGAGAGAAAACGGTGCTTTTTCAATGTATGTGATGTATAGATTGGGGAGAGATGACCACAGCTAAAACGGTGATTGAAATGTGCATGGAAGACGGTGACGGTGGTGGAACCAGTGATTTCACAGGCACAGGCCGCGTCAGCGAGGGTTTTGTTATGAATTCCTTAGAAGAACATCTGAGATTAGAGTGTACTGTCTCCCAGGACAGGAGGGAGAGAGGTTCATCTTAATGAAACGTGAGTTTATTAGTGTTAAAGGTTATGCAGTTGTCATGACAACACGTCGCATGACAACCAGAAGGCGGGGCCGTCGTTGCGACGACGAACATCTATGAGTCGAACGGTGTTTCCGGGTGTAAGTCAGACGAGAATCTGACCAAGAACGAGTAGGACTAAAATCTGACTGAGACTAAGAGGGAAGAAACCAGAAGAGACTCTCTCCTCTCATTGAGAGAGAGGGGGGGGGGGGGGGGGAGAATGGCACATCACCAGTAGCTTCGGCTACCACGAGGATGGTCTTAGGCTAACGACTAGGCCTGACCACTATTGGACTGAATAACAAAAGGACAATCTGAACACACCGAGAGATCATTAGAATAGACTCTTCAAGGACGATACAATTTGATAACATCTGATAACATGAGGTTCTGTTTATAGCAATAAAACAACGCTTCTCCTCATAAGGTATCTCACAGTGTCGAAGTGTCGAATTCTTACGGAAGTGGAGAAGTATTATGGTTTATGGATTGCACTAACGGGGGGGAGATAAGGATCTTATCTACCAGTATCGGAGACGTCAGGACCATTAAAAGTACACAACGCAGAGGAATTGGATGGAGGGCCAAACAGACAAAGACGTGATACTGGCCAGTTTGATCAGAATCTTACAGTTGATGCCGTTGGGACCCGGATTTGCAAGAGATTAAAACAACGGGAACAGTTGGTTGTTGATGACAGCCGGATTTGCAAGAGATAAGAACAACGGATAAAGACTTTTTCAATAATGGGGCGACAGTGGACAACAGTCATCAATGTGTGGGAGAATCATGATCGAAGCAAGGCCGGCCAGCCCTGGGAGAGAGCGGCGAGTCGAGCGGTCAGGAGGCGAACCAGCGCTGTAGGGGAAACAGCGCTCCGATCAAAAATGTGAGTTCACTGTGCACACGGTTTTGATCTTAAGCCAAATAAAAACGAACAGATAGTGAATCCGTAAACGTAAACATTTCTAGTTCGACACAGAGAATGCCAGCTGTGATAATATGAGCAGAGAGCCATGGTGGAAATCGAGGGTGTTATCTACAGAGAATGAAAAGCAAACGAGGCAGGCTGCACAGTTTTGGTTTAAGGAGGGTAAATGCGAGATGAGGAAAGGGGGGGGGGGCGCTTGAATCAGATCGAAAAATTGTTATGGCGGGACTGTTTTCATAACAGAAGGAAAGTCGAAAGGAGATTGTACCAGTGTGTATTATGTCCGATCAGGCAAGAGTATTAGTCTGAGAAAGCGTCCCCTGATAATGGATAGGAAAGAGAGGAAAAACAGCTGTGTTTTTAGGCCGTGGAAGGAAGGGCAGCGTTTGTTTGTTTGAGAGAGTAGCCATTATGAGCGAGTCAAAATGGCCGTGAGCACCACGAGGAGATAACAGATAAAGAACCAGGAAGTGACACGTCAACTAATACAGGCAAATGGAGGAGTAGGTCGCCACCTAGTGGCGGAGGGCGGGGGGGGGTAGTGCTGGGGAGTTTCCATTACCCATAGGGGAATATTTAGAGTTTAAGTTAATTAAGGAGTTTAATTTTTTCAAAATTACCAACTGCTTGTGTGTATACACGGTGGTGTATGTGAGAACTTTGTAAAGGAACTCAAAGTGTGGTATAGAGCGACGGGACAGCTCCAGGGCGACGGTAGACAGCCCCGTAGGGTATATAGAGCGACGGGACAGCTCCAGGGCGACGGTAGACAGCCCCGTAGGGTATAGAGCGACGGTGACAGCTCCAGGGCGATGGTAGACAGCCCCGTAGGGTATAGAGCGACGGTGACAGCTCCAGGGCGATGGTAGACAGCCCCGTAGGGTATAGAGCGACGGTGACAGCTCCAGGGCGACGGTAGACAGCCCCGTAGGGTATAGAGCAACGGTGACAGCTCCAGGGCGACGGTAGACAGCCCCGTAGGGTATAGGGCGACGGACAGCTCTGTTGTATGTTAGATGATAGTACGAGTACGTATGTGAGTTAGGAGCAGGGAACCAACCTGCTCTGTTGTATGTTAGAGCGATGCTCGGTTGTATGTTATTATCATAATAATAAGATCGATATACAGGTTAATTAAATAAGTTTAATTATGAAATAAGAGGGAGTTCGATCTCCAGTGGGGCCTTCTCACACCCAATAAATAGGCAGAGTCTTGAGGGGACACGTCACCAGAAAGAACTGGCGCGCGCTGGGGGTCACCCGTGGGACAAACGTAGAGCGCCGAGTGGGTATCGTTTAGCTGCTGGTGTCACGCCGGAAGACAACAAAACAGGGAACAGCCCTGTAGGATTAGATATGGGTGTTGAGAAGGTGGGGGACTAATAGAGAACAAATAGCGCCATGGGCTGTAGGACACTCACACCGTCCAACAGTCTGAAAGGGCGTGGCCATGGCAGGGGCTTGCAGAGGGAAAAAATATATAGAGAACGAGCTGCAGGCCCAAAGCCACGGTAGACTAATAGAAAACACAGGGTCGAGTGTACAGAAAGACTGCCGGTGTTGTGTTTCTGCTTTCAAGGGGGGAATGACACCGACAGCGATGGAGATGGCCAGGAGACAGACTGGAGGAGGAGGAAGCCGCAGGGGCCAGGCACCGCAGCCTGGTACACAGATGATCCACGACGAGAGGGAGGAGACGGCGGCGGTGGAGATGAGCCTCAACCAAGATGACCGACAGGGCGGAGATGACCGACGGGGCGGAGAGGGCCGACGAGGCGGAGACCAGCGGTCGCAGGCGGTGTTGCCCAGGGGAGAACGAGGCAGACATCGGAGGGGCCTTCACGGCGGAGACGCTGTTTAGAGAGCGTTTTGAAACAACAGAGCACGGGCGGTGAATCATGAACAAACAGGGACTTCCTTTCAGAGTCAATCAGGAGATCGAGAGACGAGACAACAGCGAGAAGTCCTGTGTTCATTGATTAGGAGTATGAGATATAAATGGAGGATTCATATATAAGATATATGTATAGAAGGATATATATAGAAGGTAGATATAACTGAGAACAGTAGAACAACAGGATATAATTATTGGGAGCAGACAGGGGGGCTCCAATGGTTATGAGTCGTTGGATGTTGTTGGTTTTGGTGGTCGGTTTCGGTTCCCTTTGTGCACGAAGGGGGGCGCAAACAGACATCAGGCAGCAGGATCACTGGGTTGACCGTGGGCCGTCTTCATTTCTTGTGCACGAGAGACGAGGTTGGTTTGCTTCAACCACAGGCTATTTTTGGCATAATTAATTGAAAAACCAAATAATGATTTATGATTCTGAAGGGGTGATAAGAATCAAGGGGGGATTGAGAGAAAACGGTGCTTTTTCAATGTATGTGATGTATAGATTGGGGAGAGATGACCACAGCTAAAACGGTGATTGAAATGTGCATGGAAGACGGTGACGGTGGTGGAACCAGTGATTTCACAGGCACAGGCCGCGTCAGCGAGGGTTTTGTTATGAATTCCTTAGAAGAACATCTGAGATTAGAGTGTACTGTCTCCCAGGACAGGAGGGAGAGAGGTTCATCTTAATGAAACGTGAGTTTATTAGTGTTAAAGGTTATGCAGTTGTCATGACAACACGTCGCATGACAACCAGAAGGCGGGGCCGTCGTTGCGACGACGAACATCTATGAGTCGAACGGTGTTTCCGGGTGTAAGTCAGACGAGAATCTGACCAAGAGCGAGTAGGACTAAAATCTGACTGAGACTAAGAGGGAAGAAACCAGAAGAGACTCTCTCCTCTCATTGAGAGAGAGGGGGGGGGGGGGGGGGGAGAATGGCACATCACCAGTAGCTTCGGCTACCACGAGGATGGTCTTAGGCTAACGACTAGGCCTGACCACTATTGGACTGAATAACAAAAGGACAATCTGAACACACCGAGAGATCATTAGAATAGACTCTTCAAGGACGATACAATTTGATAACATCTGATAACATGAGGTTCTGTTTATAGCAATAAAACAACGCTTCTCCTCATAAGGTATCTCACAGTGTCGAAGTGTCGAATTCTTACGGAAGTGGAGAAGTATTATGGTTTATGGATTGCACTAACGGGGGGGAGATAAGGATCTTATCTACCAGTATCGGAGACGTCAGGACCATTAAAAGTACACAACGCAGAGGAATTGGATGGAGGGCCAAACAGACAAAGACGTGATACTGGCCAGTTTGATCAGAATCTTACATTGTGTACAATGTGCACATACACTGAGAATATATTTCAGTGAGGTAGGAGACAGCATGTAAACTTCTGAATTGTTCAATGCGGGACATGCCAATACTCCATTGGTAAAGGGAAGGGTCCTTAAATATGTGGCATTGTATTACTAATCAACCATTTCCTACTGTATTTCCGGTAATGTATGGTCATAGGCAGATAGTGGAGTAGCTCTGGCAGAATACTGGGTACACAGTAAATTCCGCAAAGTAAATTTGACTCAAACTGAGTACATTTCACTCAAACTGAGTAAAATTTCTTTACTCAGTTTGAATCAAATGTACTCAGTTTGAGTCAAATGTACTCTGCGGAATTTACTGTGTAGTACCATTGCATTGGCAGTGTCGGCTAGGCTTCGGGCAACCAAACCTGGCCCAGTGTGTGTGGGTCGCATCTGGGCTGCTTTAGGCAACCGGACGTTCACCGCTTCCGGCAACCCCGGACATGGCCCAGTGTACTCGGGCCGGAATCGGCCAGTCAGTCATTGCCGCCTACTCGGCCGATCCGGACGTTCACCGCTTCCGGCAACCCCGGACCTGGCCCAGTGTACTCGGGCCGGAATCGGCCAGTCAGTCATTGCCGCCTACTTGGCCGACTCTGGCAGCCGGACTTGGGCCGACTAATTTCTTCCGGCCTGCCGGATACAGGCCATTAATGGGCCGGAACTTTTTGGCCACCTGGGGTGAGTCTACTTACTAACAGTGATAATTTTTCAACATATCCTTGACTTTTCTACAGACTGAGAAATGCTGTCAGAGGAAACAGCGTGGCAAGTCTACTGACTGCAGACGAAATAAGGGTATTGTAGATCCAATTCAATATTTCTTCATGTCTGCCATGATTAGAATACTGTTTTGGACTGCTATTGTACATTTGTAAATGTAGGTATGTTTATTTGAAATAGTATTTTATGTTCTCATGCAGGGAATTGATAGAGACCTGAGAAATGGAACCCTCATTTCTCAAAGAATGGTCCTACAGCAGTCAGGGTTGGCGTCACATCAGGAACTGCTTTTTAAGAAGAAAGCTGAATACTCCATTTTTGGTTCTGATGCTGTAAGGATACCTTTATGGATAAAAAAAACTAATTGAGGATAACATTGATTGATTGATTGAAAACTGTAACAGATTACAGAATGGGTACAATATAGTACAGCTCAATTCTAACAACTGCTAAGAGGATGAAGACCAGAAAAATACTCCTCTTTTCGAACAAGGGAAGGAGGGGATGCTCTGCTGAATTATTTTATGCTTTATACAGTAAAACCTTTTTCAGAACTGAGAACACTACTTTAGAATAAAGCTAATTTGGGTATAAGTACACGTATCATGATAAATGCTTTGCATCTGACTCTTGTCCTTTTTTATCTATCTAGACTGAAGAATTGGCAGACACTATCATTAAAACTCTCCCAAGCATAAAGAAAAATATGGAGATAGACTACGTGTTCAATGTACTAATTGCAGAGGTTGGAATACATTTCAATGTGTATGGTTTGAATTCCAGATATTGAATTTGTGTTTTGCTATTTGTTCCAAATTAATGGAATATTTACAATCTTATAAAAAATATGGATTACAGATAATGTAGCTGTTATACATCTAATTTGTCTACCGGTATATGCATTAATTCTGATCAATGTTAACAATTATAATTAAAAAGCTATAGGTTAATATACCTTATTATTTGGTAACAAAAACACCTACTAATTACTTGTAGGCACACATGGAATTGTGGAATTTATTATGTGCTCTCCTTGGAACCAAAATCTGTTGCCACATTTTTGCTGTGATTTAGCAAGCAGCATTATGTTACTGGAATGTGCAGAGATTTGATACCCATCCCAAATAATTTGTTTGTATAATAATAGTTTGTTTGCCCATCATTTATGAATTGTTATGATATTATTTTGTATTACTAATATCTGTCCCTCCTTCCCTTAGGCATGTCTTTATATATTGAATAAATATGAAGGCATGAACCGATACCAAGGAGAAGAACTCACCGGAACACCAGTAGCAGCTAGAAAATACAAAAAGAAAATAGATAGATAGATAGATAGATAGATAGATAGATAGATAGATAGATAGATAGATAGATAGATAGATAGATGGTGGGCGACAGTGGCTCAGGAGGTAGAAGTAGAAAGCTGCTACATGGTAGATGTAGATGTGGTCCGGTCGCAATAGGGGGGGGGGGGTGATTGTTCAGTTCAGTGATGGTTCTTGGGAAGAAGCTGTTCTGCATCCTCGAAGTGCGGGCATTGAAGGCCCTGTAGGCCTATCGCCTCCCAGATGGCAACAGGGAGAAGAGGTGGTGAGAGGGGTCAAGTCAAAGTAAAAAAAAGTCAAGTCAAAGATTTTTATTGCCATGTATTGACGAATCCACATTGGAATACGGGTACATGAGCAAACACTGTGTAAACAGTACAGGAAAAATATGTAAAAACACAGACAGTATAAAAAGGACAAATGCTAAAAATACACTGAGGGTGTATATAAACGGCAATAAGAAAGATGGCTGGGAATTCTCTAGGGAGATAAAAGGGGCGACATTTGAGGGCTTCCGGTATGAGAGCGGAAGAGTAGCACGCATGCGGTGAGGCTCCTGGTCAAAAGAGCGAAAAACTGAGAAATAAAGACCCGAAAAGTGACAAAGAGATCAAAAATCAAGATGCAAACGAGAAGGAAGGAGGAGAAAACAAATATGAAGGAAAGAGAAATGGAGAACTCACAGGAAGAGGAGAGTTCGATGGAGCAGAACCCCCGAGGCGAGACCGAGAAGGAGCAGGCGGAGGAAGGGGGAGTCTCGGCTGAGACGGACAAGGAAATGCCAGGATTGGGCCGTGCTCATGCAGGCCGGGATATTGGCGACCATAAAATTGAACTCGGACACGATGCAGGCGACCATAAAACTGAACTCGGACACGATAAGAAATGATATTGGGAAGTTACGGGAGGAATTGAGGAAGGAACAGGAGGACTTCAGAGGTGAAATGAATACGGAACTCAAAAGGGTGGATGAGAAGATGGCGGAACAGGAGAGAAACGTAACAGAGGTACAGACTAGAACGGCGCAAATGGAGGAATGGAACACAGAGATACACAAGGTGTTAACGTGTGCGATTCAAAAACAAGAACAGATGGAGACAAAGATATCGGACATGGAGGGGAGGTCACGGAGAAATAACATCAGAATATGGGGATTGAAAGAAGGAGTCGAAGGGGAATCGGTGATCCAATATGTGGAAAAGCTTATCAAAGAGCAACTGAAGGAGACGGGACTGGAAAAAATGGAGATACAGAGGGCCCACAGGGCGTTGGCTCCGAGACCGCAACCGGACAGACCTCCGAGGGCGGTGATTATTAACTTTCTGAGATTTGAGATTAAGGAATTGATACTCAGAACCGCGTGGACCAAGAAGATAGAAATCGAGGGGAAAAGACTGTTGTTTGATCACGATTACTCGACAGCGTTAGCAATAACACGCAGGTCCTACGCGGGACTGAAGAGAATTCTGAAAGAAAACGGAATGAAATTCCAATCACCCATGACCTCGCTAAGGATTCACTGGAAGGAAGGGACGGTGACGTACGCGACGGTGCGGGAGGCGGCGGAGGAGATGAGGCGACGGGGGATGCAGATGGCGGAGGACGGAGAAGGAAGGGGACAGGAGGGCCAGGCGCGGAGCCTGCAGCAGAGATTGGAGAAAGCGCGCAGATGGACCAGAGTAGGAGATCGAAACCCGGGAGAGGAGGGAGGAGAGAGGAGAAGGCCGAGGTGAGACGTGACAGACCGAAGGCGGAGACGGACGAGGAGGCCAGAGACGGAGAAGGAGAGGAGAGGAGGCGGGAGGAGACGAACGGATGAGTACACGCACAAGAGATTGAAAAAACTATCCAAATAGAGACAAAATATAGAAACTGAAATAACATATACATAAACACACATTCCCAGGTAGAGGCAGGATATAGGAACGAACATAACGTGTACATGGACACATAATACACATGATGATGGAGGAAATAAATGGAAATAAAATTAGGTATGATAGACGGAACACAGAATATATTGAAACAAATACATAGACACACGCTGCGAGTAACACAGTTGGAAGGGATTAAGGGGATAAATGGACATCACATGGAAAATAGAGAGGAGGAAAAGAAAGTAAAAAGGGGTACACAGAAGACACCACACACGGATTTGGGAGGAAGGAGGGACATTGGAACATATGAGCCACATTGAGAGGGACCTAGGAAATGGGGGTCTTTGATCAGAATGAAGGACAGAGTGCTTTTGACCAGGAGCTCGACAGCAATAAAAACAGTAAGAATGCTGGACAAATATGACGAGCGGTTGGGGGTAAAGGTTTCAAACCCCCAAGCCGTCAGGAGGAGGCCTCTCACTAGGAGAGCAATTACTCCTCACCCACCAGCAGGGGACAGGGGGGGACACAGGGACCCCCCGAACGCCTTGGGAGCACTTTATGTAAAGTTTATGTTTTTTATTTATGTTAATCATTATATGTATTCGGTGAAGAGAGCGGAGGCTACAACCGGAGGGGGGAATGAATGTGACATGGGGGGGACTGACAGACGAAAGAAGAAGAAAGATGACAATGGTTAAAGGTATAAAAATGATGTCGTTAAACGTTAATGGAATGAATAATAAGATAAAGAGGGGCAAAGTGATGTTGAAGTGTAAAAAAAGTGAGATGGAAGTGATTTTTCTGCAGGAGACACATTTGGTAGCACAGGATCATGAGAAACTGAAGAGATTTGGATATGAAAATGCATACTATAGTTCCTTTAAACAGAACCTGAGGAGAGGAGTAATCACGTTAATCAAAAACAGTCAAATTTGAATTGATCAAGGAAGTAAGAGACAAGGAGGGAAGGTTTGTTCTGGTGAAGGGAAAAATGGAGGGTCAAATGATTACGTTAGTGAATGTTTATGCACCCCCAGAGAGTGAGAGGGATTTATATGAGACCATTTTTTATATGATAGTGATGGAACTAGAAGGGATATTGATATGCGCGGGAGATTTTAATGTAGTACTGAATCACGACCTAGACACCACGAGTACTAGAAAAGGACGGGCACCAATCAGTAGATATATTGTTATGGTTTGTAACCGACCCCAATCGCACAACACAAGACAGGTATGAGAGTAAGCCAAAACAGGGCATTTATTCAATACAAACAAAAAGCGGCACTGTCCCTTTAAGGGAGAACACAAAAATACTGGAAACAAAGAAATAGGGAAAAATGTGGCACTGTGCCTTTAAGAGGCAAGCAGGCTAAGGGGCTAAGGCTAAAGGACAGGGCCAGGGCAAAAAGGTCAGGGCAGGAACAGGGGCACTGGAGAAGGGGAAACAGGGACAGAGGCCCGGGGAGGCGGGCTGGAGACAGGGACAGAGAAACAGGGTTAAGGCCTTGGACAGGGCGAGGGCCAGAGCTGCTTACAGGGATGGCAGGGTTCAGACGGCGGAGGCCTGGCAAGGAGATCCTCCTCGGAAGTGAAGAGACGCATCCTCCCGTGGGATAGGAAGCGATGCGCGCCGGCTTGAGCGTCTGGAGTTGGAGCGCGCCGGCTTGAAGAGACGCATCCTCCCGTGGGATAGGAAGCGATGCGCGCCGGCTTGAGCGTCTGGAGTAGGAGCGCGCCGGCTTGAAGAGACGCATCCTCCCGTGGGATAGGAAGCGATGCGCACCGGCTTGAGCGTCTGGAGTAGGAGCGCGCCGGCTTGAAGAGACGCATCCTCCCGTGGGATAGGAAGCGATGCGCGCCGGCTTGAGCGTCTGGAGTAGGAGCGCGTCGGCTTGAAGAGACGCATCCTCCCGTGGGATAGGAAGCGATGCGCGCCGGCTTGAGCGTCTGGAGTAGGAGCGTGCCGGCTTGAAGAGACGCATCCTCCCGTGGGATAGGAAGCGATGCGCGCCGGCTTGAGCGTCTGGAGTAGGAGCGCGCCGGCTTGAAGAGACGCATCCTCCCGTGGGATAGGAAGTGATGCGCGCCGGCTTGAGCGTCTGGAGTAGGCGCGCGCCGGCTTGAAGAGACGCATCCTCCCGTGGGATAGGAAGCGATGCGCGCCGGCTTGAGCGTCTGGAGTTGGAGCGCGCCGGCTTGACGTCTGGAGTGGGACACTGGAAACCTCCCGTAGAGGATTAGAGAGCGTAGACGGTGTCCCACTCCAGGCAAACGGCGACAGGTGGTGATGGCTGGCACCTCGTCTCACGCCGGAGACGCGGCAGGTGAAGGTAACGTCCAGGACTCCATGAACACTGAACACAGAAAAGGATAAAGAGTCCAGAACAAAGAACCAGCATACAGAATGGCACAACGTCTCCCAGTGAGAACAAAGGAATCCTCCCGTGGAAGAATAGAGAGCGATGACGATGTCTCACCAGGAGCGCGGCGGTAGATGGTAGCATACAGAACGACCCGACGAGGACTGGAGGGGAGGTCCAGGTATTTAAAGCCCTCTGGGGCGCTAATCATAACTTATCACAGCTGTGAAAGGTAGTCCAAGGGTGGGGGCTGTTGAAGATCAGAGGAGAGTAAAACATCGCGAGGGTGGGGGCTGGTGAGGTGAGGAGACAGGGAATTAAAGGTCCAGGGAACAGACGAAACCTCACAGTACCCCCCCCTCCACGGGAGCCACCGGGCGACCCAAAAATACAGACAGTGGGGCAGGGGACATGACAAAGCAACAAACAAAAAAAAACTGGGCCATGCTAGCAGGGGAAGCTACACCTAAAGTGGGGCTAGCAGAGGGACAGGGAAGCTGCCAGGGCACTGCTAGCTACAGGGCCTATGCTAGCTGTACGGCTACATTAACAAAGAGGCTGCGCTAGCTGCCGGAGCTAGGCTAGCAGACAGGGCTGGACCAGCATGAGAGAACAAGCTAGCTGGAAGGACAGTCCTAGCTGTGGGGAAACTGACCTTGCTAGCTGAAGGGGCAGTCCTAGCAGTGGGGAAACTGACCTTGCTAGCTGAAGGGGCAGTCCTAGCAGTGGGAAAAACTGACCTTGCTAGCTGAAGGGGCAGTCCTAGCAGTGGGGAAACTGACCTTGCTAGCTGAAGGGGCAGTCCTAGCAGTGGGGAAACTGACCTTGCTAGCTGAAGGGGCAGTCCTAGCAGTGGGGAAACTGACCTTGCTAGCTGAAGGGGCAGTCCTAGCAGTGGGGAAACTGACCTTGCTAGCTGAAGGGGCAGTCCTAGCAGTGGGGAAACTGACCTTGCTAGCTGAAGGGGCAGTCCTAGCAGTGGGGAAACTGACCTTGCTAGCTGAAGGGGCAGTCCTAGCAGTGGGGAAACTGACCATACTAGCTGAAGGGGCAGTCCTAGCAGTGGGGAAAACTGACCTTGCTAGCTGAAGGGGCAGTCCTAGCAGTGGGGAAACTGACCTTGCTAGCTGAAGGGGCAGTCCTAGCAGTGGGGAAAACTGACCTTGCTAGCTGAAGGGGCAGTCCTAGCAGTGGGGAAACTGACCTTGCTAGCTGAAGGGGCAGTCCTAGCAGTGGGGAAACTGACCTTGCTAGCTGAAGGGGCAGTCCTAGCAATGGAGAAACTGACCTTGCTAGCTGAAGGGGCAGTCCTAGCAGTGGGGAAAACTGACCTTGCTAGCTGAAGGTGCAGTCCTAGCAGTGGGGAAACTGACCTTGCTAGCTGAAGGGGCAGTCCTAGCAGTGGGGAAACTGACCTTGCTAGCTGAAGGGGCAGTCCTAGCAGTGGGGAAACTGACCTTGCTAGCTGAAGGGGAAGTCCTAGCAGTGGGGAAACTGACCTTGCTAGCTGAAGGGGCAGTCCTAGCAGTGGGGAAACTGACCTTGCTAGCTGAAGGGGCAGTCCTAGCAGTGGGGAAAACTAACGAGGCTAACAGGGGAGCTAACAGGCTAACAGGAGAGCTAACAGGGAAGCTAACAGGGGAGCTAACAAGAGAACTAACAGAGGAAACTAAAGGGAGCTAGAGGGAGCTAGAGTGGGTTAGAGGGAACTAAAAAGGGCAAACTCACATACACTGTCTGTGCTGGCTGGGGTCGTCGACGGGTCGGGTTGTACTGTTATGGTTTGTAACCGACCCCAATCGCACAACACAAGACAGGTATGAGAGTAAGCCAAAACAGGGCATTTATTCAATACAAACAAAAAGCGGCACTGTCCCTTTAAGGGAGAACGCAAAAATACTGGAAACAAAGAAATAGGGAAAAATGTGGCACTGTGCCTTTAAGAGGCGAGCAGGCTAAGGGGCTAAGGCTAAAGGACAGGGCCAGGGCAAAAAAGTCAGGGCAGGAACAGGGGCACTGGAGAGGGGGAAACAGGGACAGAGGCCCGGGGAGGCGGGCTGGAGACAGGGACAGAGAAACAGGGTTAAGGCCTTGGACAGGGCGAGGGCCAGAGCTGCTTACAGGGATGGCAGGGTTCAGACGGCGGAGGCCTGGCAAGGAGATCCTCCTCGGAAGTGAAGAGACGCATCCTCCCGTGGGATAGGAAGCTATGCACGCCGGCTTGAGCGTCTGGAGTAGGAGCGCGCCGGCTTGAAGAGACGCATCCTCCCGTGGGATAGGAAGCGATGCGCGCCGGCTTGAGCGTCTGGAGTAGGAGCGCGCCGGCTTGAAGAGACTCATCCTCCCGTGGGATAGGAAGCGATGCGCGCCGGCTTGAGCGTCTGGAGTAGGAGCGCGCCGGCTTGAAGAGACGCATCCTCCCGTGGGATAGGAAGCGATGCGTGCCGGCTTGAGCGTCTGGAGTAGGAGCGCGCCGGCTTGAAGAGACTCATCCTCCCATGGGATAGGAAGCGATGCGCGCCGGCTTGAGCATCTGGAGTTGGAGCGCGCCGGCTTGACGTCTGGAGTGGGACACTGGAAAACCTCCCGTAGAGGATTAGAGAGCGTAGACGGTGTCCCACTCCAGGCAAACGGCGACAGGTGGTGATGGCTGGCACCTCATCTCACGCCGGAGACGCGGCAGGTGAAGGTAACGTCCAGGACTCCATGAACACTGAACACAGAAAAGGATAAAGAGTCCAGAACAAAGAACCAGCATACAGAATGGCACAACGTCTCCCAGTGAGAACAAAGGAATCCTCCCGTGGAAGAATAGAGAGCGATGACGATGTCTCACCAGGAGCGCGGCGGTAGATGGTAGCATACAGAACGACCCGACGAGGACTGGAGGGGAGGTCCAGGTATTTAAAGCCCTCTGGGGCGCTAATCATAACTTATCACAGCTGTGAAAGGTAGTCCAAGGGTGGGGGCTGTTGAAGAGCAGAGGAGAGTAAAACATCACGAGGGTGGGGGCTGGTGAGGTGAGGAGACAGGGAATTAAAGGTCCAGGGAACAGGCGAAACCTGAATATGAATATTCAGATGACGGAAATGGGAATTACAGATGTTTGGAGGGGGATGCACGCCATGGACAGGGAATACACACATTACTCACACCCGCACGTGACATATGCGAGAATAGACTACTTTTTGATGACGACGGGGGACAGTTACAGGGTACGGGAGAGCAGAATAGGAGTAGCGGACATATCGGATCACAGTGCCATATATCTGACAGTAGATCTAGAAGGGAGACGGAGGAACACGATCTGGAGACTAAATGTAGGAATATTAAATAACAAGGGGGTGGTGAGTCAGATCAAGGAGGAGATAGCCAGGTATAAGGAAGAAAATGACAACGGGGCGGTAGATCCGAACATTCTATGGGACACACTGAAGGTGGTGATAAGGGGGAAATTGATGGAGAAGACAGCAATGCTGAAGAAGGCCAGAACGGAGACATATCACAATCTGATAGGGAAGCTGAAGAAGCTAGAGGGGAGACACCAGATATCAAAAGAACAGGAAACGCTCGGAGAAATCAAAGAAGTAAAGGCCAGGATAAATAGGGAATTATTGACGGAAATAGAAAAGAAAGCGAGGTTCATGAAACAAACATACTATGAAGGGGGACCAAAAGCGACCAGATTGTTGGCTAGGAGAATTAGGACGCAACAGAAGTTGAACACGATACACACAATAAGGGATATAAAGACTAATGAAATATTGAGAGACCCAGATGAAATAGAGAGGACATTTAGAGAATACTATGAGAAACTATACACACAGCCAAAAGCAGCGGGAGAAGAGGAAATAGAAGCATATCTGGAGAAGCTAGAGTTACCATCGATAGGGAAAGAACAGAATGAAGAATTAAATAAAATAATTACGGAACGAGAACTGGAAGAGGCAATTAGTAGAGCTAAAAACAACAAGTCTCCGGGGAGCGACGGATTCCCATCAGAATTCTACAAGACATTTAGAACGGAATTAGCACCCATGTTAGGGGCGGCGTTCAGACACACGATGGAAGAGGGAAAAATGCCCCCCTCGTGGAAGGAAGCCATAATCACCACGATACCGAAGGAAGGGAAGGATAGAGAATTATGTAGTAGTTTCAGACCCGTGTCCATACTCAACGTGGATTACAAGATATATACATCGATAATATCAAAGAGATTTGAGTCGTTTATGCCAGACATTATAGATGAAGATCAAACTGGATTTATTAAAGGGAGACAGACACAGGACAACGTGAGAAAGACATTACACATAGTAGAGGAGATACAAAAACAAGGTGGTAGCGCGGTACTGATTAGCCTAGATGCAGAAAAAGCATTCGACAGTGTGAGCTGGACATTTTTATATAAAACATTGATGAGGTTCGGACTGAACGGCAGAGCGATGAAGATGATCAAGGCGCTATATCAAGAACCGACAGCGAGGGTTAAGGTGAATGGCAGCTTGACGGATAGAATCAGATTAGAGAGGGCTACCAGACAGGGATGTTGTCTCTCACCGACGCTCTTCGCCGTTTTCATAGAACCACTGGCACAACTGATCAGACAGACCGAGGACATTAAGGGAGTAAGGATAAAGGGAACGGAATATAAACTAGGCCCATTTGCGGACGACGTGATAGTATACATGAGGCAACCAGACAAGAGCTTCCCGGCACTGATGGATCTACTGAAGGAATATGGCCACTACTCAGGATACAAACTAAACGTGACAAAGACACAGACCTTAGCATGGAACTATACCCCAACGACGGAAATTAGGGAACAGTACGGGATAAGATGGGACATGGACAAGATTAAATACTTAGGGGTGAACATCACGAGAGGGGTGGAGAAACTGTTTGAGGCGAACTATACACAGATAAATCAGAACATCAAGAGAGACTTAGAGAGATGGACAGTAATGCCCTTGGACTTCAATTCAAGAATAGAGGTCATTAAAATGAACATACTATCAAGGTTACTGTACCTATTCCAGTCACTACCGATACAAATACCACAGAATCAATTCAGGGAGTGGGACAGACTGATATCAAGGTTCATATGGGCGGGGAGAAGACCACGGGTCAGATATAAAACACTACAACTACCAAAGGAAGAGGGAGGGATGGCAGTACCCAGCCTACAAGATTATTACTATGCAGCACAACTGAGAGCAGTGACGTGCTGGTGTAACGACAGATATGAGGCAAGATGGAAAGACATTGAAAAAGAAGGGGAGGGATACAAGGTACAAGCTCTGGTGGGAGATAGGGAACTATTTAAAGAAAAATAGGGACTATTAGATCCAATCACCAAATGCACCTTGACCATATGGAACAGAGTAGTAAAAACACACAAATTGGAGAAGCAGTCAGGGGTTCTGAGATGGGTAGCACATGACAAGAGATTCAAATTTGATTCCAATTTGTGTGTTTTTACTACTCTGTTCCATATGGTCAAGGTGCATTTGGTGATTGGATCTAATAGTCCCTATTTTTCTTTAAATAGTTCCCTATCTCCCAGCAGAGCTTGAGCCTCCACAGCTTCAAGAGAAGCGTCAGGAAGTGGCTCATGGACAGAATAGAAGAATAGCCCCCTATAGTTTGAATGGGTTTCCAATCAGTTTTTAGTTATTGTGGGGTATACAATTTTAGCAATAGGTTAGTCTTTTAATGTTTTAAATGTATGAGTTTTGTGTTATTGTCAGTTTTTAGTTATTGTGGGGTATACAATTTTAGCGTTAGGTTAGTCTTATAATGTTTTAAATGTATGAGTGTTGTGTTATTGTCGTGTTTTTTTGTTGTGGCCTAACAGCCCTGGGACCATGACGGAAATAAGGGTTTTACTCTTTCTCATGTTATCCTTTGGATCCTTGTTGTGTGTTTTTAATCCATCAATAAAATCAAATCAAATCAAATCAAACCAGGGAGGTTAGACCATGGATTCAGAAGGTGGGAGAGGGGGGGGGGCAACAGCGATATGCAAAATGATAGAGAAGGGGGAAATGCAGACACTACAAAAATTAAAGGAGAAATTTGGACTAGAAAACAGGGACCACTTCAGATATCTACAGGTTAGAGACTACTACAACAAAGAAATAAGGGGGGCCAAAGACGAAGAACAGAATGGAATAATAAAGATGATAGTATGGGCATACGAAGGGGGGCAAGGAAGATTAATATCAGCAATATACCGGGCTATAATGAACAGCAAGGGACACACGACCGATTACATAAGGGAGAAATGGGAGAGAGAGCTAGAGATAGAAATAACAGGGAAGGAATGGGGGAACATATGCGAGGTGCAACATTCAACAACAGGATCGAGGATATGGAAAGAGTTTGGATGGAAAAACATAATCAGATTCTTTATAACCCCAGAGCTGAAGGGAAAATATGCACCAACACAAAGAGCATGCTGGAGGATGTGGGGGAAGGAGGGGGCAAACCACACGCACATATTCTGGGGATGTCAGAAGCTGAAGGGGTATTGGGAGGATATAGGGGAGGCAATGATCAGAATATTAGGATACGGATTACCACAAACAGGACTGGTGCTTTACTTAGGAGACCTGACACACGAGGGAATACAAGGGGGGGACAAATATTTAATAAAGATAATGTTGATAGCGGCCAGAAAAGCAATAACGAGACTGTGGTACAAGGAAGACCCACGACAATAGCACAATGGGTAGGAATAGTGGAAGAGATACAGGATATGGAGAGGATAACACACATGCTGAGGTTACAGGAAGAGAAATTTGGAGAAAGATGGGGAAAGTGGGAGGATTACAAGGGGAACGAGAACGACATCACAGAGGAAGAACCAAATACACCACAAGAGGGCGAAGGGTAAAGGAGGAAAGAGGTTCAAAGAGGGTCTCTGAACCCATGTCACACACTTAATGTTTTCTAATTTTATTTTTGTTTAAGGTATGACAACTGTTTTATGTTTTTTATTTGCTTAAGTCAGTCATTTTTATTTTTTTGTCTTTTGGGTATTACATTTTTTCTTTATTATTTACGTCTGTTTAATAGTGTTGTTGAGGTTATTGTATATGTCGTGTTGTTTGTCTATAAATGTTTAATAAAAATCTAAGTAAAAAAAAAAAGGGCGACATTTAATGACTAGGCATTCAAGATTAGTATTGCAGGTCTTGTTCATGACCGTAGTATTGGTACACCACTTTTCATTCACAAGAAGACAGACCCCTCCTCCTTTGGTTTTGCCGGTACATTCCTTCAGTCGGTTTGAGCGAAACACAGCGAATCCCGGCGGCAGGACTGCATGTTCGCCAGGTAGATGGAAGGCAGTGGATGCTTGAAAGGGCGCTCGCAGAGTTTGACAAGCACCCCGCCTCGCCTGCCCCGGTGTCTGCGTCTTTGACGGCTCCCGTCACCTGCCGAGGGACATGTGTCGCGGGTGGGGGTATGTGTGTGTCTGTGTGTATTCATGGAGCGGTGGGATGGGAGTTCCCTCTCTTACCCATGGGAGTTCCCTCTCTTGCGTTATAGGCTGTGCCGTTGGAGGAAGCTGATTGGCTGGCTGGCGCATAGGGGCGGTACCCTGGAACCCCGCGAACTCGCTCAAAAGGGAGGCGAGTATTGTCAGTCGGGGGCGAGACACAGAAGGACGAGACCCGGAGCAGAGGAGGAAAGAGAAACCCGAGGACGCCGACTGGTGATATTGCTGGTACACACGGCGCTATTGCTGCTTCCTTGAACGAAAACGGGAGTCGAGAGGACGGTAGCAGAGGACGCAGGGCTGCGAGGACATACGGCTCTTTTTGTGTTTTTACCTTTACTCCAGTGGAACCAGTTCATAGCGGCGACTGCAGTGTTTCCTCCAGAGTGGAAACGAGTGGAGCTTCAGACCGGAGGGACATTATCGCCACACCGGGCGCCGTGAGTAAAGAACGCAAGACAGTAGAATACGTGCCTAAACAAACAAACTATTTTCCCGAGTGGTAAATGAAGACATAGACGAACGGTGACTGCATTTGAATTAGGAATATTATTAGTGGCGTGAAGCTCAAGATTATCGGAACGGCATACAGTAAAGCCAGTAATACTGTCGAAGACTGGAACCTAGTATTGTGGATTCTCCATCCTCTGTGAACTACCTTTTCTCTCTTTTCTAAATCATATGGAGGATATCTAATCCATTGTGCATTGTGACGAACCCGTGAACGGGGGGAACCTTGCTCTTACTGACTGTGCCTTTCATTACAGGCAGAAGGACATTATTGCATGCCTGGTGCTTGGAGGGCCTAAAACACCCCAGTACAGACCGAACAGTTTTTAGCCCGAAGCCGAGAGGGGCTACGGGAGCGGAAGGAGGTGGCGTCCTTCCGGCCCTCAGCTTCGGGCCCCGGTTATCATTAACCTTTTTTTGTATTGTTTGTAACTCAGCGCTTCCACTGCCCCAGACCTAGGTTAGGATATGGGAGGAGTATTCTAAGCCTGGTCACAACCCCTAGCGGTGAACAACACCCACTATCCTATCCAAACCCCCTTAATTTACCATGTGAACACTTAGTGTGTATTTATCTACCTATATTCTCCCTAAATCATTTGCCGTGGCTCCCCGAGGGATAGTGTGATATCGATACTTATTTCAGACTGTTTGCAGTGAACCGTGGGTATTTTAATCTAGTCTAATAGTGTTTAGGTAGGTTTATGAATTTGTATCTTATGTATTAAAGTATTGCCTGTTTTTCTTAAATACCATTATGTAATAAAGTATTGCTTGTTTTTGCTAAACATTCTCTCCTTGTCTGTCTGTGGTCCTGGGGAATCTGTTGTGGTAATTCAGCTGAGCTCTTTGGAAAGTACACCTGTGCGCTTGCACTTCCTAGCTGTAGACTGGGGTGCTTTTCATTGGGGTCTGGTGACACATGCAGCTCGGGATTAACGTGGGAAACCTCCCGAACATCGTCGCGGATCCGGAGAAGTAATTCTCTGTTGTATCGAACAGTAGTAAATGTCCCGGACACATACACATTTAGAACGATTTCGTGCGTTTCATCCTTCAGGATGCTGCTAGATCTGCGGAGGCAGCATGTTCTTAATATGTCATCCAGTGTGGGCAGGGGGAGACCGAGGATCTTTTGGGAGGTGTTTATGATGTTTCATGTTAAATAAAAGTTTTTTACTATTAAGTTGTCACCTGTCATTCATTAAATACATGTTTTTTACTATTAAGTTGTCACCTGGCATTCCTTAAAACAGCAAACATTTTCCTGAAGGAATTGTATGGGCTAGCAAGCTGGAAGTCATGAGATTACTTTAATGTAATTCAAGCATAATACCTTTAGGAGTTGAACATGAAGTAGTATTTTAACTTTGGGTGGAATAAAGTTTTAGAAACATTTGGGATGAATACACCTTTAAAGCTATTTGTGGGAATACACATACAAAAATAAAAACGAAAGAATGGAAAAACATGCAGAACTGATCGCTAATGCTGTCACGTCCCTGATGAAGATGAACAGGAGCACTTGGATTGGCAAGGTATTGTATTGGTGCGGACCCACGACAGGATGAAGGATGACAGGATGGGTCAAGCGCAGATGACATTTCAATGGCAACCCCCCCAAAGGAATGCGTGTGTGCTGCCCATCTCACATGTGTTACAAATAAAGACTTCATAGTCCCATTTCATTCATTTATTCATTCAAACTATTTGGGGTTATAAGCTTTAAAAGGATTTGGGGAAGACACCATAACACAATTGGGTATTCGAACCTTTAAAACCATTTGGGTGGAATACACCTTTAAAATGATTCAGGGAAGACACATTTGGGTATTAGAACCTTTAAAACCATTTGGGTGGAATACACCTTTAAAATGATTCGGGGAAGACACATTTGGGTATTGGAACCTTTAAAACCATTTGGGTGGAATACACCTTTAAAATTATTCGGGGAAGACACATTTGGGTATTAGAACCTTTAAGACAATTTGGGTGGAATACACCTTTAAAATTATTCGGGGAAGACACATTTTGGTATTAGAACCTTTAAGACAATTTGGGTGGAATACACCTTTAAAATTATTCGGGGAAGACACATTTGGGTATTAGAACCTTTAAAACCATTTGGGTGGAATACACCTTTAAAATGATTCGGGGAAGACACATTAGGGCAGGGGTCGGCAATTAGGTTTGGCCGCGGGCCAATTTTTCCCCAAGCCATTATATGGCGGGCCAGAACCAAAAACAATGGCTAATTTAATATAATGATAGTGAAAAATGTTTAACTGTCAAAATAAACGAGCTGCATAGGTGGCATAATAAACTGTAAACGACATATACATGCACTGAAATGTATACCTTTGTCTTTTTTCCATTGTATTATAAAGCGCCTCTCTCTATCGGTCTATCCTACATTACGCGCAACCGTCTATCTGACGGCCATGGACCGGTTTAATGTTGAATGTTTAATGTTAAAACTATCTATTTATATGGAATTCGTTAAACTTATCCGTTGTCTTACTTATTATTATACTTATTGAATCGCAAACAAGCCTCGTCTTGTTAAATGAGACGGTCTGGTCTACGGAGGAGACGGGCTGACGCATCCAGATTGGGGAATCCCCCGCGATCGATTGACACTTCCGCTAAATATATTAATCTAGCTACTAACTGGGGAGACTGATCAATTACGGATAAAGGAATATAGTGGGACGATCGATTATGATAGTTAACCTTGTTAGATGAGGCTGCACTGGAAATGGAGCTAATGGACTTCCGTAATTCAAATACCTATAGTGCCGTCATTTCAGGAGCTTTTTCAAGCACTCTTTTTGTTTAAAGTTTAATTGCATTGTTTTTGCATTGTTTTTAATTGCATTACTGTTCACATGCATGTGTGGTGCCGTCAGTCATGAGTAAAGATAAAGCTTGAATGACTGAACTGGTGTTTTTATTTCATGGACTCGTGTTTCCCATTTCAGCACCACGCGCTGTCCACCTCACTTTGAGCAAGCCTATATGGTACATTGCCCCACACTGCCTATACCTGTTATTCACTCTCAACATGGATAAAACATAAAGTATGCATAAATTATATGATGAAAATAAAATAAATATATTCTCAAAATAAACTGACGGGCTAGAAATTATTGCTGGCGGGCCAATTTCGGCCCGCGGGCCGCCTATTGCCGACCCCTGCATTAGGGTATTAGAACCTTTAAAACCATTTGGGTGGAATACACCTTTAAAATGATTCGGGGAAGACACATTTGGGTATTATAACCATTTGGGTGGAATACACCTTTAAAATCATTCGGGGAAGACACATTTGGGTTATAACCTTTAACACTATTTGGGTGGAATACACCTTTAACTGTCCTGCAGCCATTTTATCACTGTCCTGCAGCCATTTTATCACTGTCCTGCAGCCATTTTACCACTATCCTGCAGGCTGCAGCCATTTTACCACTGTACACTGTCCTGCTACATCACTGTGATGCACTGTCCTGCTACATCACTGTGATGTACTGTCCTGCTACATCACTGTGATCCACTGTCCTGCTACATCACTGTGATGTACTGTCCTGCTACATCACTGTGATCCACTGTCCTGCTACATCACTGTGATCCACTGTCCTGCTACATCACTGTGATCCACTGTCCTGCTACATCACTGTGATCCACTGTCCTGCTACATCACTGTGATCCACTGTCCTGCTACTGTATTATAACCTTTAAAACTATTTGGGTGGAATACACCTTTAAAATCATTCGGGGAAGACACATTTGGGTTATAACCTTTAACACTATTTGGGTGGAATACACCTTTAACTGTCCTGCAGCCATTTTACCACTGTACTGCTACTGTTGCATCACTGTGATGCACTGTCCTGCTAACCATTTGGGTGGAATACACCTTTAACTGTCCTGCTACATCACTGTCCTGCACTGTTCTGCTACATCACTGTGATCCACTGTCCTGCTACATCACTGTGATGTACTGTCCTGCTACATCACTGTGATGTACTGTCCTGCTACATCACTGTGATGTACTGTCCTGCTACATCACTGTGATGTACTGTCCTGCTACATCACTGTGATGTACTGTCCTGCTACATCACTGTGATGTACTGTCCTGCTACATCACTGTGATCCACTGTCCTGCTACATCACTGTGATCCACTGTCCTGCTACATCACTGTGATGTACTGTCCTGCTACATCACTGTGATGTACTGTCCTGCTACATCACTGTGATCCACTGTCCTGCTACATCACTGTGATCCACTGTCCTGCTACATCACTGTGATCCACTGTCCTGCTACATCACTGTGATGTACTGTCCTGCTACATCACTGTGATCCACTGTCCTGCTACATCACTGTGATCCACTGTCCTGCTACATCACTGTGATCCACTGTCCTGCTACATCACTGTGATCCACTGTCCTGCTACATCACTGTGATCCACTGTACTGCTACATCACTGTGATCCACTGTCCTGCTACATCACTGTGATGTACTGTCCTGCTACATCACTGTGATTCACTGTCCTGCTACATCACTGTGATGTACTGTCCTGCTACATCACTGTGATCCACTGTCCTTCTACATCACTGTGATCCACTGTCCTGCTACATCATTGTGATGCACTGTCCTGCTACATCACTGTGATGTACTGTCCTGCTACATCACTGTGATCCACTGTACTGCTACATCACTGTGATCCACTGTCCTGCTACATCACTGCCCTGCACTGTCCTGCACTGTCCTGCTACATCACTGTGATCCACTGTCATGTTACATCACTGTCCTGCTACTGTTTAATCACTGTGATCCACTGTCCTGCTACTGTTGCATCACTGTCCTGCACAGTACAGGACACAAAATGATTTAACTGCCTCTCGTTCTTCTTTTACTTATTTTATTCCAGAATGTATGTTTGTAAGTGCAAATAACAATAAACAAACAATAAACAAACAAACAAGAGACACCGGGTTCGACTCCGGCTGTCGGCGTTGCCTCCGGCTTGGGCCAGCCATCATACTAACTAGCGGGTGGAAGTCGATAGGTGGTAATCTGGACGTTGTGGACAGCGACTCCTACAGGTCGGTTGGGGAAGCCTGCACAGCAGAGACAGGAAATGGCGGGGGTAGTATGAGCCTCCCACACGTTACACCTCGCCAATGAGAGTCCGTGCTGGCAGGTGAAAAGATGTGACATGCTGCCTCCTCGTGTATCGGAGGGGACACGTGATGCAAGGCTTCTATCCGCCGTACAACCGGCCAGTGGGGGGCATATGCGACAACGTTCAAGACAGGGGAGGGGAGAATTGGAACAACGGAATTGGGACGGGAGAAAAATTGAAAAAGAGGAGAAAAAGTGGATTAAAAAAAATTATCTTGTTAGTTGGTTGACTTTTTTTATTACATTGGTTGCCATTTTGTCACAGGAAAGATTTGCCTCTAGGATGGAACCCAGGTAGGTAATTTCATCTTTCCTTGTGACAATATTGTAACCAGGGGTGCAGTCGTAATATCAGAACTGCCTGGACGCCACGTGCACGCGCGCACACGCATACATGTTCCCTCGCGTGTGCATAGACCAGCTCAAGCAAACCCCCCACAGGGCTTGTATTTTGGTCTTGCACTTCTCTTTCTTTGTTATGCTATGCAAAGACTAGGTGATAAGTGCCGGGTACTTGGCGCATGGCGCGACAGTAGAGTAAAAGTTGTGACCGCATTTTTGTGTGTGTGCGCGTGCCAGTGGCGGCCGCCACTGGGGGGCGCTAGGGCGCCGCCCCCCCTCAGGCCCTGCCCTGGTTATATGAGAACAAGAACAATTATTTTTTAGTTTTTTGTTTTATAGCCCTATAAATAATATAAACATGTTTAAAATGAATAATATTTACTCATTTTAAGTATGTTTGTGTTTCCAATGCACAATATAACGTTACTATATCAAATTAAAAATACTCGTTTTCAGGAACAGGAAGTGACTCACTTTTTTTTTATTTTTTAATTTTTTTTTATTTCTCGGCCCGGGCTAGACGCGATAGCGCTCTGAGTGCGCGTCACTGTTCGATCGCTGTATCCGTCACAGCCAATCAGTGCGTAACGCGTTGTGCGTTGAATTATGACTATTATGTTGGAATCCGGGCGCGATTTGAAGCGGTCTAGTCAAGCGTGTAGAATTTCCGTCTAGAATTTCCATAGCCGCATTTCGCGGAGACGCTCTCTGATTGGCCGATGCGGCGATGCCAGTTTTTTCCTTAGCCACAGTTTGCAACATGTTCGAAGCTGTGTTGTGAACTTGTGATTCAGTCTGGAGTCTGGACAGTGGGCAGTGAGTGGAATGGATATACATCGACAACAGTCTGGGGGACAGTCAGTGGACATACACTTTATTAAGCCCTCTGGCTGGACCACGTTTCAATTAAACAAAGTGAGTTAATTCTCTCTCTCTCTCTCTCTTAGCCAACTCCGCTAACTTTAGCTGCTGTTAGCCACTCAGCTAATGCTTAACTAACGCTCTCTCTCTCTCTCTCTCTCTCTCTCTCTCTCTCTCTCTCTCTCTCTCTCTCTCTCTCTCTCTCTCTCTCTCTCTCTCTCTTCTGTTATGCTGCACCCGCCGTGGTCTCTCTCTCTCTCGCTCTCGCTCTCTCTCTCTCTCTCGCTCTCTCTCTCTCTCTCTCTCTCTCTCTCTAATTTCGCCGCGTGTGGGGCATAACCACTCAGACAATGAATGGTAACTTGTTTAAAATGACGAGATATACAAATGTGTTTATTATTGAATGGATCTGACATCATCTGAGAGAGAGAGAGAGCGAGAGAGAGAGAGAGAGCTGTGCGTGTTTGTGTTGGGCTATTGGAAACGTGGTTGCATTTGACTGACTGTGATGATATATTGATCGATGGCAATGGTGATAATATTCGCCAATGCGTGCCTTGTACATGTTTGCAAAATGTTTGGTATAGCGCCCCTAGTGGCGAAGCATCCACGAGCCGCTACTGGCGCGTGCACATCCGTGCGCGCACTTCTGCTCAGCGAACTGCTAGGACGGCGTGGTACCGAGTGGTACCACCAGTCACTGCATCACTGATTGTAACAGAGAAGTCAAGTCAAGTCAAGAGTTTTATTTGTCACGGCATACAAGTATACAATGAAATGCGGGTGGTCTTGCCCGCAACGATGTGCAATACAGTGGTACAACATGTAATAGAATCCAATAAAAAACAACATTGTGCAATAAACAGGTAACAGGTAACATGGTGGGACATCTCGGTATCTGTACATAGTTATTTACAGGGCATATAGGACATGCTAGGTAGCTTTGGTAGTGCAATACACTGTTACTGTTGTTATACTAATTTAAAGTGACCTTTCCTTTTTGGCCATAAGTGTGGGCGTGTGCGGCATGGGTGTGTGTCTGCTCATGTTAAAGTGTTAAAGTGGCTGCTAGTGTGTGAGCGTGCACAGCGTGCGTGTCGTGTGTGTGCTCATGTGTGCTTGTGTGTGGATAGATCAGTGTTCTGTGGCACTCAGTGTTCATTGTTCAAGGCTCTGATGACCTGGGGGAAGAAGCTGAGCCTAAGCCTCTCTGTCCTAGTAGCTGGGGTTCGCAGGCGTCTGCCTGACCTCAGCAGCTGGAACAGGCTGTTATTGGGGTGGTGGGGGTCTTTCATTATTCTGCAGGCTCTGGATTTGCACCTCTTGTTGTATAGAACCTGCAGGGGAGGTAGTGCAATACCCGTGGTACGCTCGGCTGAGCGCACCACTCTCTGTAGGGCCTTCTTGTCCTGTGTCGTGCTGTTTCCATACCAGGCAGTGATGTTTCCAGTCAAGATGCTCTCTACAGCTCCGGAGTAGAAGGACTGGAGTATCTTCCCCGATACTCTGAATTTCCTTAACTGTCTCAGGTGGTAGAGGCGCTGCTTCGCCTTTTTTACGACTGTGTCTATGTGTGTTGACCATGTCAGATCCTCTGAGATGTGGACCCCCAGGTACTTAAAGCTGCTCACCCTGTCCACGGTAGCCCCGTTTATCATCAGTGGTGTGTGTGTCTCCTGCTGTCCTCTCCTATAATCCACGATCAGCTCCTTGGTTTTACCAATGTTCAGGAGCAGGCTGTTGTCCGAGATCACACCACCACTGTGTCGTCTGCAAACTTCACTATGGAGTTGGAGCTGAACTTGGCCACACAATCGTGTGTGTAGAGTGAGTACAGCAGGGGGCTCAGAACACAGCCCTGGGGGGACCCGATGCTCAGGGTGATGGTGTTGGAGGTCTGACCCCCCACCCTGACCGCCTGGGGTCTTTCACTCAGAAAGTCCAGTACCCAGGCGCTCAGGGCGGAGCTCAGACCCAGCTCGATCAGCTTGTCCACCAGTCTGGTGGGGACTATGGTGTTGAACGCTGAGCTGTAGTCAATGAACAACAGTCTCACATAGCCCCCCTTCTGACGGTCAAGGTGAGAGAGGGTGCTGTGCAGTACCTGGGAGACTGTGTCGTCAGTGGACCTGTTTGTCCTGTATGCAAATTGCATAGGGTCCATATCACTGGGGAGGGAGGCACAAATGTGGTCCTTGACCAGCCTCTCGAAACATTTCATGACCACAGAGGTGAGTGCCACCGGTCTGTAGTCATTGAGACATGTTGGGGAGGGTTTCTTCGGTACAGGGATGATGGTAGACATCTTGAAGCAGGCAGGGACCACTGACTCCGCCAGGGATTGATTAAATATGGCGGTGAACACCGGGGCTAGCTGGTTGGCACAGGACTTAAGTATGCGTCCTGTTATACCATCTGGGCCTGCCGCTTTCCTGGTGTTCACCTGCATAAATGCTCTTCTCACACTGTGTTCCGACAACGTGAGAGCGTCCCCGCCCCCTCGCGGTTGCCCCCCCCCCCCCTCCACAACAGCCGGCGCGCCAGTGACGTCACTAGCCGGAGAGCTAGCAGCGCCACTGTCTACACCAAACCGAGCGTAGAAAGAGTTGAGTTTGTCCGCGAGAGAGGCGTCGTCACTCCCCATTGAGGGGGCGCTGACTTTGTAGTCAGTTATTGTCTTCAGTCCCCGCCATAAGCCTCTTGTGTCGTTTTGTGCCATTTGTGTCTCCAGTTTATCAGCATATGTCCTCTTAGCAAGTTTAACAGCCTTGCGCAGAGTATAGACTGAAGCCTTATACTCCTCCATGTTTCCTGACTCTCTGCCCAGGTTGTAAGCAGTGGTGCGAGAGTTCAGAGCTGCTCTAATAGTACTGTCCACCCACGGTTTCTGGTTTGGGAAAACCTGCACCTTTTTCGTGGGGACAATACTATCAGCTATTGTTGTTATATAGCTCACCACGGTGTCTGCGAGCTCGCTGACGTCACTGGCGCTTCCTTGAAACATATTCCAATCCGTGTCTGCGAGCACGTCCTGGAGCGTGGCGACGGCGTCACGTGATCTTTGTTTGTAGGCAGGGAATAACAAGATGGAGTTGTGATCGCTTGAGCTTGTAGACCCCGTCAATGGCGGAGCCGCTACCGCCTTGTAGCCGGCTCTGAACGAGGTATAACAGTGGTCGAGTGTGTTCCTCCCTCTCGTGGAGCAGGCGATGTGCTGAAAAAAGGACGGCATCACTTTCTTCAGATTCGCCTGGTTGAAATCACCAGCCACGATCGTCGCCGCGTCTGGGTGTTTGATCTGGTGTTTATTGAGGTGGTCATGTAGTTCCACCAGCGCTTTGCCAGTATTCGCCTGTGGAGGGATATATACGGCGGTCATGATGACCGCGGTAAACTCCCGGGGGAGGTGGAACGGGCGGCACAGGATTGAAAGATGTTCCATGTCTGGGGAGCATGAGCCCGAGAGAACATGTACCTCTTTGGGATTAACCCAGACATTGTTCGTGAGGAGGCAGACCCCACCGCCGACGCTCTTTCCAGAGGCTGCCGTGTGGTCCGCACGTAGTACGGTGAAGGCGTCCGAGGGAGAGACGCTGTTGTCCGGAGTCGCTGACTTGAGCCATGTTTCCGTGAAACACATGATGTTGATGTCTCTCATCTCCCGTTGGAAGCGGACCCTCGCCCTCAAGTCATCCATCCTTCCCTCCAACGAACGTGCATTCGCCAGAAAGATGGATGGAATTGCTGGGCGGTAAGCAGCTCTTTTTAATCTCAGCCTGATACCTCCTCGTCTCCCTCTGTGCCTCTTCTTGCCGTTTCCTTTGTTCTTTTCTTTGTTGCCGTTCTCCCGTCTGATCTCTGTTGGCCATTCTAGGCATAAAGTGTCTCCAAACTCCTCTTTGAGCCTGGGGTTTAGGTCCATAAGTGTCTGGCGGTCGTATGACGTACCCGCCAGTGATGCTTTAATAAAAAAAGTAGAAAAAACAAACATATAGCCATTGGCCTTGCTGAGTTTGTTATTTGATCCAAAGAGAATGGACTCCGTTTTACCCAGGTGTAATGATAGTTTGTTATCAGCGAGCCAGGTGCAGATTCTGCCGAGTTCAGAGCTGAGGGTTTTTTAAACCAACTTGTCCCTGTCAGAGACCAGCAGGGCTGAGTCGTCCGCGAACAGGAACAAGTTGCAGTCACAAGCTGATTACATGTCATTTGCATAAATTAGGAACAGTAACAGTCCTAGTATGCTTCCTTGTGGAACACCACAGCTCCAGCATGACCATGCCGCAGTATTTGCCCGTGTCCACCTCTTTTTTGATGTGGTCGTTCAAATAGAGAAGGCATGTGTCAGTGGAATGGGATGTTCTGAAGCCAGATTGTAATTCGTAGATTAGCTTTTTTTCCCCGCAAGGTACTTATTTATACTTATATTCGGGATCACTTTGAATACATTCTAGGGACATTCAGATCCTCTCTTTGTTCCTACCATAGATATATATAGAACACTAGATAGCTTAAGGCGGAGTCACCAGCGTCGCTGAACCGCCGCCATCTTGCCCCAGTCAGCCTTTCTGTTACGTGACTATGGTAGCTGTTGGAGGGTGAGTGATCTGCACAGACAAAAATACTCATAACTCGCTGAAATATTGACGGATTTACAAACGGTTTGGTTTATTACAAGCATTATTAACGTGGCTATGATTCAGCGGTTTGTAAAAAAAAACATCTTTAGATACATTTATGATGCAGGACATTGCTGGCTTTGTGTTTACAGAAGTACGCGACTGGAACATGCCTGACTTTTGTGCAGCTTATGGATGCTCTACTCGCCGTAGTGTAGAATCAAGAAGGCGTGGGATCACCTTTCAAAGATATGACAATATTACGTCTATAATTAGGATAATCGCTAGTTACTTAGTGGATGTTTGTACTATACAAGTCCTGCTACAAAGTGGGGTTATGTGAGATAGCCTAATAGTATTGCAAGATTGTTGTTGACACAGCCTTTTTAGAATGTTGCTAACATTGTTTACAAAAATCATTGAATGTTTCTTTTGGACACCTTTTTATAAATCTTAATGTCGTTGTCTTATTCTTAAAATGTGCATAAATTCATACAATTACCCCCAAAATATCATAATTTAGGTGTGTATTTTTGTCCTTACCCTCAATGCTAAAGTAAAGTAAGGTGGAAAATGTTGACAATAATTTCTATATTTAGCTACCTTTCTCATGTTCTGAAGGTTTCCCAAAGCCGGAGAGAGGAGGAGACAGTGGGAACTGGCATTAAGGAGGGACGGTTTTGTTGCGACTGGCACGACACTGCTCTGCAGTGACCACTTTACCAGTGAGCAATTTGACAGGATGGGGCAGACTGTCCGCCTTAAAGATGGTGTTGTGCCAACAATGTTCAGCTTCCCTGCTCACCTTCAAAGGGTATGTGTTTGACCAATAGGTATTCAAGGTGTATGAGATTGGTATATCAATGTTACACTGTAGTTTTTCTTTCTGCAAGTAAATAATGTGTTTTTTATTACAGCACATTTTAGACACTCAACTTCTTTAATTATGTTTATTTCAGCCGGCTGCAACTAGAAGCACATACAATTCTAGAAGAGCGGAAGACAACCTTCCAATGGCCTTGCCTCAGGATGAACCTCAGCCTGATGATGTGAGTATTTGCATGTAGACCCTTTTTTTTACCTGTCTTATTTTATCCTGTCTGCATCGAGTTCAGATGCTCTGTCCTGTCTGTATCGAGTTCATAAGATGTTCTGTCCTGTCTGCATCGAGTTCATAAGATGCTCTACTCTTCTGCATTGAGTTCATAAGATGCTCTTTTCTGTCTGCATAAAGTTCATGAGATGCCCTACTCTTCTGCATCGAGGTCATAAAGTGGTATGTATTATTCATATTCATATGATACTATGTTGCTCCAATGTGTTGGCTGTCCGTGAATTTGTCTCTGCCCCAATTTTCTTGTGTTCAGCCCCCCCCCCCCCCCCCCCCCGATCCAGGTGTCAAAATGGTACAGTACTGTAAGTATTGCATGGTCTGCACGTTCTGTTGTGAATTGATTCAAGCAAGTTTAGTGTCCTAAAAGTAATTGTAAGGATCTTAGGATCCTTAAAATGACTTTTAGCACACTCGCACTGATTATACATTCAAGATAAGGGATGCAAACTAGTCAGCTTTAGGTTTCCCTTTTTTCCCAAAATGTGGCAATGAAGTGAATTGTGTAAAATGTGGATTTGTGTCTGCTGTGGTAGCTCCCTGAGGAGTGCTGCTCTGGGAGCATTCACTATGTTCACCCTATTATATATATAATATATATATAGCGTGTTTGCATCCCTGATTTCTTGTGTACTGTTTTGGCAGGATCATCATAGTAATACAATATTTGCGTTTGAAGGTTCCTCTCTATCCTGGGCTTCATCATCAACATTGACACGTTGATGTTGATGGTTCCTGATCTGCTTGAGGGACAGCGATATGTCCTGACGTACAGGTTCAGCCAGGACCACTTGGAACTTCTCTTTAACTCCATCAGAGCATCCGGTAGGGTACATATTTACCAGCCACAATACCAAGTGACACGAAGTATCAGCATATGTTTGTATTCTTTTCAGTTTGTCTGTCCATATGTTTTTTTTTCTTAAGAAATGCGGTTCTGAAGACCATTTTGAGTATTTAGACAAATGTGTTTGTCTATCTGTTTGCAGAATTTGTCACCACTGTGATACAGACTGAACTGTATGATAATGTCATTCAACTTAATTTACGTGGAAGAATATCAAGTTCAAGTTTCTTTAATAGTTGTCATACAGAAGTACAGAATACTTTTATACAAAATGCTTCTTACTGTTACGCTCCAGAGACTGTGCAAGACAAGATAAGTATGAAATAAAATAACATAGTATAGCATGTAAATTAGAAGTAAAAAATGAGGTCACAGTGTTCAGTATAGACATATGTACAATGTTCGATGCAGAATAGACGTAACTGAGTTACCATATAATATACAATATACTATGCAGTGTACTAATATACAATACTATATAGTGCAAGGCAGAAATGGGATGAGGTGCAATTTAGGTACAATTTACAGTAGGTGTACGAGTTGTAGTGCAAATCCTTTATCAATAAATATAAAGTGTGTTTGTGTGATCTAAAGTGTGGAGAGTGGGTGCTGCAGTGTGTTGTTTGTTTAAGTGAGTGTGTGCGTGTGGGTGTGTGTGCTGTGTGCATTTGATGGTTGTTGGGGTGGCACATTTGTTTTGGTTGCATAAAGATAGATTGAATATCTGTGCAATAAACTCGTATATCTTGTGTTTTTTTGTTTCAGGTGGCTGGAATAACAACCCCAATGCCAGCCAATTTTAGAAAGCGAATGGCCCGGTGTGGGGTTGTTAAACCAAGCTCAAAAGGGAACGTGACGGCACAGGATGACACCGAGTCCCTGCCAGCTTTTGCATTGTCCTCTGCTGCCCAGTCCTACCAAATCGACATATCTACAAACCTGTCAGCTGTAGATATGTCCTCTGCTGAAGGAGTAGAAGATCTTCCATCCCTGTTTGCTGACATTCCTGCCATTGTACATGACCACAGCTACCTCCCCACCCGTTTTGATGGTCTTGTGGACAACGCCCTTGTGTACATTTCAGGTAAAGGTTGACTGATTGACCTATAGCCGATTGTGCCAATAGTCAAAACCTAGGGTGAAAATGATTGCTGATTAATTGGATGATAGTCCAAAAAAAGAAATGTTCACAGTTGGAAATTCTAATTTCCCCATACTTATTAATTATTATTTTAAGTTATTATATTATTAATCAGTCTACCTCTAATTTTAGGATTTGTTGTGCGACGGACATTAACACTTTCCCCCGCCAATCACGTTGTACGACGTGTTTCAAGTTCATGCGAATTCTGCCAATCCACGGCGTACTACGTTATTGAGATCATATTTCATATTTTCGCCATGGTATTCATATTTCCCTTACGGAGCCTGGTCTGATGCTGTGTGAGCCGGCAGCGTGAATGCCTTCTATAACAGAACTGCGTTTCCGCGTTGCTCTGATTGGCCACTGAGCCCACGTGACCCTACCCTATTACACGCCCCCTTATCGACGCGCGTTATGCAACGCTCTACAGCTCTTTCGCTGACTTCCTCGCAGAACAGCTGTTTCCATATTTATAATATTTATATTCTAGACTGTATTTTCGTATGAATGTGTGAATGAAAAAGTAAAACGTTCCTACATCCTGAACGATAGATAATCGATGTTGAATGGGCCATAGTAATGTCAATTTAGCAATACAATTTAAAAAGTTATAGCCCTGCAAAGAAGGTGAACATCTCCATAGACTTACAGTGCTGGCAGAGAATGGTATAAGATGATCAAACTCTGTGGCAGTTAATGTGTTAAGAAGCTGTCCTGTGATGTCTGCCATGCCAGCCTGGTGACGGACGCTGCATCTGCTTGTCAGGACAAGAGTTACCACCTGCTCTCTCTAAGAAACAATGGAGGCCTAGTGATTCCATCTGAAGGCACGGTGAGGGTTCTCAGGGCAGCAGAGTGGGTCATTCGCCAGTCATCAGCTGATTCCAGATGATCACAGCCCATCAAACCGCTGGAAGTCCTCTACATTGTGCGCAAGAGGATAGGGTCAGAGGATGTGTTTTTGCTCGGGGAGCACATCGGTGAAACACAGCATGGCATTGACAGTCACCACCATATGCTGTTGACATTAGTTGTGTCCCTGTTTTTCAAGCTACGGCTGCACCACATTGCCAAATTAGATACTCTGAGTTTACAGAGTGGCAACATGAGACAGAAGCTCACCAAAACTGTCCTTTTCAAAGGGCATTAGGAGAGTAAGAGCGTTGACTTGGTGTTTCTCTCCTCAGTCGTACTCCGTTTCTACTACTTTCTACTGGTGGAAGAGGGGTACACAAGAGAGGTACACAAATGTGATGTGTTATACATTCAGGCTAACATGCTGGTCAGAAAATTCCACTCCTGTTCTGATGAGGTTAAGATCACACACACTCTTTCTGGCTTATACCCCCATCTATATGGCCCCCTTGTGGCTAAAGTTTAAGAAAGCGAGCATGCATAAAATTCAGGTTGCTTATAATGACTGCATGCGCATCTTGCTGAAAAAGCCCAGATGGACAAGTGCAAGTGAACTGTTCTGTAAGGCGGGGGTGGCCACTTTCCAGGCACTCCTGAGAAATCTGAGGTACAGGTTCATCTGTAGAATAAATGTGTCTCAGAATGCCATTATCAAGCTCCTCACTGATCCTGGGCTAAGCACTGTGAGATACCAGTCACAAATGTGGAAATTCTGGTATGACTCTCTTTTATAAATGTGTTTTTTGTGTATGTGACATCTATGTGTATGTGACATCTATGGACCAAGTGTCTGACAATAAAGGTTTGATGATTGATGATGATGCTGTGTGGCAATAAAATTATTTTAACTTGGAGTGCTGTCCTTATCCTTTTTCTTTAACTATTGACAATTTAATAAAATAAGTGGGATGGATATATGTATATGTATATGTATATGTATATATATATATATATGTATGTATGTATGTATGTATGTATGTATGTATGTATGTATGTATGTATGTATGTATGTATGTATGTATGTATGTATGTATGTATGTATGTATGTATGTATGTATGTATGTATGTATGTGTGTGTGTGTAAGTAATATAAATAGGCTACCTTATCTGTGTGTGTAAAGCCATTGCTTTACTTATCTGTTTAAAGTTATTTTCATATGAAAGTCCATAATTTGTCCAAAGTATGCAGTATCATAACTACATCTTTGATGTTTATAGCAAACCAACCCGTTTGAAAATCGGTAAAGAATTGAGCAACCTATGGTTATTTAAATAGTACATCCCCTGCATCCCCTTAACAATTGTGTGTATTGAGCCGTACTGTATTGTACCCATTCTGCAATCTGTTAAATAAAGTTTTCATTCATTCATTCATTCATTCATTCATTCATTCACACATGCACCAAGCACCATAGACATTAATGTTATCAGTAGCTGAGCTACCTGGGGCAAGATGGCCGCCATACGACGACGTCGCTCGCGGGTAAGCTATCTAGTGTTCTATATATATATCTATGGTTCCTACCACCTTGGACCTTGATGCCCAATTGCTGTCTCGATACCGACACCGGCCAATCACGGCGCACCATACTCAGTGGGTCCCTGACACTGTCCTATCACAGGCAGCGTTGTTGTGCCATTGTCACGGTCCCTGCCTGGGTTTAGCTTCAGAGCTAACAGTAGCAAACCAGTGTTAGTTGATTTCTTTGAAAATTAAATGTTATAGCTAGTTACGCGAATACAAATACATTATTCTCACACCGTGGGTCTTATTTCAAAGGACAGACCGACCATTTTACGTTATATCGCGTTTGAATTCAAACTAGTTCCAACAGCAGTGAGAGAATCTACCTCGCGTGGCTAACGGTTAACTTAGTGTTCCTGCTAGCTAAGTTAGCTATCTAGACACGATTACATGTCTCAACTTTTCTGCAAAGGTAGAATCTATAATGCCGTCAAACAGCGAGCTCTTGGCAAAAGAGCCCATTTTGGTACTGTGCTTTGTTTACATTTCTTTGTTTCGGTGTGTGTGGGTTGAAGCAATCTGAGCAGTAGTGTTGTCAAAATGTAGATTTTTCGATGCTGAGATCAACTAACTACCCAACCTGTCTATGCTGAGATCAACTAACTACCCAACCTGTCTATGCAGAGATGCTGAGATCAACTAACTACCCAACCTGTCGATGCAGAGATCAACTAACTACCCAACCTGTCTATGCAGAGATGCTGAGATCAACTAACTACCCAACCTGTCGATGCAGAGATCAACTAACTACCCAACCTATCTATGCTGAGATCAACTAACTACCCAACCTGTCTATGCCGAGATCAACTAACTACCCAACCTGTCTATGCAGAGATGCTGAGATAAACTAACTACCCAACCTGTGTGCTGAGATGCTGAGATCAGGCTGACTGCAGAGCGAAGAGATATTTCATTCCACTCCTGTCCAAATTAACTATGGAGGAGTATGACGGAGCGATGGATCGCCAGGGTGATCTGCTGGATGTTCTGACTCCTGAAATGAAGATGCACACAACAGGTTTGTAAAATCAAAGTCCATTGGACATTATTCTCACATCACTGATCAAAAGGGAAATGCTCCCGATCGGCGACTGTACATGTCTGCCCCCAAGTCTGATGTAGGGTTGGGTCAATAATTCAATGTTATCATTTATCATATCGCATCGGGATCGAATTTTGATGTTGTGATATCATATATTAGCGTACAATTCTCTCATCTAAATGAATGACAATCGCATATTTACTCAAATTTCACCCAGACACTATCTTCAATATTTGAGGGGAGGTTACTTGTATAAAGTCGCATATCACAATTAACATGAGCATGCAATTCAATACGATGAACACCAATTGGATTATTTATCTTTTGATATTCATGCATGAACATCTATATCCCGATATATATCAATTGGGAGAAATTACAGATGATTATTGTGATATTAATTTGTTTCATATGGCCCAGCCCTACTCTGATTCTCATTCAGTCCTCTAATCTACCCCACAATGCAAAGCATCTGTGTTGCATTCATGAAAAGTCAGAACTGGGAAGTTTCCAAGTCGGTAAAATACCAATTTTTTGTTTTCAATTATGTATTTATAAATGTTTGTCTTTTTTTCCATGAAGTCAACATGTATGCACACTTGGTCATATAGGCCTAATTCAGATCCCAATTATACGACGCCGATGGCCTAGGTCCATTTCCGGTTTGTATGGCGCAATAAACGCCGAAATCATATTGATTATTAAGTTTAGAAAGCGATCCATTATGTACATAGTGTCTGTCGGGAGTCCCGTAACGAGATGTGACTGCCGGATGGTTTTAATCGATGCACTGATGGCACATCCTGTCTGCGAGTGTAACTCGCCCGACCATCCACCAGGCGGCGGTATTGAGCCGTCGTTGCAGTCACATCTAAGGTCCAGCTGCAGGACCGGGGGTGGGTATATGAATTATGAATGCCATGGCGGGAAAATGAAATATTGATCTCAAAAACGTTGTACAGCGATCCTGGCGCTGGATGTGTTAACACACGCCAATAACGTCGTACAACGTGTTTCAAGGTCATGCTAATTCTGCCATTCCACGGCGTACGACGTTATTGAGATAATATTGAATTTTTTCGCCATGGTATTCATAATTCCCTCACCCAGCCTCGGCTGATACAGTGGGAGCCTGCACAACTCTGCAACGCTTCAATACTGCTGCCTGGTGGATGATCGGGCGAGTTACAACCGGAAATGGATCTCTGGTGATCTCCGTGCATCTGGGAAATGCGTCCGGCACTCACATATTGTTGCGGGACTCTAGACACACATCCGTGTATATGGATCGCTGCCATAACTCAATAATCGATATGATTTGGGCGTTTATTATTATTATACAAACCGGAAATGGATCTAGTCGATCCACGTCAAATAAGTGGGATCTTTTTCCTCCAGTCTCATCGGCGAACGGTAAGAGGATGCTGACGTCATTTTCAGCGTGATTGTTTATTATTATTAATGCAAACTGCTCTGATCAATATATCACCCATACTACATAAAGCATTTACTGACGATCACGGAATTATAAACACCCCCCCCCCCCCCCTGTTCATCCGCGCATGATGAGTCATAACGTTTAGGATCATGTACAGTTGAAATTTTGAATATAGCGTGTATCGGCAACAAACGGCAGTTGATAATCTATATATGCGTTTATGCCTATAACTCACGTTCTAAGAATTCAGAAAACGATAAAAACATATTTATATTCTAGACGGTATTTTCGTATGAATCTATGAATGAAAAAGTACCTACATCCTGAACGATAGATAATCGATGTTGAATGGGCCATAGTAATGTCAATTTAGCAATACAATTTAAAAAGTTATAGCCCTGCAAAGAAGGTAAACATCTCCATAGGCTTAGAGTGGTATGAAACGGGCAAACTCCGTGGCAGGTAATGTGTTAAGGACAAATCTATTTTTTCACATTAATAAACATATTTGAACAAATATTCTTTAACCAGTTGTTGTCTATTAATCTTACTAATCATTTGAAACTGACAATATGTATATTTACTCACTATAAATACCCATTTTCAAATTTGGTTCTTATTTTTAATGCAAAAGTGACCTTAATGTAATTAAACTGTGGCCTAAAAGGTCTTAAAAAGTCTTAATTTTAACTTGCTGATGACACCTGTAGACACCTTTATATGTTGAGTTGTGTCTCCCTCCTCCCCAGAACTACCCAGAGACCTACTGATGATTAAACAAGAAGAGACCCAGTACATGCTGGACCCACACATGGATATTTCCACTGGGCTGAAGGAGGAGCCCACAGACCACCAGGATATCAGTATGTCATGTTTCTTTCTCTCATCTTGATTATGATTTTGTCTTCTCCTTCCTCCACTCCAGTACATTTGTATGTCTCTGTCTTTGTCTCCATAGCTTTCTCTCCTCATTTTTAATTGTATCAAATGAATGTGTTCACGTTTAGCCTAACTATTTGGAGCACTTCATTCTGGAATATCTGTGTCCTGTGTTCCCCCTGTTGGCTTGAATTGCAGCCAGGAGAGCTAAGCGGATGGAAGGCTTGTGGTGTATTAAGCATTAGCTAAATGGGTCCGTGGTCTTGTTTTGTTAGTTCTGATTGCTTCCTGTTAAGTTGCCCCTTTTTTCATTACAGCAACTCCAGATCTTTTTAACCCATTAACGTCCACAGTGGAATTTGATCATTTCTTTTACAGCATGCAAAGTATTAGCTGAGCTGAGCATAAATCAGTTATATACAGCAGTATACACAGGGCTGTACGCTAAGCTTTTTCACTAGGGGCACACTTGCCCCTAAATGAGAAATTTAGGGGCAAAGAATATTTTTTAGGGGCAAATTTTTAAATAACTATTTTACCATTATAGTAGGGCTGGGCGATATGGCCTCTAAATGATATCGCGATATTTTGACATTTCCTCTAAAGCACTTAAAAATGCTTTATTGAACCCTTTGATGCATACAGTCACGCCAATATGATGATTATAATAAGTCCCTGCAACATATGTTTGCATTATTAAACCATGAAGATGCTTTAAAAAATAATTTAATGAAAATGTACTAAGAGTAGTCTACTGACACACTAATAAAAAAAATTATTTACATCTAAGACAATTTATATAAAAACTCTTGGGTGCCTTTTACACAGTACTGTGTTTTCTATCCACTTTAGCCAAACACACACACACACATATATATATACATACACACACTACTGTGAGAAAATAATAATCACACAGACTTAATGATTTTAGAATATTTCAGATAATGAAATTAAATGTTTATATCATCAACTATCCAGTTAGTATTTATACTGTGTGTAACATTTGGCTACTTTAAATCATTGAATAGAGAGAGAGAGAGAGAGAGAGAGAGAGAGAGAGAGAGAGAGAGAGAGAGAGAGAGAGAGATGGGAATTGAATGATATACAGAAACGAATAACCAATAAATATGAAGTTATGTTTAAACTTCTGTTGTCAAGCGTTGTCAATATAACCCACCCCCTTTCCTCACGAATGGAACTAGTCTTGTGGAGTCCGCTTTGACCGTTTTCCAGGGTTAGCAGAGATCGCTAGTTAGCTTAGCATAATCCTAATGGAGACCTTGGTTAGAAGCTACCGTTAGCTCATTGCTCGTGTCAATTAAATTGCATGTTATTAAAGGTCCGCGCTGGTCTGTCTAATGAAATTACAACCGCAACATTATATTGCACTGTACAGCCCTGGTTGTAGGCTAATGTTTTACTACAATTTGTATGGATTAATTTAGGAGTGAAATGCGAATGAAGGGTTGAAATCACCACTCGCAAGCTTGCCCCCAGATATTATTTTAAACTCGCACGGACCAAATTAGGGGGCAATTTGCGATCATATCATCGCAGTGTACAGGCCTGATACAGCATTAATACAGCATTAACATCCATTTTAATATGTTTTTGTATGGGTTTTATACATGAATGACTAACCACTATATTTAGTAAATTAAGGAAAAGCCCCACAGATTTCTTTCTGTTAGAGGTTGAAATCAAATCAAATTTATTTGTAAAGCCCACAATCACAAGTTAATGTCCCCATGGGCTGGACAAGTCTTCTTTAAACAAGTCAAGAAGAAACATCACAATAAATCAAGAACAAAAAACCCACCATGAAATCCAAAATAAATGTAAAATAAATAAATGCAACACTCTCAGACATACCCCAGCGAAGGTAAGGAAAAACTCACTAAAAACCTAGCAATAGGAAAAAAGCACCACAGGCAATGTGGAGGAGAGAAACCTTAGAAGGGCCGTTCAATAGGGGATCTCCCTTCTTCGATGTCGGTGATATTAGTGTTGCTATGGATGATCGGTGGGTGGAGAATAAAACAGGTGAAATAGTTGATATATGTACATAATTATATGTGTAATAAAACACATATGTACATATGCAATAGCAACTACATAAGAACATTTCTGAAAGATTTAAATAGAATGTAGCTAAGAACAACAACAACAAAAGAGAAAGCATAGGAAACGAGGGCTAGTATGAAAATAGGAAAAGGGCTAAATGTCAAGGCTCGGAGCTCAAAATATCAGTCATATTCCGTTTGCACATGAGTATGTATTCCGTTTCGGATCCATTTGAAGTATGGGGGCGATGTAGAGAGGATTCCACCACCTTGGTCATCACCACGAGACATCGACTCACAGGAAGTCGGGGACAGGCGTTAGACTGTGTGCGTGTTTGTGGTGGGCAATAGATGCATCTAGTAAGTATATATTTGAATAGAATATAAGTACTTAACCCAACAATGAACTAGAACAGGCATGGTTTAGACGTTGTACTGTAAGGGGGGGGGGGGGGGAGCTAGGGGTGGGAATCACCAGAGGCCTCACGATACGATACTATCACGATACTTGAGTCACGATACGATAGTATTGCGATACTAAATATATTGCGATATGCTGAGTATTGCGATATTAATATTGCGATTTATTACCTTTTTTCAACTGCAAAGTAAAACTGTCAACATGTTTTATCTAATAAAAGAAAGTTCAGTCTGTTCATCTCACTTCAATAATTTTTATTGCAGAACATGGTATTTTCTCAAGCAGACAGATGTAAACACTGTAATCTGTGTTGCATGTACCTGACAAACTGAACTGTTTGTATTAGTCATATTCCAACTTAACTGAATGCACATGTGTGCGTGTGTGTGGACTACTGTACTATTACTATTACAGGTATTGAAATGAACAATGCAACTTCCTTATACAAAAAAAAATTAAAAATACAAAAAAAAAAATATATATATATAGGCCTATATATTTTTTTTATGAATAATTAAATATCGATACTTGGCGTCCCTGTATCGATACAGTATCGCCACGCAAAGTATCCCGATATTACTACGTATCGATTTTTCCCCCACCCCTAGGGGGAGCCTAGTCGATGCATTGATATAAGCCGGAGTCTTGCCGGAGTGTATAGACCCCACCTGCACGGCTCAGCTTGGCCGAGAAAAGAAACCACATCGTTTCAAACGGGGTGCAATAGCGTCCGCAAGGCGTTAGGTGGCAGTATGGCACCGCTGCGGTCTCAGACAGAATGTCACCCAGTCCTACAGCACAGCAGGATGAATTATGAATGGAAATAGCGAATAAAAGAAAAACGGATCCAATAACGAGTTTACTTGTTGTTGGCGTCCAACGATTGGCGGGCTATAACGAGTTAATTCGTTTTTGGCGCAGAAACGGTTAATTGGTAGACAAAGTTTTATTTGTTTATAAACACAGTTTATAAGTTTACTGTATCTCAAAAGCTACAAGGAGTTATATTAGATGCTTGGTACCGTTGAATTTAGAACAAGTTGAATTTGAATGTGTGCTTTGTTCCAATATAAATCTGATATTTAGCATGTCAAATTCTTAGTGTGGGTGACCTGGCAAAGCCAGTCACACACTTTTATAATCTATACTCTTTATTTATTTATTCCACAGTTTTTTTGTCCGACTACTCCTCCCAGAGCTTTCGCACCACATAAGTGTAAGGTATCAAAACGACCGGCTTGATCCAACAGTTGCTATTACTTTTTGGAAACGGGTAATTTTGGTCCATAGTAATGAATAGCGGAATATTTTTTTTTTTTTTTTTTTTTTTGTCTTTTTCCCCCTCCATTTTCCTCCGATTTTCTCCCATCCCAATGTTAGTCGTATGCCAATTCCCAATCCCTTCCTGGTCGCTGCGCACTTACCCCCCACAGTCAGATCATCTGGGAGAGTGGAGGCTACCACGTGCTTCCTCCGACACACGTCCAGCCAATCACCGCTTCTTTTCACCTGGCAGCGCGGATTCTCATTGAGAGGGCGTAGCGTGTGGGAGGACCACACTATCCCCCTCACGTCCAATCCGCGCTTAGCAGGCGCCCCGACCGAACTGTAGGAGTCGCTGTTTACAACGACCCGGACCCACCCCGCCAGCTTCTCCCACCCTCTGATACAGCCAATTGTATCAGTGCAGACGGCCAGCCAAGCTGGTGACAACCCCGGAGCTGTGAGCTGGATTCGAATAGGCAAATCCAGCTCAGCTCCGGGGCTGGTGACGAACGCAATCTCCGCTCGGCCACCTAACCGCCCCGAATAGCGGAATATTCTAAACTAGAGTGTAGCAGCTACATTTCATTGTTTTACCATCACCTTTTGTAAATTGCGACACTGGTTTAAATTTTGGACATAGAAATAAAATCAAAACGATGCCATGACTGTGCCCTCGCTCATAAAAGAAAAATAAATGGAATTGGGGGATGGATTTGTGTCAGTTAGGATTTGAATCAATTAAGGCTTGTCTGTACTGAGTTGATTGACACCTGCATGTACATACAAAAATAAAATCTTTCATTTAACACTTTGATTGCCAGCAGGGGGTGCGCTATTTATCGCTTGAGTGCCAGCGCTTTAGTCAATGAGAGGACGGCGATATTTGCGAATGCATAAACTATATCTTAAATGATGGCTATGTGTCTAATACAACCGTCGCTTATCAATGATGTCAACATGTACGAAACAGATTGTTTTTTCATCGGTACATTTCCGTTTTATATCGTTTTGAATACGAGTATTGTAACTGAGGGGTACAATTCCCTGACTGTATTGATAAGTATGGTATCATTAAACCACTACCGCTTTATGTACTTTAATTACTGGCCATACAGTACACGATATCTAAGTATGATGAACACTTTCCCACATATGAAATCAGGTCCACACAAAGGTAATAGTCAAATATTTAATATATAGCAAAGGGTACATATAATAGTTACTTATTACATTTATGATTTGAATTGAATGCTCTTGTAAGGCAAATGAGTACTCGTATGCAAATCAACACTGAATGTCCAATCTCTGGTTACACAGGAAGCAAGTATACAACCTGGCTCTTAGGGGATTATAGCGATGGTCACTTAATGATTATAGCTGGATAATATACTGAAGGGGTCCCGCCGGTTGTAAGCCAGTAGGGGGGGTAGGAGAGCCGTCGGCTGTATCCCGTCTGGTCAACGATTTCTAGGGAGAGTCCAGGTACAGAACACAGTGCCCGTAGAACCTTGATCCGCAGATGAATACACTTGGGCTCTCTTGTAGACGATAGCTGTAGCTGTCGCTGTCGGTCCACAACGAAGAAGAAGCGAGGCGACCTCAGTCTGGTCTGAGCGCCGTCTCACCTTGGCTCCTCTCGGGGTAAATCCAACACTCACCGGTGTTGGCGATTATCCGCTCCACAAATCAAAGCACCAAAGCAAATAGATATTCCATGCCGTATAGGGCTCAGCAGTCGTCGGGGTAGGTAATCCAATGTGCAGGTCCACTCGTCCTCGCCCAGAACTCCTCGGATGAAAGCACCACGCGTGGTCTGCCCAACCTGGTTAAGACTCTAGATAACGTGAGGAAACGATGGGGGTGCTGCTCACTTTAGAACTCTAACCGAACGATGCACCATACATAATAGACTATTATTACTTAATAGAAATACGGTGCCAAACTCTGGCAATTCAGCTATTAATTCGCACGAGGTCTCACTGCTATTCTAAGGCCAAACAGGCCGTACTACACCGCACGCGGTATTGTGGGGTGAGGCTTCACGTCTTGTTACTTAGTTGGGTAGAAGGGTAAAGGACTAAGAGGAATTCTACATTTCTTGCGCCATATTTATATGCACAGTGGACAAGTAGTGCCGCTCTGCTTTCGGTAGCCGTATTCCTGCGCGGAGCTGAGGCTAGTAAGGGCATGTCTCGTCGGTACCTTTGAACTTGAACGCCAGGGGCTTGTCCCTGGCGCCTGGTCCTTTTGTCCAATAAGAGAATGAACTATTATGGGCTGTAGTAGAATAAAGGGATATTCAGTGTATATGTACAAGGAATATACAAGGGATATCAAACGATATACAAATACTATTAAATATATATCCATAAATAAATATATATATTCGGTTTAATCTGATCCTTCACAACAGCCGCCCCCTAATTAGTCCCACCTAATTAGCTGAGCAGAGACAGATTAACCGCACTGTCCACTACTCAATGTCCGCTGTAAGGGTCAGTCAACTCACAAAGTCATAGGGTCATGGTCGTCATCAATAGTATCAGGGAGCCTTGGCAGTTCTATTAGCCTCGCCACAGGTCGGGTGTAAGTCCGTCCTTGGACGAGCACTTCAGCTGCTCGGACCTTTCCATCGGCACCGGTGATCACTTTGCTTACGCGGCCAGCCGGCCACATAGCTCTGGGTAGTGACTGGTCGATGATCATGACGACTGTTCCTTCTGTCAAATTGTCTCTCTCTTTCACCCACTTCTGGCGGGTCTGTAGAGACGGTAGGTAGTGGAGTAGGAAGCTGTTCCAAAACTTGTCAGCCAGTACTTGACTGTACCTCCACATTCTTCTGCCGTTTGCTTCTTCAGGCCTGTACATTGTCTGTGGTAGCGCGGGGTCCAGCCGCACCATCAAGAGGGTGTTGGGGGTGACTGGGTCGACATCTGCTACATCACTTGAGACGTAACCGAGGGGCTTTGAGTTCAATACTCCCTCGATCTCCGTGAGGACTGTCATTAGGACTTCTTCCGCCACAGTCTGGGCCCCAAGCACGGCGTACAGGGCTGTCTTTATGGAACGTACTTCTCGTTCCCAGGTTCCACCGAAGTGAGGTGCGTTCGGGGGATTAAACTGGAAGTCAATCTGGGATGGAGCGAGGTGGGTCTTAAGTTCTGGGCCCATAGCTTGGAAGCTCTCTCTCAGCTCTCTTTCTCCGCCTTTGAAGTTCGTCCCGTGATCAGACAACAATGTAGACGGTTTTCCTTTCCGTGATGTGAATCTTCGGAAGGCCATAAGGAATGAGTCTGTGCTCATGGTTGGAAGGAGTTCGATATGTATCGCTCTGGTGGTCATGCATTTGAATACAATACCCCACCGCTTCTCGGTTCCTCTTCCTCTCTTTATATACAGCGGGCCAAAACAGTCCATACCGGTGGAGTGGAAGGGCTTGTCGCCGAGTCGGAGGCGACAGGGAGGTAGGTCAGCCATCCGGGGTATACTGGGCTGCGCGCGCCACTTACGGCAGTCTAGACGGGTTCGCTGGAAGCGCCGCACTGCTTCTCTCCCTTGCAGTATCCAATAACGACGTCTGATCTCCGCGAAGACTCTCTCTGCCCCTGCGTGGTGCACATCCTCGTCGTATTTCTTTATGATCAGCTCTGTGACCTTGTGTCGGCTGTTCAAGACTATCGGGTACTTAACGTCATCCGGTAGGTCTGGGGCTCTCCGCAGACGACCACCCACTCTGATGAGATTATGGGCATCGCTCTCGGGGGCCAGGTGAAGCAGTCTGCTGTCTGATGGGACGGGCTTTGCTCCCTGTAGACAGGCTAGCTCATCGGGGAACGAGTCTCTCTGGGCTCGTTGTAGTAGAAGGAGTTCTGCTTCTTCGTAGTCAGCTGCTGAAATGTCAGTTGTGGGCTGAACCTCTGGGTGGTGCCACAGAAATGTCTTTAGCTGTGCACTCTCTAGGGTGAGGCAATCGTCTAGAACCGGGTCTGTGGGGACGAGTGTGTGTGTCAACCCACAGAACATAGGTTTCTTGTTCTCTGCCTCCTCTTTACTCGCCTCCCGTGGGGTGGGTGTAGGCCACTCTTCTTCGGGGAGCTTGAGGAACTTTGGCCCGTCACTGTAGAGGTTGTGACGGGTGAGGTCATCCAGGGACATTCCCCGGGTGATAACGTCAGCTGGGTTGTGTTTGGTGTCCACATACCTCCAGCTGGTTACTTCTGTTAACTCTTGAATCTCGGTGACTCTGACTCCCACGAAGACCTTGTATCTGCACGAATCAGACCGGATCCATGTGAGTACGGTCGTGGAGTCTGACCACAAGATTGTTCTTTGCACCGGGATGGTGAGTTCACGTTGGATTAACGTGGCGAGCTGCGCTCCTGCTAGGGCTGCGCAGAGCTCTAGACGCGGGATAGATTGTTGCTTGCGTGGGGCTATTCTTGAGCGAGCCAGGATGAAAGCAGTATGTATTTCTCCTCCCTCCTCTCGGGCACGCAAGTAAGCCACCGAACCGTAGGCTACTTCGGAGGCGTCGCTGAATACGTGCAGGTCGATCTTGCATGTCTCTGGCCTCACTGTGGGTCGGAAGTAGCTGCGGCGTATATTAACACCGGGGAGTGAGCGGAGTTCCGTCTCCCACTCTCTCCATGTGGATGCAAGGTGTTCGGGTATGGGATCGTCCCAGCCCTGGTCTTTGTCCCATAGCGCTCTTACAATCATCTTTGCCCTGGTGGTGTAAGGTAGAATACATCCCAACGGGTCATATTGTCTGGCGAGTGTTCTGTATACACTCCGTCTGGTGGTCGGTATTGCCGTCGACCTTCCCTGCTCCTTGATCAGGGGTTTGTGTCTATAATGGAGCGAGTCTGTTTTGAAGCGCCAGACTAGTCCTAGTGTCATTTCTTGGGCTTCTCCTGGGATGGTCGCCATCCAAGTATCGCTGCTCGCGGCCTTGTCCTCGGGGGAGAGGCGGCGCAGTACTTGCGGGTCGCTGCTGGCCCACTGCCTGAGATCAAAGCCGCCTTTGATCAGGGAGGCGCGGAGCTTGAGTAGGAGAGCCTCGGCTTCTTCTGGCGTCGAGACGCTTTGTAAACAGTTGTCCACGTAGAAACTATTTGTCACACTTTGTTGGACCTCTTCATCTGCTGCTGGGTCCTCTGCGACGTGCTTTTGCAGTGCAAACGTAGCACAGCATGGGCTGCATGTGGTTCCGAAAGGGAGGACTTCCCATTGATAGATGGTTGGGTGCTCATCTCCGATCCTCTCTCTCCATAGGAACCGCAGCAGGGGCTTGTCCTCCTCCACTAGCCTCACCTGCAGGAACATCCCTTTGATGTCGCCGCTGATAGCCACCTTGTCCTGGCGGAAGCGTAGTAGCACGCCTAGTAGGGAGGGGCTGAGTGTTGGGCCGGCCAAGAGTTCTTTATTCAGATTTTGTGATCCGATCTGGTAGCTGCAGTTAAACGCAATGCGATCCTTGCCGTTGTGGTGGACCTTGTGGTGCGGCACGTACCATGATTCGGTCGTCTGATCGGCCTCTTTAATGTCAATTTTCTTTATGTGTCCCGCTGTGATTAATTTGTTAATCTCAGCGCGGTACACAGCTTCTTGAGCGGGGTCTTTGGCTAGGCGCCGCTCTGTGTTCAATAGATACCGCTCCGTCGCCTCTTTTGTAGCACGAAAGGTGGGCATTCCCTCTCGCCTCAGGAGTGGAGTTGCGTATCTCATCACTCCGTTGACGTTGACTCTCTTTGTCCCGTGCTCAAGGAGGGCTATAGCGTAGATATCTTCCTTCGAACGAATGTCTTTCTTTTCTTTCTTAAAGGGCATTGTCTCTAGTGTCCATAGCCTCTCTACATGCTGCAGGAGTGTGGTGTCTCCTTCTGTCGCTCTGGAGTGGAGGCAGCTAGTGGCTGCTGTTCGGTTAAGAGACTTGGCGAGGGGGCCTTGTAATGTCCATCCTAGGCGGATCTCGACTGCTGCAGGGCAACCTCTGGGTCCTGTATGGACCCGGTCTATCGGGACTATGAGGTCTGCATGGTCGGAGCCTATCAGCAGGGTCGGGGTGGCACCGTCTATGAGCGGTATAGGTAGTTGACGCAGGTGCACATATTTCTCCATCAGCTTGGCGATGGGGTAGGTGTACTGCGATAGTCCTATTTCTTGGCTGGTGAAAGCATTAGTAATCCTGTACCGTCTCTCTGGCTGCCCGCTTGCTGCGATAGTGAAGGAGACATTCTCGCCCTTTATCGTCTTTAGATCTCGTCTTATTGTCCGAATAGTCATCTGGTTCTCGCTCCCCCGTAGCCCCAGCTGGGCCGCAGCGGACGCGAGGAGAAGGGTCTTCTCTGACCCGTCATCAAGGACGGCGTAAGTGTCCATGATCTTGTCTTGGTAACTCAGGGTTACACGGACCACCTTTAAGAGCACCTGGGCGCCGCTGCTGCTAGCGGGGTCAATGTACATGACACTTGCCTTTGTGCTGTTGGATGGTGCAGGCTTTCTTTTGTTACTGTCGTGTAGGACATCCAGATGGGCTCCGTCACACCGACTACACTTCTTCTTTAGGCGGCACTCGGCTGCCATGTGACTGCGCGCACATCGGTAACAGCGCCTGTTGGACTTTATCCAGTGACTTACTTCTTCAGCGGTCATCTTCTTGAACTGGTCACATTGTGACAACCAGTGTTCCTTCTCGCAGTACGGGCACACCATCTTCCACTTCTCTTTCGTCGAGGGGGTACTGTGGTTCTTGCTGCTCGGTACTGATTCTGATTGGTGCATGACAGTCACCGATCTTCGGCCATCGTTTACTCTCCTAGGTCCCTCTCTGGAGCTTGGCGTGCTCCGCACGAACGTATCCAGCCGTAGGCTGCTGACTTCTCTCGCCAGGAAGTCGGCTAAATCTAGGAGGGATGGCTCGGGACCGTTAGGATCACGGTGGTCTCTTTGCCGCCTGAAGCGCTCCTGTCGGGCGGGCGGCAGCTTCTCTAAAATCCTCTCGATGTTCGAGTTTGCGTATAGTTCGTGCATACCCTTTTCTCGTTGCGCCCCCAGCATCCCTACCAGGGATTGTACTTTTATAGACAGGTCGTCTAGTGAGCGATTGTCTGTTGCTGGGGGTAGGCGGTCGATATGCCTTATCTCCTGTATTACGTAATCCCATATACGTCCATATCTCTGGTCCAGCGCTGCTAGAGCCGCGGTGTATGGGGTCGTAGAGGTGGCATAGGCCAGCGCTATGTTGTGCGCTCGGGGCACTTTCAGGTGCTTCAATAATATTGCATACTTGTGGCGTTCATCAGCGACATCCACCATCATTGTCTCTAAGCACATCCGGAGCTCCGTGTACTGTGCTCAATTCTCATGGGTGAAGTCTGGAAACGTCGGTGTGCCAATGTATGACGCCATGGATGGCTGGCACATCGGTGAGCGTTGGAAGAGAGGCCTCCTGGGCGAGTCTCTTCTTACGCCTCTCGGTGGGCTGGTACTGGCAGGGTACCATGGCCCGCTGGTCCAGGTGCTATTCCTCGGGACTGGTCGTGCGTCATGCTCACCCGTGAATCGAGTCGGGGGTCTGTAGCGCAGAGCCGCGGGGGTATAGCCTGGGCTGTACTGGACCTCCTGGTCCTGTGGAGTAATGTGTTGCTGTCGGGCTTGACTCTCCTCTTCTCCCTCTTCTTCTTCTGCCAGGTCACCTAAATCTTGTAGTCGTCTATTTAGCCTCTCCGCGGTGTCCGCCGTTCCTTCCTTGTAGCTGGGTCTCACTTGGACCGGTCGGGGAATGAGTTCGGAGGGGGGTGTAGACTCTCTCTGGTGGTCGAGTTCAAGGTCGCCTGCTCGGTTAGGGGAGGGTGCCCTTGACGTGTGTCTTGACGAGGCTCTGGAACCCCTTGTGGAGGGAGGGGGTGTTGCCCTGGTGATCAGCTGCTCCATTAGCTGCGCTTGTAGTCTGTCGCGCTCGGCTTCGCGCTTGGTGAGATCTGCTTCTCTTTGGGCACCGGCAGCGGCGCGCTGGGCGTCGGCCCGGTCTCTTGCCATATTCTCTTCCGTCTGAAGGCGTCTCAGCTTAGGGCTGGGCGATATAACGATAACTATAAATATCGCGATATATTTTAATAATCGATATCGAATATCGAAATTAAAAAAAATCGAAAAATCGTTTTTTTTTTTTTAATTTTTTTTTTTTTTTTTTTTTTTTTACCTGCAACAGGGCAGTTTTAAAACCAGAGACAGTGGACAGACTTGTCTTTCTTGCCTGTAACTTAAAGTAATGGCTTTGCTTGTCCAAATGACAATACTGACCAAATTCAGATTTCTTTTTCTCTTGTCCATTTATTTTGTTTGCTTTCTAATTTAAAATACATTTTGAAACCGTCTGTACACAGTAGGCTATGTGTGCTAGTAGAACTAGACTCCAGTCACGAGTCACAGTGCACATGTGCGGTGGTTTGTCCACCAAAAAAGCGCCAAAAGATCGAAAATAAACTAGCAGAGCCAGAACTGTTCAACTCCTCTGGAGCCACAGCCAGCAGAGAAGCCGGTTTACTTTAGCTTTTAAACCAGCTGCAGCCTGAGAACTGGAGTGTGAGGGGATGTAACACTAAAGATGGCGGCAATGACAAAGAATTGCTGCAAAATAAACATACATCTGTTGTTTAAAAAAAAAAAAAAAAAAAATGTTTTTTTTTTTTTTTTAATTTGTTTTATACTTATAACAATTCGATAATTATCGATATCGAGAAATAAAATAAAATTATCATATCGTTATCGCGATATGATTTTTTTCCATATCGCCCAGCCCTATCTCAGCTCCAGACGTATGTGCTCTTCTTCGCTCCGTTGCTGTGTTTGGAGTCGATCGCGTTCACCCTGAAGTCGATCGCGTTCACCCTGAAGTCGATCGCGTTCGGTAGAGGCTGTCAGGCTGGCGAAGAACGCCTGTGACAGCATCCTCTCCGCTTCGCTGGGGGAAGACGCTTGTAGAGGTGAGCCGCTCCTGGCTGTACTCGTTGGGGATGCGTTTCCCTTGGAGGAGTCCTGGAGCTCTATCTCCTCGGCGCTCTCCTCATCTTGTTCCGTGCAGAGTTCCACCTCTGGAGGGTTGTCTTCCTCCCGGAGCTCTGGGGGGACTACTTCTTCGGTATTGGCGGGGGGTAAAGTCGTGTCAGTTCCCTCCTGGTCCCCACCGTGAGCTTGGTCAGTTACATTAGAACCCACTAGGGCCTCTGTGGTCGGGGTATCCTGGTTGATAGGGTCGGACATAATTTTACTTTCTACTTTTACTGCGTTTACTGTTTGTAGAAGGCTAGGTAGTTTACTGACAGCGTAATCCTCTAAGTACTGAGGTGGCTGTCATCTACGTTGCGGGCGTTCTACTTTAGGAGGACCGTTTCGTGGAGTGTTCATCATAGGCCATTTCAATATTAATACCACTATATTAATATTACACTAATTACCCTCCGGCTCGAAGGACCATTTGTAACTGAGGGGTACAATTCCCTGACTGTATTGATAAGTATGGTATCATTAAACCACTACCGCTTTATGTACTTTAATTACTGTATATCTAAGTATATATAAGATATCTAAGTATGATGAACACTTTCCCACATATGAAATCAGGTCCACACAAAGGTAATAGTCAAATATTTAATATATAGCAAAGGGTACATATAATAGTTACTTATTACATTTATGATTTGAATTGAATGCTCTTGTAAGGCAAATGAGTACTCGTATGCAAATCAACACTGAATGTCCAATCTCTGGTTACACAGGAAGCAAGTATACAACCTGGCTCTTAGGGGATTATAGCGATGGTCACTTAATGATTATAGCTGGATAATATACTGAAGGGGTCCCGCCGGTTGTAAGCCAGTAGGGGGGGTAGGAGAGCCGTCGGCTGTATCCCGTCTGGTCAACGATTTCTAGGGAGAGTCCAGGTACAGAACACAGTGCCCGTAGAACCTTGATCCGCAGATGAATACACTTGGGCTCTCTTGTAGACGATAGCTGTAGCTGTCGCTGTCGGTCCACAACGAAGAAGAAGCGAGGCGACCTCAGTCTGGTCTGAGCGCCGTCTCACCTTGGCTCCTCTCGGGGTAAATCCAACACTCACCGGTGTTGGCGATTATCCGCTCCACAAATCAAAGCACCAAAGCAAATAGATATTCCATGCCGTATAGGGCTCAGCAGTCGTCGGGGTAGGTAATCCAATGTGCAGGTCCACTCGTCCTCGCCCAGAACTCCTCGGATGAAAGCACCACGCGTGGTCTGCCCAACCTGGTTAAGACTCTAGATAACGTGAGGAAACAATGGGGGTGCTGCTCACTTTAGAACTCTAACCGAACGATGCACCATACATAATAGACTATTATTACTTAATAGAAATACGGTGCCAAACTCTGGCAATTCAGCTATTAATTCGCACGAGGTCTCACTGCTATTCTAAGGCCAAACAGGCCGTACTACACCGCACGCGGTATCGTGGGGTGAGGCTTCACGTCTTGTTACTTAGTTGGGTAGAAGGGTAAAGGACTAAGAGGAATTCTACATTTCTTGCGCCATATTTATATGCACAGTGGACAAGTAGTGCCGCTCTGCTTTCGGTAGCCGTATTCCTGCGCGGAGCTGAGGCTAGTAAGGGCATGTCTCGTCGGTACCTTTGAACTTGAACGCCAGGGGCTTGTCCCTGGCGCCTGGTCCTTTTGTCCAATAAGAGAATGAACTATTATGGGCTGTAGTAGAATAAAGGGATATTCAGTGTGTTGTGAAGGGCCAGATTAAACCGAATATATATATTTATTTATATATATATATTTAATTGTATTTGTATATTCTCTAATATTCCCTGATATCCCTTGTATATTCCTTGTACAATATGCATTGAATATCCATTCTAGCCTACTGAACATCCCATAATAGTCTCCATTCTACTATTGGTCGAGACCTTGGTGCCAGGCTGCCATACCCCCCAGACCCAGTTCAAACGTACCGCTCAACATGTACGAACAAGTCCTAGTTCCGCGTAGGAATCTGGCTACCGCACCACTAATGGGACTATTTGTTCATAGTGCGTATATATACTGCGCTACTAAAGTAGGACTTTCTTTTCAGTCCAGTTTCTTACCCTCCAATAGAGTCACAGACGTAAAGCCTCCCCGCGACGCCACGTGTGGGAGTAAGGCCAAGTTCGGCTTACCATCGGTATTGAGACATCGTGTATATTAATATTTGAATAGTCATATTTGGCACTATATCGTCGAGTTGGACGTAGTCTATTAAGCTAATAATAGTCTGTTAATATATAGTGCTTCGTGCGGTGAGAATACTACCGTAGTCAGCACCCCATCGTTTCGGGCAGAGAACTGGCTGCTTATCCAGGGTGGTTGACCCCACGTGAAGCTGCACCCGAGGAGCCCCAGAGCCGACGAGCGAGTGGACCTGTATACCGGATTATTCTACCGACGACAGCCCGCCTTCCCCGGCACGGATTATGCTTTGTATACGTTGATTATTCCATGGATAAAGACCCCCGACACTGCCGTGTGTTGGAACCCCCCCCCCCTGGAGAGGACGCAAGGTGAGGAGACGCTCTGTAAGACGAGGTCGCTTCACGTCTCTCCTCCGTGGACCGGAGGACGCCGGCCCACAAAGAGTCCACCTGCTTTCATCTGTGGTCCAAGGATCGCCGGCGCATTGAACGGCACTACAGTGGGTTCACCTGGGATACCCTTGGCCGGATGAGGCAGCCGGATTCTACCCCCCCCCCCTTCCTACTCCTGTCGGCTTACAAGCGACCGGATTAACCCCCCCCCTAGTGTATCCAGTCTATAATCATTAAAGTACCATTGCTGTTATTCCTTAAACTATTCCAGGTCGTATATGTACCACCTGCACCTTCAGAGATTGGACATTCTCTATTGATATACCGACGAATACTCTTGCCATAAAAGTGCATACTAATTCCCATTCATAAATGTGATTGATTTGATTAAGTGCTTGCTTTACACACCATCGCTGTGTAGAAATAAAGACCTATTTCTAATTCGTACATTTGTGTTGGATCCGTTTCATCTACGTGACAGTGTTCATCATAATATATTTATGCCGAGTACTGGGTGGCCGAATATTAAGTACAAAGGTAGTGGTAGTAAGTATCATATCTAGTAATACAGTCAGGGAATTGTACCCCTCAGTTACAATTGGTCCTTCGAGCCGGAGGGTAATTAGTGTAATATTAATATAGTGTTATTAATATTGAAATGGCCTATGATGAACACTCCACGAAACGATCCTCCTAACCAACGCCCGCAGCGCGAACGACGGCTCCCTCAGTACTTAGAGGCTTACGCTGTCAGTCAACAACCTAGTCTTCTACTAACAGTAAACGCGGTAAAACTAGAAAGTAAAAGTATGTCTAACCCCAACGCCCAGACTACCCCGACCATAGAGGCCCCTACGGGTTCTAATGTAACTGACCAAGTTCACGGTGGGGACCAGTGGGAACCAGACATGACTTCACACCCCGCCAGTACTGAAGAAGTAGTCCCCGATGAGTCCCGGGAGGAATACAACGCTACCGAGAGAGAACTCGGCACGGAAGAAGACGGGGAGAGCACCGTGGAGATAGAGCTCCAAGGCTCCGCAAGGAGTACCCCGAGGGAAGGCTCCCCTATACAACCGCCTTCCCCCAGCGAGGCAGAGAGGACCCTACAGCAGGCCTTCCTCATCAGCCTGAACGCCGCTGCTGAACGCGACCGACTGCAGATCCAGCAGCGGAGCGAAGAAGAGCATATACGTCTAGAAATAAGACGCATTCAGAGGGAAGAGAATGTGGCCCGAGACCGAGCAGACAGCCAGCGAGCAGCTGCTGGTGCTCTACGGGACGCAGAGCGCGACAGACAGCAAGCGCAACTAATAGAACAGCTGATCAGACGGACAACACCCTCTCCCTCCGCCAGAGGCTCCAGGAACTCGTCTAGACACACCTCCAGGGCGGCATCCCCTAGCCGAGTAAACAACCCTGAACTTGACCAACAGACGAGGTCTATACCCCCCACAGACCACCTCCCCCCACCGGTCCAAGCGAGACCTAGCAACCGGGAAGGAGCAGCATATCCTGTGGAGAGGCTAAACCAGAGACTACAAGCACTGGATGACCTAACTGAAGACGAAGAGGAAGAGGAGGAGAAACACGCCCGACGACAGCACAGTACTCTACCGGACCAGGAGGTCCGGTACAGCCCAGGCTATACTCCCGCGGAGCTGCGCTACAGACCCCCGACTCTATACACGGGTGAGCACGACGCACGACCCGCACCGAGGAACAGCACCTGGACAAGCGGGCCATGGTACACTGCCGGTACCAGCCCATACCAAGGAGCGGGAGGAGACTCGCCTAGGAGGCCTCTCCCCCAACGCTCGCCGATGTATCCACAGTCAGCGTCATACATTGGCACGCCTATGGTACCCGACTTCACCCAAGAGAACCGGGCCCAGTATACAGAACTCCGCATGTGTCTGGAGACCATGTTGGTGGATGTATTGGATGAACGCCACAAATACGCCATCCTACTGAAGCACTTAAAGGTACCCCGCGCACATAATATAGCGCTCGCCTACGCGACTTCCACCACCCCATACACAGCAGCGCTGGTAGCATTGGACCAGAGGTATGGGCGCATATGGGATTACGTGATCCAGGAGATCCGACACATCGACCGCTTACCCCCAGCAATAGACAATCGAGCACTGGACGACCTGTCCATCAGAGTGCAGTCCCTGGTAGGGATGTTGGGAGCGCAGAGAGAGAAGGGGAGGCATGAACTTTACGCCAACTCAAATGTGGAAAGGATCTTGGAGAAGCTGCCGCCCGCTCGACAGGAGCGTTTTAGGCGACAGAGAGACCACAGAGACCCGAATGGCCCCGAACCGAACCTCCTCGATCTAGCAGACTTCCTGGCGAGAGAAGTCAGCAGCCTACGGCTAGATACATTCGGACGGAGCACCCCTGGCTCCAGAGAAGGAACCAGACGACTAAATGATGGAAGAAGATCGGTGACTGTGATGCACCAATCGGAGTCAGTACCGAGCAGCAGGAGCCACAGTACCCCCTCCAGAACGGAGAAGTGGAAGATAGTGTGCCCCTACTGTGAGAAAGAACACTGGCTAGCGCAATGTGACTCCTTCCCCAAGCTGAACGCGGAGGAAGCAAGTCAATGGATAAAGTCCAACAAGCGCTGTTTGCGCTGTGCGCGCTCACACATGGCAGCCGAATGCCGCTTAAAGAAAAGGTGCACCAAGTGCGATGGAGCCCATCTGGACATACTTCACGACAGTAACAGACGGCGCCCTTCACCCGCACCATCCAGCAGCAAAGCGAGCGTCATGTACATCGATCCCGCCAGCAGCAGTGGAGCCCGAGTACTCCTAAAAGTAGTGCGTGTGACACTAAGCTACCAGAATAAAGTCCTGGACACTTACGCCGTCCTCGATGATGGGTCCGAGAAGACCCTTCTGCTCGCCTCCGCTGCGGCCCCGCTAGGGCTGCGGGGAAGCAAAACCCAAATGACAATTCGGACAATAAGACGAGATTTGAAGACGATAAAGGGCGAGAATGTCTCATTCTCTATCGCAGCAAGCGCCCAGCCTGAGCGACGGTACCAGATTACAGACGCTTTCACCAGCCAAGAAATAGGACTGTCGCGGTACACATACCCCGTCGCCAAGCTGATGGAGAAATATGTACATCTGCGCAAGTTACCGATCCCGCTCATAGACAATGCTATGCCGACCCTGTTGATAGGCTCCGACCATGCAGACCTCATTGTCCCGATAGACCGGGTTCATACCGGACCCCGAGGCTGTCCTGCAGCAGTCGAGACCCGTTTGGGATGGACTCTCCAAGGCCCGCTCGCCAAATCTCTCAACCGAAGTACAGCCACTAGATGTCTCCACTCCCGAGTCACAGAGGGAGAAACCGCACTCCTGCAACACGTAGAGCGGCTATGGACCTTGGAACAAATGCCCTTTAAGAACGGAAAGAAAGACATTCGCTCTAAAGATGACATTTACGCCATTCACCTCCTCGAGACAGGGACCAAGAGAGTCCCGGTCAACGGCGTGTTGAGATACGCCACGCCACTCCTGCGGCGAGAAGGAATGCCTACTTTCCACGCCAAGACAGACGCCACAGAACGGTACCTGCTGAACACGGAGCGGCGCTTAGCCAAGAACCCCGCCCAAGAGAGTGTATACCGCGCTGAGATTGAGAAGCTCATCACAGCGGGACACGTCACAAAGATGGACATTAAAGAGGCTGACCAGACCACTGAATCGTGGTACGTGCCTCACCACAAGGTCCATCACAACGGTAAAGACCACATAGTATTTAACTGCAGCTACCAGATCGGATCCCAAAATCTGAATAAAGAGTTACTGCCCGGTCCCACACTCGGCCCCTCCCTACTCGGCGTTCTACTCCGCTTCCGCCAGGAAAAGGTGGCCATCAGCGGGGACATTAAAGGAATGTTCCTGCAGGTGAGATTAGTAGAGGAGGACAAGCCCCTGTTACGGTTCCTATGGAGAGAGAAGCCAGGAGATGAGCACCCAGCCATCTACCAATGGGAAGTCCTCCCCTTTGGAACGACGTGCAGCCCCTGCTGTGCTACATTTGCACTTGAAACATGTAGCAGAGGACCCAGCAGCGGACGAAGAGGTCCGACACAGCGTAAAGAACAGCTTCTACGTAGACAACTGTCTACAAAGCCTTTCAACCCAGGAAGAAGCCGAGGCTCTCCTGATTAAACTCCGCGCCTCATTGATCAAAGGCGGCTTTGATCTCAGGCAGTGGGCCAGCAGCGATCCGCAAGTACTGCGCAGCCTCTCCTCCGAGGACAAGGCAGCCAGCAGCGAGACCTGGATGGCTACAATCCCGGGAGAAGCCCAGGAGATGACCCTGGGATTGGTGTGGCGATTCAAAACAGATTCGCTTCACTACAGACACAAGCCCCTGACTACGGAGCAGGGAAGGCCGGCGGCGGCGCCGACCACCAGACGGAGTGTGTACACAACACTCGCCCGACAATATGACCCGCTAGGATGTATTCTACCGTACACCACCAGGGCAAAAATGATTGTACGAGCATTGTGGGACAAGGACCAGGGCTGGGACGACCCCATTCCCGCACACCTTGCATCCACCTGGAGAGAGTGGGAGATGGAGCTCCACTCACTCCCAGGCGTTAATATGCGCCGAAGCTACTTCCCACCCACGGTGAGGCCAGAGACATGTAAAATGGACTTACACGTCTTCAGTGACGCCTCAGAGGTCGCATACGGATCAGTAGCCTACTTGCGGGCCCAAGAAAAGGGGGGAGAGATCTACACAGCATTTGTCCTCGCCCGCTCGAGAATAGCCCCACGCAAGCAACAATCTATCCCACGCCTAGAGCTCTGCGCAGCCCTAGCCGGAGCGCACCTAGCCACGCTCATCCAACGTGAGCTCACCATACCGGTGTCTAGAACAATCCTGTGGTCAGATTCCACGACAGTACTCGCCTGGATCAAATCGGACTCATGCAAGTACAAAGTCTTCGTGGGAGTCAGAGTCACCGAGATTCAAGACTTAACCGAAGAGTTAACCGGAGAAACAGAGTGGCGCTACGTTGATACAAAACAGAACCCAGCTGACGTCATCACCCGGGGGATGCCCCTGGATGACCTCACCCGTCGCAATGTCTACAGTGACGGCCCCGCATTCCTAAGACTCCCGGAAGGACAGTGGCCCACGCCTATCCCGAGGGAAGCCAGTCAGGAGGAGGCTGAGAATAAGAAGCCTGTGTTCTGTGGATTGAGCACTGTTATCTCCGCAGACCCCAACACACTCCTGATGGGGCGGCTAGATCCTGCATTACCCCAGACAATGTACCGGCCTGAAGAAGCGAACGGCCGACGAATGTGGAGGTACAGCCAAGTATTAGCCGACAAGTTTTGGAGCAGTTTCCTACTGCACTACCTACCGTCTCTACAGACCCGCCAGAAGTGGGTAAAGGAGAGAGACAATTTGACAGAAGGAACAGTCGTCATGATTATTGATCAATCACTGCCCAGAGCTATGTGGCCGGCCGGCCGCGTAAGCAAAGTGATCACCGGTACCGACGGCAAGGTCCGAGCAGCTGAAGTGCTCGTCCAGGGTCGCACTTACACCCGTCCCGTGGCGAGGCTCATAGAACTGCCCCGACTCCCAGACACAATCGATGATGACCATGACCCTATAACCCTATGACTTTGTGAAGTTGACTGACCCCTACAGCAAACCCTTATGTGTAAATAGACAACGCGATTAATCTGTCTCTGTTTAACTGATTAGGTCTGGGACCAATCAGGGGGTGGCTGTTGTGAAGGGCCAGATTAAACCGAATATATATATTTATTTATATATATATATTTAATTGTATTTGTATATTCTCTAATATTCCCTGATATCCCTTGTATATTCCTTGTACAATATGCATTGAATATCCATTCTAGCCTACTGAACATCCCATAATAGTCTCCATTCTACTATTGGTCGAGACCTTGGTGCCAGGCTGCCATACCCCCCAGACCCAGTTCAAACGTACCGCTCAACATGTACGAACAAGTCCTAGTTCCGCGTAGGAATCTGGCTACCGCACCACTAATGGGACTATTTGTTCATAGTGCGTATATATACTGCACTACTAAAGTAGGACTTTCTTTTCAGTCCAGTTTCTTACCCTCCAATAGAGTCACAGACGTAAAGCCTCCCCGCGACGCCACGTGTGGGAGTAAGGCCAAGTTCGGCTTACCATCGGTATTGAGACATCGTGTATATTAATATTTGAATAGTCATATTTGGCACTATATCGTCGAGTTGGACGTAGTCTATTAAGCTAATAATAGTCTGTTAATATATAGTGCTTCGTGCGGTGAGAATACTACCGTAGTCAGCACCCCATCGTTTCGGGCAGAGAACTGGCTGCTTATCCAGGGTGGTTGACCCCACGTGAAGCTGCACCCGAGGAGCCCCAGAGCCGACGAGCGAGTGGACCTGTATACCGGATTATTCTACCGACGACAGCCCGCCTTCCCCGGCACGGATTATGCTTTGTATACGTTGATTATTCCATGGATAAAGACCCCCGACACTGCCGTGTGTTGGAACCCCCCCCCCCTGGAGAGGACGCAAGGTGAGGAGACGCTCTGCAAGACGAGGTCGCTTCACGTCTCTCCTCCGTGGACCGGAGGACGCCGGCCCACAAAGAGTCCACCTGCTTTCATCTGTGGTCCAAGGATCGCCGGCGCATTGAACGGCACTACAGTGGGTTCACCTGGGATACCCTTGGCCGGATGAGGCAGCCGGATTCTACCCCCCCCCCCCTTCCTACTCCTGTCGGCTTACAAGCGACCGGATTAACCCCCCCCCCTAGTGTATCCAGTCTATAATCATTAAAGTACCATTGCTGTTATTCCTTAAACTATTCCAGGTCGTATATGTACCACCTGCGCCTTCAGAGATTGGACATTCTCTATTGATATACCGACGAATACTCTTGCCATAAAAGTGCATACTAATTCCCATTCATAAATGTGATTGATTTGATTAAGTGCTTGCTCTACACACCATCGCTGTGTAGAAATAAAGACCTATTTCTAATTCGTACATTTGTGTTGGATCCGTTTCATCTACGTGACAGTGTTCATCATAATATATTTATGCCGAGTACTGGGTGGCCGAATATTAAGTACAAAGGTAGTGGTAGTAAGTATCATATCTAGTAATACAGTCAGGGAATTGTACCCCTCAGTTACACAGTGTATATGTACAAGGAATATACAAGGGATATCAAACGATATACAAATACTATTAAATATATATCCATAAATAAATATATATATTCGGTTTAATCTGATCCTTCACAACAAGTATAGTTTTGAAGATTTCGAGTGATTCCAGAAAAATCCACGAAAATCGCCCTTTACTGGAATACACAAAACACGTTGTCATTTTTCGGCCTATTTATGAATCGTTTTCAAATAAACGCTAGATTATCTATAGTATATGTGTACTTATGCACGCTCGAGAAGCGGGCTGAAAAATCGATTATCTATGCCCTGCCTGGCGCTGGCGCTAACGCCACACACACACACACATATGAGACACGTTGTGAAATATGTGAAAAAACATCTGATTACCCCAAGACTGGTAAAATAAAGTCCTTACCTCACATCAGATGTTCTGCAAAAAGATTATTCCAATTCCTGATCGCCATTCCAAATATCAATCGTGTTTATTGATCCAACGATCCAACCTCGAAACACATAATCCACGCTGCTTCCAGTCCCCTCAATGAATGCAATAGTCTCAGGTTACATTGCCTCAGAAGTAAAATGTGGAATCCGGAGTTTCTTTCCCCCATGCATTTCCATTGAGTCCATTCCAATGGGTGCAATACCATCCGGGAGACGATAGGGGGCGGTATTTGCCCTTTTCGAGCTCAGACAGTCCCAATGATAACGTGAGGCTGGATTGATGAAAAATGAATGGATATCGCTAATAAAAGAAATAACGATTAAATAACGAGATTTCTCGTTGTTGGCACCCAATGTGTTAAAGGGACAGGCACATGAATGGGCCTTACACTTTCACAGGAAAACCAGACACACACACACACACACACACACACACACACACAGATACACACATGAATGCTTATGGAAGGTGTCAATCAACTCAGTAGACTTCTACATTCATTGGTTTATGTTAACCACAGACACACAGATGCTTATGGAAGGTGTCAATCAACTCAGTACAGACTTCTACATTCATTGGTTTATATTAACAACGCCCCCTTTTGAAGCCACACCCCCTTGTGCAGGCCTCACTCATTTCATACCTCAAGAACCACTTGTCGTAGAGACTTAACACTTTATATGCCACGCTCGAGATATCTCGGGTTTACGCCCCGACCGTTGAATGCCCATCACGAGATTTCTCGTTTTTTTTTATTTAATTTTTTTAGCGATCTGAAATCATATTGCATCAAGCGAGCCTACCGTTGGATATCCAGGCACCGCCGGCGCTCAGATGTGAAAAAACTCTGGTGGACTCAATGAAAGTGAATGGGAGAACGGATTTCTGACTCCACATTTTACTTCTCACTGATGTAACCGGGGTCTACCAGAGTTCATTCTGGAACCTTGGTGCCACGGCCAATATGTGTTATACTGTACACACGCTGGATCAATACAATTATCGATTTTTTCTAATGGTTATCAGGAATTGGAATATACCATTTGGATACCATCTGATGTCAGGTAAGGAATCTATGTTATCAGTATTAGGATAATCAGACTTGTTTTCACGGAGATATAAGCGTTTCCACTATATGTGATATTGCTGTTTCACTGTAAAAGCCATCAGGAAATAAGAGCAGCGATTATCAGCGCGCGGCACGAGCGTGCGTGCGCAGCGCACACATATACTATCGATCATCTAGCGTTTATTTGAAAACGATTCATAAATAGGCCGACAAATGACAACGTTCTGGAATATTCCAGTAAAAGACGATTATCATCATAGGGTTGTTTTTTTCCGCGAAAACGAGTGATTTTCAAACGGAAATGAAGCGATAAAAAAACAATCTGCCTTGACAATGTTGACTGGAAAATGAGTCTTTGATAAGCGACGGGCAGATTAGACACATAGCCATAATTTAAAACATAGATTAGGCTAGGGCTGGGCGATATAACGATAATGATAAATATCGCGATATATTTTAATAATCGATATCGAATATCGAAATTTTAAAAAAAATCGAAAAATCGTTTTTTTTTTTTTTTTTTTTTTTCTGCAACAGGGCAGTTTTAAAACCAGAGACAGTGGACAGACTTGTCTTTCTTGCCTGCAACTTAAAGTAATGGCTTTGCTTGTCCAAATGACAATACTGATACAAATACAGATTTCTTTTTCTCTTGTCCATTTATTTTGTTTGCTTTCTAATTTAAAATACATTTTGAAACCGTCTGTACACCGTAGGCTATGTGTGCTAGCAGAACTAGACTCCAGTCACGAGTCACAGTGCACATGTGCGGTGGTTTGTCCACCAAAAAAGCGCCAAAAGATCGAAAATAAACTAGCAGAGCCAGAACTGTTCAACTCCTCTGGAGCCACAGCCAGCAGAGAAGCCGTTTTACTTTAGCTTTTAAACCAGCTGCAGCCTGAGAACTGGAGTGTGAGGGGATGTAACACTAAAGATGGCGGCAATGACAAAGAATTGCTGCAAAATAAACATACATCTGTTGTTAATTTTTTATTTTTATTTTTTATACTTATAACAATTTGATAATTATCGATATCGAGAAATAAAATAAAATTATCATATCGTTATCGCGATATGATTTTTTTCCATATCGCCCAGCCCTAGATTAGGCTATATTAACGTTAACATTGAAGTGGTGCTGGGCATTCAAGGGGGTAATAAGGAATTAAGCTTGGGCAGTGAAAGTGTTAAGGAAGGTGTCAAGGAAGGTGTCAATCAACTCGGTACTGACTTCTACTAGGGATGTCCGATATTATCGGCCGACCGATATTATCGGCCGATATCGGCAGTAAAATGTGATATCGGAAAATATCGGTATCGGATTTTTTTTTTTTTTTTTTTTTTTTTTTTTTTTACATTTATTTAACCTTTATTTACCCAGGCAAGCAAGTAAGAACCAATTCTTATTTTATTTATTGTCAAAAGTATGCATGTTGGTTTAATTCAACAATAAGAGATATGTAATGTTAATTTTTACTTTTTTAATTATCATATTTTGCACAGATAATGCTTACATTTAGAAAGCCTTTTGAATGCATCCAGTGAAATTATTAATTACCTGAAATTATTCAGTTTTTTTGGGGGGAAACCCTGCATATATCGGTATCGGTTGATATCGGTATCGGTATCGAAATTAAGAGTTGGACAATATCGGAATATCGGTATCGGTAAAAAAGCCAATATCGAGCATCCCTAACTTCTACATTCATTGATTTAAGTTAACCACGCCTCCTTTCTGAAGCCACACCCCCATTCTGAAGCCAAGTCCATAACCCATTTCATATCTCGTGAACCGTTTGTCGTAGAGACTTGCGGGTTGTGCCATTGTACTCCGTAGGGATATCCTCTTTTATTGGTCTATGTTGACCACACCCTCTATTATTAGGCTCCTCCCCCGTTTGTATCTTTTGAACCCCTTGTCAGAGACTTGCGGATTGTGCCATTGTACTCAGTAGGGATATCCTCTTTCATTGGTCTATGTTGACCACGCTATTCGTAGGCTCCTCTCCCTTTTTTGTATCTTTTGAACCGTTTGTCATAGAGAATAACAAAAGGGGACGTTGATCTCTGCAAGGTGATCCCCTTTCATTGGTCTATGTTTGCCCCACCCCCTATGCTTAAGTCCTGCCCCATTTTTTAAATCTTTTGAACCTCAATAAACTGACCGGAATTTCTCACATTTGTCCGGGAGATTGAAATCTTCCAGGACACGGAGACCGGCCCCAGTATTTTCTAACGGAAACCCTGATGGAGACATTAACACTTTGATCGCCATGGGTTAAATTTAGGGATGTCCGATATTATCGGCCGATATCGGCAGTAAAATGTGATATCGGAAAATATCGGTATCGGTTAAAAAAAGAAAAAAAACAATAACAATATTTGTTATATATATATCCAGTGAAATTATTAGTTACCTGAAATTATTCAGTTTTTTGGGGGGGGAAACCCTGCATATATCGGTATCGGTTGATATCGGTATCGGAAATTAAGAGTTGGACAATATCGGAATATCGGTATCGGTAAAAAATCCAATATCGAGCATCCCTAGTTAAATTCATAATTTACCATCCCTCGCCATCTCTATTTGTCTATGGAGAAGTTCCCCTTCTTTGCAGGGCTATAACTTTTTAAATTCTATTGCTAAATTGCCATTATTATGGCCCATTCAATGTCCTATATGTATTGTTCAGGGTGTAGCAACGTTAAACTTTTTCATTCACATATTCATACTAAAATATGGTCTAAAGTATAAGTATGTTTTTATCGTTTTCTGCAGCTTTCTTCAGAACGTGATTTATAGCCCTAAATGCATTATATTGATGATCAAATACAGTTTGGTAGGAATCTGTGCGAGATAAAAAATTTCAACTGGACGTGGTTCTAGAAGTTACTACGTGTCATCTGATGATGACCGGATGGGCGGGGGATTGTTTATAATTCCGTGGGCAGCGTTAGATGATTCATCCAGAGTGGGTCATATGTTCATCATAGCAGTTTATATGGAACACGTTAGAATATATCGCTGAATCTTACCGTGGCTTCCTCGCGCCGATGGCAGATGAGCGTGGAGCAGAATTTTTTCTATTATGGGATGGAGAAATGCCCGATCCATTTCCAGGTTGTATAATAGTATATACGTCCAAATCATGTTGTTTTCTCGAGTTATTTGCACCGATCGATGTTCACTGTGTCAAGACAGAGTCTCTCTAACGATAGCGAGTGCCCGGACCACATATGGATGAGCACTACCGGTTCAAAGGCTCATTTCCGGTTGGCGATCTGCCGATCGGCCACCAGATGGCGCTCTTGAACCGCTAGAGAGTTGAGTGGAGCTTTGCAGTGTGTCTCAGGGCTCCGGAGGGGAAATATGATTTCGATGACAGATTTTTGAAATATTGACATCAAAGACAAGTTACGGCGTCTTCGGCAGAATGAGCATGGCTAGGAATGACGTCTTAACTCGTCCCCGGCGATCATAGTGTTAACATTACGTTTTGTTTCATTTATGTGAATAGTTTATTTACAAGTGAACCAAACTTCTCCTCCATTGCAAACACCGCAACGCTCCCAGCTGTGACACAATGTCACCCGTGCGCACTGACAGCTATGCGTTCTCGGCTTCCCTCATGTTAAGGGGGGCCGGGGGGGACAAAAAGCCCCAGACAGTTTACTAATGATATATATATATATATATATATATATATATATATATATATATATATATATATGGAGACATTATTAATGTCATTAACATTACGTTATCAAACAGTATAAAAATGTATATTACTATTTATTTAACTGACGAGTGAAATAATAATAATAATACATCTATTTTATATAGCGCTTTTCCAGGTGCTCAAAGACGCTTTACATGGGCAGGAGAGACAAACTATGGCAAAACAAAAAACAGAACAAAAATAATACATGACAAAAATAAAATAACACCGACAGAATTAGAGGTCAAAAGCAAGATTGAAAAGGTGAGTTTTGAGGGCTGATTTAAAAGATGTCAGGGTGTTTGCATCACGGATATGGCTGGGGAGGGCATTCCAGAGGGAGGGGGCAGCAGCAGCGAAGGCCCTGTCGCCCCAGGTCCGGAGCCTGGTCGTGGGAGGTGTTAGGAGGTTGGCATCTGCAGACCTAAGGCGACGGGTGGGCGTGTGACGGTGGAGGAGGTCGGACAGGTAGGGAGGGGCAAGGTTGTTGAGGGCTTTGAATGTGATGAGTAGTATTTTAAAATGTATCCTGTATTTGATTGGAAGCCAGTGGAGGTCGTGGAGGACAGGGGTGATGTGATCAGAGCGACGGGTGGAGGTGAGCATGCGGGCAGCAGAGTTTTGGACATATTGAAGTTTATTGAGGATAGTGTTTGGTGAGCCGTAGAGGATGCTGTTGCAGTAATCTAGTCGTGATGATATGAATGCATGAACCAGTGTTTCAGCAGCGGAGAGTGATAGGGAGGGGCGGAGACGAGCAATGAAAGACGTGATTTATTAAATCTGTTTTGATCAGACGCCGATGTCAACGTCACTCCCCACCCTCTCACATTAGCAGGTGAGCAGCTCACCAGCATTTGATGGCATTTTGAAGACAGACAAGATGGAGCGTTTTTTATCAAACTATAAAAACACAAAGAGTCTGAGAAGCAGATTCCCCAGGTCCTCAAATAAAAAAATGTAAAGCGGAGTACGATGGAGTCGTGGGGATTAGACTGGGTAGGGGTTGAGGAGGATGCTACCGGTCAACATATCATTTATTGCAAAGCTTGTCGTGAGACTCCGGCTGCAAACACGGCTAGTGTTCGAGGAGCTTGTGTGGATCTCTTTGTCCGCGGGACGAAGACTGTCAAAAAATGTGGATGTAAGGATGTTTAATAACCATTTATCATAAAAATTCAGTACCCCCGAAATACAAAAAAGCCCCCGAAAATCAATTAAGGGGGGCAAAAAAAGCCATTGAAATGTTTTTTTCATTTCTAACCTGAAAGGGCAATCGACAAAGGGCAAAATAGGGCTTTAATTCTATCTATATATTGTATTAAAAGAAATGCACACCCGAGCCACTAGAGGTCGGCAAAGTGGCATCGCGAATCGTCCACATGTGGGCCCTTGGATGTTAAGAGGTTAATGTTTTTAAAAAATAAAAATTTTGTAGCCAAGAGTAAAGACCATAACCCTATCAAAAACAGTAGTCAAAGTGTATATTTTCATTTTTACCGATGTTTTATATGATTTATCGGAAATACGAATTTATCGGAAAATGCTAATTATCGTAAAACCGCAAGGGAATGACTAAATCCAGATTCAACCCTGCCATTGGAAAGTGGAGCATTTTCCATATCCATAGATGTATGATTTGGCCATAATAAGGTCAAGGTCAAGTTCAAGGTCAAATATGAATTTATAATTAAAATAGATTATCATTTATTACTGTATCTACAAATCCTTCTGTTTAATCATCTTCCCTTTATTCATTTGCTTAGATTTTTTGTACACATGATCTCAATAAGGTGGTGAATGAGCTCAGTGAGCATTTTCTCATACCCCGCAGATTTAACATGGTATTATTCACCGTCATAATTTATATTCTCCTTTTCTTCTCAAGCCTAGTAACAGACACAATATTTCTGACACTGGAAATACATACCCCCAGGCCCCTAGATGTTCCTAGATACCAAGAACATGCAAATTAACCTTGCAGAAGTGGAGCAATCTTCCATTTACTTAGGCATGTACCTTTAGGCGAAATATTCCTACAGCTTGCAATACAGTTGCTAGCATATGTACATGGTACGCCAGCTCAATTGAACAGTCTGGTGGTCACAACATAAAGCAGCTCAGTGTCTGTTATCCAACAACTACGAACCAACGTGATTGAAAAAGAGTTGTCCTAGGGCCATTCAACATGAACTTGTTACTTAGCTTAGCTTTGCCACAATGAAAGTCCCATAGCTTGGTCAATTTAGCTTGGCCTAACTAGGGATGGGTACCGTTCACATTTGAACCGATACCGTACCGGTACCGGTACCTGTGAATCGATACCGGTACCCAACGGTACCTTTTTTCGGTACTTTAGTCTCTAAAAATGTTATCTACCTACCTCAGTTGTAAAAAAAAAATCCAAACTTAATATTTAATAAATAAATAAATAATGTATTATTATTACTTTATTATTATTTACGTCTTACTGATGTAAAGCACTTTGAACTACAATCCCCTGTATGAAAGGTGCTATACAAATAAAGTTATTATTATTTATTTAGAACATATATATATATATATATATATATATATATATATATATATATATATATATATATTAGGGATGCTCGATATTGGCTTTTTTACCTATACCGATATTGTCCAACTCTTAATTTCCGATACCGATATCAACCGATACCGATATATGCAGGGTTTCCACCCCCCCCCCCCCCCAATTTTTTTATAATTTCAGGTAATTAACATTACACATCTCTTGTTGTGGAATTAACACAACATTATGCATACTTTTGACAATAAATAAAATCAGAATTTGTTCTTACTTGCTTGCCTGGGTAAATAAAGGTTATAGAAATGTAAAAAAATAAGAAATTTGAAAACCGATACCGATATTTGCCGATATCACATTTTAATGCCGATATCGGCCGATAATATCGGACATCCCTAATATATATATATATATATTATTTTTTTTGATCCACTTTTTCTCCCATTTTCTATATTTTCTCCCATCCCAATTTCGTATCATCCAATTCAACCCTCCCCTGTCACGGACGCTGTTTCTTGCCTCCCACAAGCCGGCTGCAATGTGGACTAAGTCATACATAGCACAAGTCCCCTCCGGTACTTGAGGTAACAGCAGTCGCATCTTTTCACCTGCGCAGCTCGATCTCTCAGTGGCGAGGAGTAACGCGTGGGAGGCTCACGCTGCCCCCGACACTTCCTGATTCTACTGCGCAGGCGCACCAACCGACCTGTAGGAGTCGCTGTCCACAACGCCCGATCCCCACCCATCAGTTTCCCACCCCCTAATACGGCCAATGTGTATTAGTACGGACGACCAGCTAAACTGAAAGCAAATGTGGAGCGCTGGGCTCGAACTGACAAGCCCAGCGTCTCCAGCATTTCGTGGCGAGCGCCTTGCCCACTACGCCACGTAGCCGCCCATATATATATATATATATATATATATATACACAATCAGTCACACACAGGCTCTGGGGCAGTGTAACACATAATTATGTTTATTATATATATCTATGGTGTAGCGCAGGGGTCGGCAATTGGATCTGGCCACGGGCCAGATTTTCCCCAAGCCATTGCTTGGCGGGCCAGGATCAAAAACAATGGCTAATTTAATATAGTGAAAAAAGACAAACGTTTTTCTCTGGTCTGCATCCCCTTAACAATTGTGTGTATTGCGCCGTACTGTATTGTACCCATTCTGCAATCTGTTAAATAAAGTTTTCATTCATTCATTCATTCATGAACAGCAGATCAGCTGTTGCAGATCACCGCGGCGAGTGATGAACAGATCAGAATGCATGAAAACACGACTCACCATACCTTGTTTGTTGTTAAAGGCCAACTTGCATGTTGTATTTTTGTTCAATAAACAATGTGACTAGGCCAACGCTGACTTTCATGAAGAGAAAAAAAAATTATTGAAATGTACCCAGTTTTAGCGTTTTTATCAAACATTTTGATAGATAGATAGATACTTTATTAATCCCCTTGGGGAAATTCAGGGTATCTCGCAGCTCACACAGTATACAGACATTGACCGTTCTCATTCAGTTATTACACGTTATGTCTGCATCATGAATAAAAAATAAGCACATGATAAAATTCAATTAAATCATATCAATCAATATTAATAGGAGCGTGATTAGATAAAAGCTGGTGTATAAAAACAGGTGTAAAAACAGGTGTGTGGGTCAGAGGTCAGGTCCCCCGCACTATATTGCGCTGTTGTACAGTCTGATGGCTGTGGGGACAAATGACCTCCTGTGCCGCTCAGTCCGTGAGTGCAGGGAGATGAGCCGTCCGCTGCGACTGCTGCTCTGCCCCACCAGGGTGTGATGGAGAGGGTGGTTGGTATTGCCCATGATGGCCAGCAGCTTGCTCTGCGTGCGGCTCTCCACCACGGTCCCCAGTGGGTCCAGTCTCCTCCCCACCACTGAGCCAGCCTTCTTGACCAGCTTACCCAGCCGCCTGGCATCCCTGGCCGTGGTATTACCACCCCAACAGACAGCGGCGTAGAGGAGCACACTTGACACCACTGCCTGATAGAACATGAACAACATTTCCCCACACACATTAAAAGACCTGAGCCTCCTAAGGAAGAACAGCCGGCTCTGTCCTTTCTTGTAGAGCCTTCCGCGTTTGCAGCCCAGGCCATCTTATCGTCTAGGTGCACGCCTAAATATTTGTATGTCTGCACCGTCGCAATGTTGTTTCCCCGTATGCTGACTGGTTGCAGAGGTGGTTTCGACCAGTATCATCTCCTTGGTCTTTGTTGCGTTCAGGAGAAGGCCGTTCTGTTCGCTCCAGTCGCTGAAGGCTCCAACCTGGTCCCTGTACTCTCCCTCCTGTCCCTTCCTCACACACGCCACAATCGCTGTGTCGTCCGAGTATTTTTGGACGTGGCAAGACTCAGAGTTGTAGTTGAAGTCTGCCGTGTAGAGGGTGAACAGGAACGGAGCGAGAACAGTCCCCTGTGGAGCCCCAGTGCTGCTGACCACTGTCTCCGAGACACAGTTGCCCATTCTGACAAACTGTGGTCGGTCTGTCAGGTAATCTGTGATCCAGGAAGTGAAGGAGGGATCCACCCCCATCTTCCTGAGCTTGTCTTTAAGTATGGGAGGTTGAATAGTATTAAAAGCGCTCGAAAAATCAAAAAACATAATCCTCGCATAACTCCCCGGCTCATCCAGGTAGGAGTAGGCCCGGTGAAGCATGTAGAGGACCGCGTCGTCCACCCCGATGCTCTCCCGATACCCAAACTGCAGGTGACAGGGGGGGGGGGACTAGGTCACTGGGGGGGGCTAGGTGACAGGGGGTGGGGCCAGGGAACGGAACTGCGGCCTAGTCCACATCACCCTCTGCCTGGCAGTTTTTACCTGCTTATAGCCAGTGATGGTTTTCATTCCCCTCCACACCTCTCTGGTGTTGTTGTGCTGCAGCTTCCTCTCCACCTTCCTCTTATAGTCCTCCATGGCCTGCTTCAGACTCCTCTTTAATTCCCGTTGCACCTGCTTGCGCCTCTCTATGTCATCCTTCCTGAATGCCGCCTTTTTTTCATTAACAAGCCTCTTAAGGTCAGCGGTGATCCAGGGCTTGTTGTTTGAAAAAACTGCGCACAGTCCTTGCTGGTACAATCATGTCCCTGCAGAAGGTCAGGTAACTGGTGATACAGTCAGCCTTCCTGTCAGTGTCCAAGGTCCCCATATTCCCGTCTGTGTCCTGCAATACATCCCAGTCTGTACACTCATAGCAGGCTCTCAGGGACTCACTGGCCTCTGGTGTCCATTTTCTAAATGTCCGGGTGGTTACAGGTTGCCTCTGCACACAGGGTTTGTAGCAGGGCTGAAGGTGAACCACATTGTGATCTGATCTGCCAATTGGTGGGAGTGCTGTGGCAGTATATGCTTCCCTGGCATTTGCATACAGTAGATCTAGTGTGTTGTTCTCTCTTGTGGGGCAGTTAACATATTGTTACAGGTTACAGGACAGCAGTAGTGGGAGGGCGAGGGGCTCTGAGAGTCACACACAGCTAGTGGCTGTGGCACGAAGCAGAGAGCCTTGCTACTAGCCGAGGAGTGATGAATGAAAATGTATCTGTTTCACCTAACAACACTATTGCTCCGTGATCATAGCCATCCATCTCCAAAGCCAACCACTATTTGTAAAAGCCACAACCACGTTACCATATTTGTAATAATGTAAATCATTGCGTCGCTGTACATATTGTGTCCACAACGCCAGCCGCCGTAGCTTAGCTTAGCTTGGTAGCCATTGTGCTAACACTAGCTTGCCAGCCGGCATGAATACCCGATTTAATAAATAGTTCTCTCCTCTTTGTATACCTTTGTCCTCACAAGTATTATGCCAGGGAACTTATGGACACGACAATAGTAGTAGTTATAAGGTGTTTGAGCTTGTAGCGTTAGTTAGCGCATAGCTATCGTCACTGATGCACCGAGTGCAGCTAAAGGGGCTACTATCGTATCAACATGCCGGGGCGCATAGCTTGCTAGCCAGCATTCTCGAAACTCCTAACATCACCCGATTTAAAATGGTGTGTGCAGCAGTGCTTTGCCCCACAGGTCTGAGAAGAGGACCTACACATTTTACTCGTTCCCAAAACTCTTTTACATGCACGACAGTAGACTAACAGATGCTAACGTTAGCGGGGTAATGTTAGCGAGAGCAATTATAGCCAGCTATGACCCGGGGATAACCCGGGATAAGGCGACAGACCAGTAGCGCTGCTGTACTGAACAACAGGCTGCCTAGTGGTAAATGTAGTTCTTTTTTTACGATATTAAAAACATTATAACTACCTTGTTTCAACCAGTTGTAGCTGGTCCATCAAAGTCTCAGACGATTAAACCCATTTGCGTCCTTGTAATGCGTCCATTTGGATCAAGGAAATAGCTTTCTGCACTCGTCAAAACTCCTTGTAGTGGATCAGAATTAGGGGAATTACCAGAAGTAGGGGGAAAGTTGCCTCGCTTGACGTCACCGCCCTCTAGCGTCTGATAAGCTTTTTTGATTTGCTCGTGCATGTTATTCGTGCATGGACCTTTTTAACTCTTTCTGAGTGGCATTTCCGGCGTCAAATGGAAAAAAATAAATAATGAAATTAGATACCAATGATGTAAACTACCCATATTGAAGAGTAGGGTTTAACCTGCAAGTTGGGCTTTAAGTCCTCCAAAATCCCTGCTAATGTTTGAAACATGTCACATATCCACTCTCCGCCCTCCAATTCCAGATTGGCGTTGAATGCAGCTACTTTATCTGCCAACTTGAACACAGTTGTCGTCATTTCCTCGTTGTTGTTGTTGTTGTTGTTGTCGCCACATATTATGCAGAGAGGACGTCGGCTCGGCACGCAAGAATCACCGACCTGTTGCGATAAACCCGTATTTTAAGTATGGCTCCTGTTTATTAAAAGAAGCGTTATATTTCCCCGTTGCAAAGAAGCTATCCAAAGATGTTTGTTTTGTTTTTTTTAACACATTTTGTTACACTCGCTCCATCTCGAACGTGGAAGTGAAAGTGCGTTAGGGAAATATACACGCTGCTCGGTGGGACTATTCCATTGGTTCTCCCAGTCCACGTGACCATTTCTAGCATTTCAATTGGCTATAGTGACAGACATGCTTTTGATGACTACCGGTAGATAGATACAGCTTCACAATAAAAAGACACCCTGGCGTCCCGAGTGAATATTTCCCGCGCGTAAAATAAATATATTCTCAAAATAATCTGACAGGCCAGAAATTATTGCTGGCGGGCCAATGTCGGCCACGGGCCGCCCTAATTGCCGATCCCTGGTGTAGCGTATGTTAGCGGGCCTCCGTCATCTTAACTACACACTTAGTAAGTAAAGTAACTTACTCTCATGCTTGCTCGCACACACACACGCTCTCTCTCGTTCTCTATCTCTCACTTTCACTCTCACACTCACGCACGCACACACACACACACACAAAGTGCCAACGCTTGGTTTGCACCAAACTGAACCGCTTAACGTAGGCCTGCCACGATAACACATTTTGCTGGGCGATTTATTGCCCCCGAAAATATCGCGAAAAGCGATATTATTGCGACCGGTTAGAGAATTTTTTTTTGGAGAAATTTATTTCCCAAAACTTTTATTTTGAAGCCCACCGCTCCGTCTTTTCCTGTGTTTTAGACTTTTATTTTGAAGCCCACCGACCGGACCGGAAGGTATTGTTGTGATTATCAGGTACTTTGGGTACCAGAAAAGTCACGTGAAACACTGCAGACCACTGATTGGTCAGAATAGAGACGCGTCTCTAGGATTTCATAATCATTTTGTTTGCAGCAGGCACAAGTGCAATAAACAAAGGATACAGTCACTGTGTATTCTGCCTCATTTATTGATTAAACAAAACCGACATCAACACAATTTGCCACCGAGCGGAGAGTTTAGTCTCGCAAAAAGATCGCTGACTTGTTAAGGCTTGTTGTTAGGTTAGGTGCTAATGTTGTGCTAGCGTTTTAGCATGGCTATCGTACATAGCGTGATCAATATAACTCGCTATTGATTGTTTTGTATGAGTAACGTTAATGCTAGTAGAATAGACACAACGTGAGGTAATCACCATCCATTTTAAACCGGTTATTACCTAATGCTAACGTTAGCAAATAGACGCGACTGGTAACGTTACAGCTTGTTAGCCTAATGTTAACGTTAGCATAGACAGCCTAGCTAACGTTAACGCTTGTAGAATAGACACAATGAGAGGTAACGTTAGCGTTAGCAGAATAGACACAACGAGGGTCTCGTTAATGTTGTTATTGATTGATTGATTGAAAACTGTGTTTACTCTGTTTGTATGAGTAACGTTAATGCTAGTAGAATAGACACAATGAGCGGTAACGTTAGCCCACGGAGCTCCTGTGCTGTGCTCTGTAGTAAAGCCAGCGGCCCGCCTCCCAACACGGACAGTGACTGAACAAGGGCACTGGGTCCGCCTCATTAAAACAAACGCGCAAATAGCAATTAATCGCGCCCCGTCAAATCATTGCATTCATTTTAATTATCGCGGCAATTAATCGATTTATTGCTTATCGCGGCAGGCCTAGCTTACGTGTGGTTTTGTTTTTGCGGTAAACTAAATAAATAAATAACCGAAAATTGGCACCGTTGGATCTCACGTGAATCGAATACTCAGTGTTTCGGTAGGTACCTTTTAAAAGTACCGAATTCGGTACCCATCCCTAGGCCTAACTGCAGCCACGTTCCACAACTGCGCTGTTAGCAACATTCTCGTTAGCTTCTGGGTCGCCCCGTGCCTCTTTTAGGTAGTTCTCCACCTCAGTAGCCGACCCAAACCTCTTTCTCGGTCCATCTTTGGTTACGATCAGAAAGCCTGGCTGGAAATAGCGTTGGTCGGCATCCGCTTTTCCAAAGTTCCGTCATGGCTTCTCTGTATTCTCCACGTTGGGCCACGACCTCCGGAGGATAGTCTTCGTATATAGGGGATGGAATGGTCCTTGTAAAACAACTTGCACCTTTTGGCCCGGGCCTCCCGGATGATTAGTTATTTTTTGTAATCTATGGATGGATTCTGACAATAATATCGCTCGGCTTCTGTCCCTTTCGTGGTTTAGCCAAGTTAGCTCAATGGGCTTTGTCACATTTCGGAGGGCTAGCCAATAAAATCTTTACCCAGGATTTCTTTGCAGCATATCTGGAACAAAGCTTGAAAGATGGGCTCCTTCAGTGTCCTCTGGGATACCGGACAATTCTTATGTTGTTCCGTGAGACTGAACTTCGTGAGCCTAGCTTGAATCTAGGTTATGCTCGCCGCGTTGTAGCCATTGATCCTGCTGACTAGCGTCCTCTCGTGAGTGAGACAGACAATGTCTTTAGTATTGTTTATGGTTTTCGTGTGGAGTATTTCCATTTTCCCCTCTAAAGGCGCTCCCATAGTCCAGCAGACTGTACACAGAGCAGACTCCGCGGATGTCCGCGCGGACTCTTGAGCTTTGATCTCAGCGGACAGCAGACCCACAGGTGGGAAGCTCCTATTTTCTGACGCTGCGGACATCCGCGCCGCTGACTTGGTTGTCACACAAAACGCTGGCTCTGCGTTTTGGTTGACATCGAACTGCATTTAATGTGACGCCGATCTGCATTTTACTCTGAACACTCGCTCTGTGCCAAGAGAGATGTTTGAATGGCTTTTCTAAATGAAGTGCGTAAAACTCCCCTTTTTATTATCGAAATATTGGAACGGATGATAACATACTCTTTATTTTGACATCGGATGACGACGACATGACAGAAGTTGAACAGCGTGGGGACAATTGTGTAAACTGCCGCGTGACATGGTAGGAAATTGGTCCGCGGAGGTCCGCTCGACTATGAAGGCTCAAAGAGTCCGCTGCGGACCTCCGCGGGGTCTGCTCTGTGTACAGTCTGCTGGACTATGGGAGCGCCTTAAGGGTTGAATGGCCGCTTTTAGCTCAGCTGTTACCGCTAGGCGGTAGGTCTCAAAGTACTTCTCGAATTCTTCTTCAGTTGCTTCTCCAATTGTTTCTCTAGTCGCTCTCCTTCTCCTCTAGTAGCTCTGTGAGGAATAGCTTGATAGCTTCCAGGCTAGGATCACTCAGCATTGGTTTGTGGACATGCTTGGCGAACGAAGTTGTACCCTGAGTGTCGGCCACCGAGGACGCAGCACCGCGCCCAGCCATCCGTTTGCCTGCCATGTTTGTCAAAAAAAGTGTTATGACTGTCGAAATCATGCAACCAAAAAGGGGAAAAAATACTTGAGGGCAGCCATCAGACTGTTCAACACCATATGACCCCCCCCCCCCCCTCCCTCTCTCTCTCTCTCTCTTCATCTCTCTCTCTCTCTCTTCTCTCTCTCTCTCTCTCTCTCCTCTCTCTCTCTCTTCTCTCTCTCTCTCTCTCTCTCTCTCTCTTCTCTCTCTCTCTCTCTCTCTCTCTCTCTCTCTCTCTCTCTCTCTCTCTCTCTCTCTCTCTCTCTCTCTCTCTCTCTCTCTCTCTCTCTCTCTCTCTCTCTCTCTCTCTCTCTCTCTCTCTCTCTCTCTCTCTCTCTCTCTCTCCTCTCTCTCTCTCTCTCTCTCTCTCTCTCTCTCTCTCTCTCTCTCTCTCTCTCTCTCTCTCTCTCTCTCTCTCGTCTCTCTCTCTCTCTCTCTCACATCTCTCTCTCTCTCTCTCTCTCTCTCTCTCTCTCTCTCTCTCATCTCTTCTCTCTCTCTCCTCTCTCTCTCTCTCTCATCTCTCTCTCTCTCTCTCTCTCTCTCTCTCT